>NW_028317898.1:5440169-5747457 GCF_062004578.1 Staurois parvus | reverse complement strand
TCTCCGTACTCCCTCAGGGCTTTCATTAAATTTGGTAGTGATGTTCTAGGATTTCCGACATAAAACATCAAATCGTCCGCATAAGCCACTACCTTATGTTCTCTATCTCCTATCTTTATTCCTTTTATGTCTATGTTCTTCCTAATCCTAGACAGTAAGGGCTCCAGTGATAGCACATATAGCAATGGAGACAATGGACATCCCTGTCTTGTACCGTTTGACATCTTAAAGTACTCTGATCTTCCTCCATTTACCATTATGGTAGCAGTAGGCCCTCTGTATAGCTCTCCAATCCAGCCTCTCATTCTATCTCCCATTCCTAACGCTTCCAAAGTGTCCATCATAAAACCCCAGCTCACTCTGTCAAATGCCTTCTCAGCATCTATTGACATCAGTATCATTGGGGTTTTCCCTTTTTTGCCCTCCTGTATAAGCAACAATGATCTCAGAGCATTATCTCTACCCTCTCTTCCCGAGACAAACCCCACCTGATCTCCATGTATCCACTCCGGCATCAGCTCTTTCAGTCTATTTGCCAGAACCTTTGCATATATTTTAGTGTCTACATTCAGCAGCGCTATTGGGCGGTAACTCGCACATTGCTAGGGGTCTTTATCCTCCTTCTGTATCAATACTATATTCGCCTGTAAAGACTCTCCCCTCATCTCCATCCCATTCCCCAAGGCATTCATATAGGTCTTCATTTTAGGTATTAAAAGCTCTTTATATTTTTTATAGTATTTGGCCGTATATCCATCCGGACCTGGGCTTTTCCCTCCCGCCATACTTTCTAATGCTATTTTTATTTCCTCTGAAGTTATTTCTGCCTCTAAAGAGTTCAGTTGTGTTTCTCTAATTTTCGGTAGGCCTGCCTCCTCTAGACATTTCTTTCTTTCCCCTCTATTTACTGTTTCGATTTTCTTAAACGTATCCTGGGGTATAATATTATACAGCTCATTATAATATTCTTTAAATGTTCTAGCAATATCCTTGGTTGAATGTACAAATTCCCCCTTGGGATTTCTTATTTTCTCTATATAATTTCTATTTTTCTTTTTTCTTAAAGTTCTCATTAAATACTTTCCCGGCCTGTCTCCCCATCTATATCTTTCACTTGTTATTTTATTAAAGATTCTTCTTTTTTCCTCCTCCATTACATTCTCTAGTTCTTCTTTCTTCTTTATTAACATCTGCATTATCTCCTTAGATCTTTCCCTTTTATGCACTTGTTCAAGATCATATATTTCATTTAATAATCTATTTATCTTTTCTCTTCTTTCTTTTTTGCTCCCATTGCAATGAGTAGACCTCTGATATAAACTTTATGAGCTTCCCACACCGTTGCAACCGAGACACCCTCTGTTTCATTCTCTCCAAAAAACCATTCAATTTCCCTCTCAATTCTTTGACCAATCTCTTCCTCCATGAGAAGTGCCTCATTCAACCGCCATACATAACCTTCTCTCCTTTCTCTACCCCATCTCAACTTCATTGCAACTGGGGCGTGATCTGACAGGGTACTTCCTTCAATTTTTACTTCTACTACCAGCTCTATCATTCGATGTTCTACTAATATATAATCTAGTCTAGAATAAGTCTCATGAACGTGCGAAAAGAAAGTATAATCTCTCTCCTTCATATTCCTAATTCTCCAGATGTCTACCAGCTGACACGCATGCATCAATTTCTTTAACATTCTCAAAGATTTGCTTTCCTCCCTCCTCACAGAGGAAGTGGTGTCCATCCGCGGGTCCATACAGATGTTTAGGTCGCCCGCTACTATCATGCATCCACTTTTAAAATCCATCAATCTTCTCAACACTTCTCTCAAAAACCTCTCCGGCTTCTTATTTGGGCTGTATATGTTTGCTATTGTACACTCAATTCCCTGTAATTTACCTCTCAAAAACAAAAACCTTCCCTCCAGATCTGTTAATCTCTCCTCCAGCTCAAACCTTATATTCTTTGCGAATCCTATAGCAACTCCTTTTGCTCTTTTAGTTGGTGAATCCGCATAGAACCATGTTGGAAAATATCTAGTCCTCAGTCTAACCTTCGACTCCATCTCTAGATGTGTTTCCTGCAGGAATACCACTGAGGATTTTCTATGTTGGAGTTCTTTAAATAACCTGAATCTCTTTCCTGGACAACTTAACCCTTTTACATTATAGGTTATATATTGGATTTCTTCCATCTTACTCTTTTTCTGCCGTCTCCTTCTTCCTCCTTTCCTTCTTCTTTCTTATTCCTATGGAGCGTTTTTATCCCTCTACCCTTTTCTCTCCCCTTTTCCCTCCCCCCCTCTCTCCATGCGCCCCTCAATCTACTCCCTCTCCCTCCCTTCCCTCCTCCCCCCCCCTTCTTTTTAGGCCTTCACTTTGCCTAACCGTCATCTGTGGAGGCAGTATCCACCTTTGACTTAATCCTCAGGGCTTTACTCCTCCCATGGACGGCCTCCCCTCCCTCCAAATCCCCCCCTTGACCTCCTCTCTTCTTGTACTTTCTGAGAAAGGAAAAGAAAGGAGTCAGGCTGAAGGGTCAAGGGAGAAAAAAAAAGGCAACGGGATGGGAGCAAGGATAGAGAGAAGAAAAAAAAAACAAAAAAAACCAAAAAAAAAACAAAAACAAACTTCTCTTCTCTTCACTCACCCTCCCCGTCCCCCCTCCACCCGCCTCCACCCCTCCCCTCTTTTTAATCTATTTCCCCCAGAATCTTCTTCCCAACCGTTTATTTCAATTTTCTGCATTTCAAGTCTATCACAAAAATTTCTCAAGTCCTCTGGGAACCTCAATTGGGCTGTTATTCCATTTTTCCATCCTATTAAACTCTCCAGAACTCCCCATCTATATTGCACCTTCTGTTTTTTCATTTGCTCCAGCAAAGGCCTCAAAGTTCTCCTCCTCCGGAGAGTCTCTAGTGACAAGTCCGCATATATTTGAATATCCATTTCTCCATACTTTATAGCTGATTTTCCCTTAGTTTTCCTCCAGAGTCTTTCCCTTTGCTGTACTTCATAGAATTTTACCAGTATGTCTCTCGGCCTGTCCTTCTCATACTTTCCCTGGAGTTTCCCATTTCTAGAGATACTTTCTATATTAGTCCTTTCCATTTCAGAATTTTCCATTATATAGTTCAGAATTTTGCAGACCATCTCTTCCAATATTTCTCCTTTTAAACTTTCCGGTATCCCTCTTATCCTTATGTTTCTCCTTCTTTCTCTATTCTCTTGGATTTCCGCCTTGTACTGCAATTTTTCCTGAGTTTTTTCCATATTAATTATCCTCTTCTCTAATTCGGAAATAATCTGGTTCTGATTTTCAACTTTCTGCTCCGTTTCTTCCACCCTTAACAACAGCTGCCCCAGGTCATTCCGAATATTTACCATTTCTTGCTTTATTGTTCTCTCCAGATCTTTAAACATTTCTGTCATCTCTTTTTTATTTGGGATTTGTAGGTCTTTTTCTATCTCTGATATTTGCTGATTACTGATATCCAATTCCAGTGATTGTTTAGGACTATTTTGCATACTTAAATCAGACTCTCTATCATTTCTGCTCTGGGGCCTTTCTGGGGTCACATTTCCCTGGGATGTATACTTTTTAATTGTCCCAATTTGGGTCCCCTTAGGCCCGGTTCCTTTTGTACTTTTATTTTTCATTTCTTCTGTAACTTTTATTTTCTTCTCATAGACTTATACTTTACAGAAACAGGGATACTGATAAGATATAGAGGTAGAATTCCCAGCTCTGTCTTCCCACCTTTCTGTACGCCTTTTGGCTACACCTTGCGCTCTTCTCCTTATTTTTATTATTCTCTGGGGGTCCCCCCCTTTTCTCTTTCTCCCAGCTCTATACAGTTTTTTTTTTTTTTGAATATTTGGGGCCACCGCCAGACTCACTCACCCTTCCTTCGCTTCTTGTGAGACAGCTTCAGGCTCCACTCTCCATCTCTCTCGATAGATCAGCTCTCTTCCTTTCAGGGGGACCCTCCAGGACTTTCCTCCACACTCTTCTACTTTGTTGGATTGTTGGGCAGGCTCACCATTGATCCCCTGCCAAGGCTCCAGGGATAGCAGGTCGTCCGACAGAACGGGGATCTCTCCTGCTCTCTGTCAGTCTCTCACAAAGACTGCTTTTGTATCCTGTTAGTTACCCTTTTTCCATACTGTTTGTGAATGAGGTTATTCCTTAATCTCTCGCTGGTGCGTCTGCAAAGTCCTTCTGCATAAGGAGAGTTGATTGTATTTACCTTGTGGTATGAGATTCCTCTTTTTGCATCTTGAGAGAAAGAAGACATCACTGTTGATCTGTGTTTCCTTTGTGATTAGGTTGGTTAACTGCTTCTTTATGTGGCTATATGCAGTATCTTCCATTTTGCTTGAGGTGATTGTAGCCGTATTAGTGCATTTGCGACAGAAACAATTGAGTACTGTCCGTGATACTTTTTTTTATTTTGCACTAACAAACAATTTTAAGGACAAGCTTTCGGGGAGTGTCCCCTTCTTCAGGTCAAGGCAGTACTGATCACAAAGGGTTAGAAGAGATGTTATGAAGTTGGAAGAAAAGAAAAAAGAAAAACAGAGATAAGACACAGCAAAAGCAAAGTCTGGGGAGGGGGGAGACAACACTCACAGAGGCAGTGATGCTTGAGGTGATAGTCATAAAACTGTTGGATAATGAGTGAGGAATACCATGTCCAAATTCAGGCTGTTATCTCTTGTGTCAAATAGAATTATCATTCTTAGTATAAAAGTTTTCCTTTCCTGAATGGATTTGAAATTTCCTTTAAGAACTAAAATATTGAGGTCTCTCAAAGTGTGGTCTGGTTGTGCGAAATGGTGTCCCACAGGTTTGCAAACGTCATCTTCTTTATGTTCCTTGATGGTATATCTCTGGTTTTTTTTCTTCCAACTCCATAACATCTCTTCTAACCCTTTGTGATCAGTACTGCCTTGACCTGAAGAAGGGGACACTCCCCGAAAGCTTGTCCTTAAAATTGTTTGTTAGTGCAAAATAAAAAAAAGTATCACGGACAGTACTCAATTGTTTCATTAGACATCTACAGGAGGGGGCAGGTACAAGGCCAGTCACCACGCATGCCCATATGCAAGAAATATATATTTGAAATATATTTTAAAAATATTCTTCCCAAATATATTGACATTTGAAATGCTACAATTTTAACCATATTCTATATATTTCAAAATATATTTCAATAACTATATATATATTTACTACATGTTGAAATGCGTTTTTATTACAAAATATGTGAAAAATATTATTTAAAATACATTTCAAATATACTGTATGTCTGTAAAAATACAAATCTACATTTTTGGAATGCATTTACAAATGTATATAAACATATATGTTAAAATGACTTTTATATGTTAAAAAAATCTGATGAATATATTTAAAAAATATATATATTTAAAAAAATATATTTTTTAACTGCCTCCCGCCCACCATATAGTCCAATGACGGGTGCAACGTGGTTCTTTCGTTCTGGGAGGACGTCATATGACGTCCTCCCATTCTCACCGCGTATGCGCAGCTCCGGGAGTGCTCCTCAGACACAGCGGATCACCGTTCCACAGAAAGAGCTGAAGATGTCGGCTCGGTCATGTGATCAGCTGTGTCCAATCACAGCTGATCGCATGTAAACAGGGAAATGCCGGTTATCTCCTCACGAGCTGTCACGCTGGCAGCTCGTGAGGAGAGGAGAACCGGTAATCGGCAGTCCTCGGACGGGACATGTACACTAATCATCAGAGCACTGATGATCAGTGTGCCCTTATGATCTGTGTAGCCCCAGCAGTGCCACCTGTCAGTGTCCATCAGTGCCAGCTGTCAGTGCTCATGCATGCCACCTGCCAGTGCCACATCAATGCCACATATCAGTGCCTACCAGTGCACATCAATGCCTCATATCAGTGCCCATCTGATCTGCCTTTCAGTGTCACCCATCAGTGCCAGTCGGTGCCACCTATTAATGCCAATCAGTGCCAGTCAGTGCCGCCTAACAGTGCCATTCAGTGCCGCCTATCAGTGCCACCTATCAGTGCCCATCAGTGATGCCTGGCAATGCCCATCAGTGCCACCTACCAGTGCCTCCTCATTAGTGCCCATCAGTGCTACCTATCAGTGCCCATCACTGCAGCCTCATTAGCGCACATCAGTGAAGGAGAAAAATCACTTATTTACAAAATTTTACAACAAAAACTAAGAAAACATTTTTTTTTCAAAATTGTGGTTTTTGGTTTGTTTAAGAAAAAATAAAAAACCCAGAGGTGATTAAATACCACCAAAATAAAGCTCTGTGACAAAAAAATGATAACAATTTCATATGTGTACAGTGTTGCATGACCGCGCAATTGTCATTCAAAGTGCAACAGCTCTGAAAGCTAGAAATTGGCTAAAAAAAGCCAATTTAACATATATTTTTACATATGTTTGTAAATGCATTCCAAAAATGTAGATTTGTATTTTTAAAGACATACAGTGAAGGAAATAAGTATTTGATCCCCTGCTGATTTTGAATGTTTGCCCACTCACAAAGAAATGATCAGTCTAAAAATCGAATGGTAGGTGTATTTTAACACTGAGAGACAGAATAGCAACAAAAAATTCAAAAAAAAATGCATGTCTAACAAATTATGCACTGATTTGCATGTTCATGAAGGAAATAAGAATTTGATCCCCTATCATTCAGCAGGATTTCTGGCTACCAGGTGTCTTTCATACAGGTAACAATCTAAGATTAGAAGCAGTCTGTTAATGGGAGTGCTGCTAATCTCATTTTGTTACCTGTATAAAAGACACCTGTCCACAGGAGCAATCAAACAATCAGATTCCAAACTCTCCACCATGGCAAATAGCAAAGAGCTGTCCAAGGATGTAAGGGACAAGATTGTCGACCTACACAAGGCTGGACTGGGCTACCAAACTATCGCCAAGCAGCTTGGGGAGAAGGTGACAACAGTTGGTGCAATCATTCACAACTGGAAGAAACACAAAATAACTGTCAGTCTCCCTAGGTTTGGTGCACCATGGAAGATCTCACCTCGTGGAGTGTCAATGATCATGAGAACAGTGAGGAATCATCCCAGAACTACACATGAGGATCTTGTCAATGATCTCCAGGCAGCTGCAACCACATTCACCAAGAAAACAATTGGTAACACACTACGCCAACAAGGATTGAAATCCTGCAGTGCCACAAGGTCCCTCTGCTCAAGAAAGCACATGTCCAGGCCTGTCTGAAGTTTGCCACTGAACATCTGAATGATGCAGAGGAGGACTGGTTGAAAGTGCTGTGGTCAGATGAGACCAAAATCGAGCTCTTTTTGCTGTTTGCGGGCTTTCTTGTGCATCAACTGTAGAAGAGGCTTCCTTCTGGGACAACAACCATGTAGACCAATTTGATGCAGTGAGCGGGGTATGGTCTGAGCTCCCCACCCCTTCAACTTCTGCAGCAATGCTGGCAGCACTCATACGTCTATTTCCCAAAGACAACCTTTGGATATGACACTGAGCACATGTACTCAACGTCTTTGGTTGACCATGGTGAGGCCTGTTCTGAGTGGAACTTGTCCCGTTAAACTGCTGTATGGTCTTGGCCACGGTGCTGCAGCTCAGTTTCAGGGTCTTGGCAATCTTCTTATACAGTGAGGAACAGAAGTATTTGAACACCCTGCAATTTCTTCCACTTAGAAATCATGGAGGGGTCTGAAATTCACATTGTAGGTGCATTCCCACTCTGAGAGACAGAATTTAAAAAAAAATTCAGGAAATCACATTGTATGATTTTTAAAGAATGTATTTGTCTTGCACTGCTGAACATAAGTATTTGAACACCTGAGAAAATCAGTGTTAATATTTGGTACAGAAGCCTTTGTTTGCATTTACAGAGGTCAAACGTTTCCCATAGTTCTTGACCAGGTTTGCACACACTGCAACAGGGATTTTGGCCCACTCCTCCACACAGATCTCCTCTTGATCTGTCAGGTTACGGGGCTGTCGCTGAGCAACACTCAGGTCTGGAGACTGGCTAGGCCACTCCAGAACCTTGATATGTGTCTTACAGAGTATGCTGTTACACAGTTAATATTTATGTTAATGTATATGAGAATTCATATAGTTTATTCTTTGTACCATGTCCTATGGATATTTCTATAGTTAGTTATATGCCGCCCCCAGTGGCCTTATTTGGTAATGCATTTGTTTTTCATATTACCTCCCTGAGATCTATGACAAAATTCCTTTGCATATGAAGCTCCTCCCTTCTTCTTGAGTACAGCACTTCCTGTGTCATGGATGCAGCTAACAGTCCACATGTAACAGGGACACATGTATTCTGCGTAGTACGCTACATAAAGTATCATCTTTTGACCACATAATACTGGAAACCATTCTTTCTGCTGTATCCTGTTGTCACATGTACAGAATAAAGCAACTTCTGGATGAACACAGTATTGGTGAGTTCAGCTATCTGATAAGGATTGCCCACAGTGATTATATCTGCTTATACAGGCTAGGCATAGAGGTCTCACAAGGGATAAATTGCTATCACAACAATCTGAGTCAGAATACAGAGCCACTCCTTGGTTATCCTGGCTATGTGCTTGGGGTCGTTGTCATGTTGGAAGACCCAGCCACGACCCATCTTCAATGCTCTGACTGAGGGAAGGAGGTTGTTGCTCAAAATCTCACAATCACAAAATCTCACAATAAATGGCCCCATTCATCCTCTCCTTAATACAGTGCAGTCATCCTGTCCCCTTCGCAGAAAAGCCCCCCTCCCCAAAGCATAATGTTACCACCCCCATGCTTCACAGTAGGGATGGTGTTCTTGGGATGCAACCCATCTTTCTTTTTCCTCCAAACACGACGAGTGAAGTTTAGACCAAAAAGTTCTACTTTGGTCTCATCTGACCACATGACTTTCTCCCATGCCTCCTCTGCATCATCCAGATGGTCATTGGCAAACTTCAGACAGGCCTGGACATGTGATGACTTGAGCAGGGGAACCTTCCGTGCAATGCATGATTTGAAACCATGACGGCTTAGTGTTCTACCGACAGCGACCTTTGAAACTGTGGTCCCAGCTCTCTTCATGTCATTGACCAGCTCCTCCCTTGTAGTTCTGGGCTGATTCCTCACCTTTCTTATCATCAGTGATACCCCACGAGCTGAGATTTTGCATGGAGCCCCATTCCGAGGGAGACTGACAGTCGTCTTTAGCCTCTTCCATTTTCTAACAATTGCTCCAACAGTTGATCTATTTTCACCAAGCTGCTTGGCAATTGCCCCGTAGCCCTTTCCACCCTTGTGGAGGTCCACAATTTCGTCTCTGGTGTCTTTTGATAGCTCTTTGGTCTTGCCCATGGTAGTAGTTGGCGTCTGACTGACTGTGGGGTGGACAGGCGTCTTTAAAGAGCTCAGACAGGTGCTACTAAGTTAGATTAATGAGTGGAGTAGAGGTGGACTTTTTAAAGGCACAGTAACAGGTCTTTGAGAGCCAGAATTCTTGCTGCTTCTTAGGTATTCAAATACTTATGTTCAGCAGTGCAAGACGAATAAATTCTTTAAAAATCATACAATGTGATTTCCTGATTTGTTTTTTAAATTATGTCTCTCAGAGTGGGAATGCACCTACAATGTGAATTTCAGACCCCTCCATGATTTCTAAGTGGGAGAACTTGCAAAATCGCAGGGTGTTCAAATACGTCTGCTCCTCATTGTAGCCTAGGCCATCTTTATGTAGAGCAACAATTCGTTTTTTCAGATCCTCACAGAGTTTTTTGCCATGAGGTGCCATGTTGAACTTCCAGTGACCAGTATGAGAGAGTGAGAGTGATAACACCAAATTTAACACACCTACTCCCCATTCACACCTGAGACCTTGTAACACTAAGGAGTCGAGTCACATGACACCGGGGAGGGAAAATGGGTAATTGGTCCCAATTTGTTTCCAGAGGTTTAGACATTAATGGCTGTGTGTTGAGTTATTTTGAGGGGACAGCAAATGTACACTGTTATACAAGCTGTACACTCACTACTTTACATTGTAGCAAAATGTAATTTCTTCAGTGTTGTCACATGAAAAGAAATAATAAAATATTTATCCTACACAACAGCAAAGTTTCATAGATCTGGAAGGAATACAAGCACATATCAACATTCCATAAAGAATACACATGCTTCTTGTACTTACACAATACTCGTTTAGTCTGGAGTTCAGTTTTAAAACCTGATCAAGATTCTTCTTTTTTATCCAAAGCAAAGAAAAAATGGTTTTGACTTGGGATCACTGCATTAAAATAACATCCATTTTAGAATAGTCTAGAGTACCAGCTCCAAGAACCCTGATGCCCAACACAAGGCCTACAGGCCCTCTGCATGCAGCCCACAGGCTACTGGGCACCATACAGTAAGCAGAACGCACTTGGCAATGGATGAAAGATAGACTGTACTGCTGGTGGAGTTATCTCTGTCCACAGTACAAGCAAAATCTCGTCCTGGGGAGACAAAGCAGTGCGGGAGCATGTGATGGGTAAGTGATTACCAATGGGGGTATGGAGTTAACATTCAATGCCACTGACCTAAATGGCCTTGATGTGGGGTTAACTTTCACTATCACTGCCACAATCTTCTGGGGCAGGGCTGGATCTAGACAGTCTGAGGTAGGGGTGCAGTAAAAAATCTCAGGGTGGGGCAGAGGATGTGAGGTCAATAGGGCAGTGTATACGGAGCCAGCAGGGCAGAAGATAGGGTCAGCAGCTTATAGGGCAGTCTACAAAGGTAATTCGTTTGTAGGACAGTGTACAGAGGGTTATCAGAGCAGAGGACAGCATACAAAAGACAGTGTGCAGAGGGTCAGCAGAACAGAGGACAAGGGCCAGCAGGGTGGAGAAAAGGGGTTGCAAGGTCAGCAGTGCAGAGGACACGAGTCAGCAAGGCATAAGACATTGGTGAGCAGAGAAGAGGACAGGGTCACTGCTGGCAGAACACTCAGCAATTCTCCTCCTCCCTTCTCCACACTGCAAACAGCCTAGGTACTCAGATCTCCTCCACCCCACACAGCACATAGCCGAGAACAGATTCCCTCACAGACACAGCATCCATCTGCACAGTGTGTAGCTGGCTACAGATTGAGGCTGTGTCTGTAAGGAAATCCAATCTCAGCTATGTGTTGTGAGGAGAGGGGATATATTTAGTGCCCTCATTTCATGTCTCAGAATAAATCTCTCCTCAAGAAAACAAAAACAAGCAGTACTGATCAGCACGCTCACACCCTAAGCATAAATTCCATCTGCAAGCCAACAGCACAATTGAATAACTCCCCCTCCTTTGAGTCCAAGTCCCCCCTCTCAACACAAATATTTGCCACTCAATCCTCCCGTCCCACCCAAACCCCCCCAAATTCCCCTTCCTAGCACAAATCCTCCCCAGCCCGCTCCTCTTAACCCAAATTCCCCCACCACCTCCTAGCACAATGCCCTCCCCAATCCCCCTCTTAGCCCAAATCCACCACCCCCTCTTAGCAAAAACTCCCACCACCAATCCCCTCTCCTAACACATATTCCCCCCTCCTAGCACATATTCCCCCAATCCCCTCCTCCTAGCACATATTCCCCCAATCCCCTTTCCTTGCACATATCCCCCCCAATCCCCTCTCCTTTCTCATATCCCCCCCAATCCCCCCTCCTAGCACATATTTCCCAATCCCTTCTCATAGCACATATCCCCCTCTTTTCACCTCCTAGCACATATCCTTACCCTTCCCCTCCTAACACATATCTCCCCCAATCCCCCCTCATAGCACATACCGCTCAGTCCCCCCTTCAAACACATTCCTCCCCCCAATACCCTTCCTAGCACATATTCCCTCAATACCCCCTCCTAGCACATATCCCCCCTAATCTCTCCTCCTTGCACATATCCCCCCTAGTCCCTCCTCCTTGCACATATCCCCCCTAATCGCTCCTCCTTGCATGAATCCCCCCAATCCCTCCTCCTTGCACATATTTCCCCAATCCCTCCTCCTTGCACATATCCCCCCTAATCCCTCCTCCTTGCACATATCTCCCCAATCCCTCCTTCTTGCACATATCTCCCCAATCCCTCCTTCTTGCACATATCTCCCCTAATCCCTCCTCCTTGCACATATCTCCCCTAATCCCTCCTCCTTGCACATATCCCCCCTAATCCCTCCTCCTTGCATATATCCCCCCAATCCCCCCTCCTAGCACATATTTCCCAATCCCTTCTCATAGCACATATCCCCCTCTTTTCACCTCCTAGCACATATCCTTACCCTTCCCCTCCTAACACATATCTCCCCCAATCCCCCCTCATAGCACATACCGCTCAGTCCCCCCTTCAAACACATTCCTCCCCCCAATACCCTTCCTAGCACATATTCCCTCAATACCCCCTCCTAGCACATATCCCCCCTAATCTCTCCTCCTTGCACATATCCCCCCTTGTCCCTCCTCCTTGCACATATCCCCCCTAATCGCTCCTCCTTGCATGAATCCCCCCAATCCCTCCTCCTTGCACATATTTCCCCAATCCCTCCTCCTTGCACATATCCCCCCTAATCCCTCCTCCTTGCACATATCTCCCCAATCCCTCCTTCTTGCACATATCTCCCCAATCCCTCCTTTTTGCACATATCTCCCCTAATCCCTCCTCCTTGCACATATCTCCCCTAATCCCTCCTCCTTGCACATATCCCCCCTAATCCCTCCTCCTTGCATATATCCCCCCAATCCCTCCTCCTTGCACATATCCCCCCTAATCCCTCCTCCTTGTACATACCCTCCCAATCCCCCCTCTTTGTACATATCCCCCCAATCCCCCATCTTTGTACACATCCCCCCTCCTTGTACATACCCCCCTAATTCCTCCTCCTTGTACATATTCCCCCAATTCCTCCTTCTTGTACATACCCCCATAATTCCTACTCCTTGTACATATCCCACCTAATTCCTCCTCCTTGTACATATCCCCCCTAATTCCTCCTCGTATATATCCCCTCTAATCCCTCTTCCTTGCACATATCCCCCCAATCTCTCCTCCTTGCACATATCCCCCCTAATCCCTCCTCTTTGCACATATCCCCCCTAATCCCTGCTCCTTGCACATATCCCCCCAATCCCTCCTCCTTGCACATATCCCCCCTAATCCCTGCTCCTTGCACATATCCCCCCAAACCCTCCTCCTTGCACATATCCCCCCTAATCCCTGCTCCTTGCACATGTCCCCCCAATCCCTCCTCCTTGCACATATCCCCCCTAATCCCTGCTCCTTGCACATATCCCTCCAATCCCTCCTCCTTGCACATATTCCCCCTAATCCCTCCTCCTTGTACATACCCCCCCAATCCCCCCTCTTTGTACATATCCCCCCAATCCCCTATACTTGTACATATCCCCCCTCCTTGTACATATCCCCCCTAATTCCTCCTCCTTGTATATATCCCCTCTAATCCCTCCTCCTTGCACATATCCCCCCAAATCCCTCTTCCTCCTTGTACATATCCCTCCTCCTTGCACATATCCTCACGAATTCCTCCTCCTTGTACATATCCCACCCTAACCCCTCTCCTTGTACATATCCCTCCTCCTCGCATATATCCCACCCAATCCCTCCTCTTTGCACATATCCCTCCTAATCCTTCCTCCTTGCACATATCCCCCCCAATCCCTCCTCCTTGCACATGTCCCCCCTAATCCTTCCTCCTCGCACATATCACCCTAATCCTTCCTCCTTGCACATACGCTCCTCCCAATCCCTCCTCCTCACACATATCCCCCCTAATCCCTCCTCCTTGTACCTATCCCCCTAATTCCTCATCATCATACATATCCCCCCCAATCCCCCCTCCTTGTACATATCCCCCCTAATTCTTCCTCCTTGTATATATCCCCCCTAATCCCTCCTCCTCACACATATCCCCCCTAATCCTTCCTCCTTGTACATACCCCCTCCCAATCTCTCCTCCTTGCACATATCCCCCTTAATCTCTCCTCCTTGTACATATCCCCCCAAATTCCTCCTCGTACATATTCCTCCCAATCCCCCCTCTTTGTACATATCCTCCCCAATCCCCCCTCCTTGTACATATCCCCCCTGAATTCCTCCTCCTTGTACATATCCCCCCTAATTCCTCCTCCTTGTACATATCCCCCCTAATTCCTCCTCCTTGCACATACCCCTCTAATTCTTTCTCCTCGCACATATCCCTCCCAGTTCCTCCTCCTTGGACATATCCCTCCTAATTCCTCCTCTTTGGACATATCCCTCCTAATTCCTCCTCCTTGCACATATCCCCCTCCTAGCACATATTCCCCTCCCATCCCCCCTCCTAGCAAATATCTCTCCCCAGTGCTAATAGTCGCTAGTCCCTCCACCTCTAATCTCAAACACAAATTATTTACACCACACACGATCGCTAGTTGGGACTGAACAAAGTTTACCTACCTGCACACATTTCCACCTGCCGGGACTTGGAGGAGGCAGGGTGCAGGTAATTAAACTGTGTGGAGTCTGAACTAGTGACCCCGTGTGTGAGGGAGAGGGCACAGCACAACCTCTCTCCTGTCTACCGCTGCCGCTGTCTGTCCTTAAGGCTACGTTCACACTAGCATTGTGTGCAGGCGGCAGAGAGGCGTTTGGGAAGCGTTTTTACCGCTTCCCAAACGCCTCTGCCAATTCTGCACATTACAGCACATGGTGCTGTTCTAACGGGAGCGTTTGCGTCACGTTACGTTGCGTCACGGCAAAACAGACACCTCTGGTCGAGTCAGGAGGCGTTGAAGCCTCCTATTCTCATCTATGGTGCCAATCCACAAACACCCGGCCGGCGTTTGCGGTGCGGTTGCGACGCGGCTGCGGGGCGTTTGCGGAGCGGTAACACCACTCAAACTGCATTATAGGCGTTTGTGGGGCGTTATTAACGCTCGGCAAACGCCTAGCAACCGCCGCTAAACCGCGCATGCGGCGTTTGCCTAGAGTTAAAAAACGCTCCGCAAACGCCGGACCAACGCTTGCCAAATGCTATAGGGGCATTTGGCAAGCGTTGGTAAAACAGCCAAGTGTGAACGAGCCTTAACTGAACACAGATTAAAGCACCAGTCTGCGCACTCATGTCCCGGGCCGGCCCTGAGTCTGTGAATGAGGGATAGTACTTGGCCATCAGCTGTCAGCCAGGGGGCGCACAACGGAAATCTGGGGGGGTGCAGCC
Organism: Staurois parvus; assembly: GCF_062004578.1. Lineage (NCBI taxonomy): Eukaryota > Metazoa > Chordata > Amphibia > Anura > Ranidae > Staurois > Staurois parvus. Next base: position 5,732,204 of record NW_028317898.1, on the reverse strand, counting down.
CACCCCAGCACCCCCCTAGATCTGGCCATGCTCTGGGGAGAGGTTTAACTACTCTGTCACTGACCACAATGCCATGGGGGGATTAACTTTTAATGTCAAAGGCCACAGTGCCCTGGGGGGGGTAACTTTTACTGCCACTCTCTACAATTCTTTGGGAGGGTTAACCCTTATTGTCACTGACCACCAATGTGTGTGTGTGTGGGGGGGGGATTATCTTTCACTGATGCCACTGATCACTGGGGGAGGGGGGCTGACACTAGTCCTGGGGGTTATTATTACATTCACTATTGTACTAATGCCGGGGGTAATGATTGCACTCACGCATTCACTGACACCAATGCTGGGAGTTATTGTACTTCAACTTCACTTTGCATTATGATACACTTAAAAATGTAGCAGGACCAAAATTTTGGGGTGCAGAGGTGCAAAAATGTGTTGTTATTATACGGACCTCTGGAGGTCGTCTTTGAGGCCCTTTATAATTTTCTGGCTGAACACCACTGTTCTAATAGCCCAAAGCGAATATTTCCAACAGATGTAGCTTTCCAGCATGCTAGAGTTGTTGGTGTATTCATGCAAAACTTTAGCAACGCTTCGTTAGCACTCATTTGAGTTACGTAAATTCCCTGGTATTTAGTCTGTAGAGCTGTAAAGGTATTATTGACATTTTGCATGCAGACCTTAGTAGGCAAACTATAGTGTTTTTTCAATGAGCACATTTTAGGATATTATTGAAATGCTTTTCTGGGAAAAAACCCCCAGATGTGACGCACATTTGCAGTGTCTTTCTGTATTTCAGACAATCTTTGAGCCTTAAGTTCATTGGCTATCCTGGGCATGTAATGCAAGAAGTGCTCAAAAGAGCACATGGTTCAATAAAGTTAGATGTGGATGGAACCTGAAAGATGAAAAGCTCATTTTAATTAATTTATCTTAGAGCCAAACACAATTTTCCTTTTCCACAAACCTAAAAACAGATAATGCTGTCCTCTGAAATAATTACTCAACAACAGGCTGTTACAGACGTGTGGGCAATTTTATTGGTGAGTCTGTATGGGCATACTTCATAGCTATGTATATCGTATGCTCATGTGCTTTTTGCCTGGACCAGATAAATCAGGATGAGGTATCTCTGTTTTTATGTTTAATCTCTATTTATTATTTTAGTAGAAAAGATTACAAAGTGCTGGTATCACATAGATGCACAAAGAAAAATTGTGACTGGTAAAGTACTATAGGAAATATATTGTATCCCAATCACACAACCCAATACAATATAGTAGAAATAGTACTGTCCCATATTTGACTTCAATATTCATACACATATCCATTCAAGAGGAAAGTCTGGACAGGGTATTGAGAATCTGGCTATATGTATTGGGACTATGTTGTCATACTTGTTTTATTGATCATGTGGGGACACTCATAATATACAGTTTGGGACAATGATTAACCTACCTCTATCAGATGCTATGAATACTAGTATAATTATTATTATACAGTATAATAGAAGGAAATCATACTACTACTCTATCTGACTGAAGATATGGTTATACTCAGGGCTTTATTGAGGAGTATTGATGCTGGCTGCTGGGAAATCTATTTTCACCGGGGTGATGTGTTGTTGAGGGGGAGTTTATTGTTGCTGGTGGGGGTCTTATGTTCTTAGGGGTCAATTGTGATGGATCTACTGTTGAAGGAGGGATCTATTGTTGCTGGCTGCTAGGAGGTCTACTATATTGCTCCTAGTGGGGGTCTATTGTTGCTGGGGGGTCTATCATTATGGGGGAGCTATTGTTTCTGGGGCATGTAATGTTGCTGGGGTTCTATTGTTGCTGGGGGATCTATTGTTACTGGGTGGGGGGCTATTGTTTCTGGGGCATGTAAAGCTGCTGGGGGTCTATTGTTGCTGGGGGATCTATTGTTACTGATGGATCTTTTGTTGCTAGGGGGGACCTATTCTTGATGGGGGTATTGTTGCTGGCTGCAGGGTATCTTTATACTGCTTTTCTTGTTATCATTAACACATAAAAATTATACTTGAATTATTTATACTCTAAAAGGGGTGGTACTGAGAGGTGGGTAGGAGTGGAACCAAGTGATGGTGCTCAGAGGTGAGTAGAGGGGGGAAACAAGAAGTGACTCAGAAGGGAGGGAGTACCTGCACCTATTTTTTGAGAAAAAAAAAACCCTGCTTATACTCATGAAGAAAAGGTAAGAAGGTAATACAGTATAGTTATATATAAGGTGCTGAGTAGGAGAAAGAGTAGAGAAATAGTGAAAAAAGGGGTGGGGAAAGAAAGAAACAAGAAGACAGTGGGTTAGTCTAACATTAGAGGGTTAGTATAGGAGCATCGCATTCTCTATCACTCTCATAATCAATGTCACCTATATGTAACAAAAAGCTATTGGTCATAGTTAAGATGTGAATCTAGCCACATTGGATTGACTTTGATGGTACAACAATACAATCCATGTGATCAGGTCGTTATCATTAGTTACTTTATCTTGTGATAACATCCTTTCCATTTGGTGAGTCCATCTCACAACTCCATTGTCATCTGAGGGGTATCATGGTCCAAAGACTAGCAATAATAGTATGTGCTCCCATTAGAAAATGATGTAACAATCCCCATTTAACTTCTATATAGAAACCTGGTATTATTATTATATAGTGTTTATATAGCGCCAAAGGGTTTGCTCAGTGCTGTACAGTAGCAAGGGGGACAGAACATGAGACAATACAGTACAATACAATACACAAGGGGTTCGAGGGCCCTGCTCTTTCGAGCTAACAATCTAGGAGATTATATTTAGTACAGTGATTTGGGGGGTATTGAGAATAATATCAGCTGTACATTTTTAGTTAAGTTCAAGAATCTGTTTCCATAAAGGAGTGGTGTGATGGCATATTCCCCATATGTGTGTCATTGCACCCTCATTAGAACACAATCACCAGCAGGTATTGGAGAGAGAAAGTTTGATTTTATGAAGAACATGAGGAGATGGATACCATCTTGACAAAATCCTATAGTTTTGCTCCTGAGCTTATGAGGAGATTGAAAGCTTATGGGTAAGAACAAATGCTTTATCCCAGTCAAGGTCAATGTTCCTAGTTCCTGTTCCCACTTAGCCACTATGCTTGGGACCTGGGGGTAAGTTGCACTTGGAGGTTGTAGACTGTGGAGACTAAATGGCCCCGTTCCTTAGTTTGCGTATGCAGATTCAAACTGCATGAGTCGTCTGCTGAGTGAGGTCAGTGGAACTAAAGATTTAAGATGCGAAAATAGGGAATATACTAATCAGGCTGTATGGTTGTTCTGACAAAGCGGTAGGAGCTGTGAGAGAGGAGGAAGTTTTCAGGCCTGTAAGAGTCAGACAATTGTAATGTTATCTGATCCATGCCATTGTAGGAAATGTGGGTGATGCATAGCAGGAGGGAACTCAGGGTTCCCAGAGGGGCAATTAAGGGATTGGGAGAGGAACTAAAAGGCCCCTCACAGCATATAAATCCTATGTATGTAGGGTAGATTGTATCAAAAGCTGGATATTCTGTGCGGATGAAATTTAGCAGATATGCCAATAAGAGAAATCAGAGTTGGGACAATGAGATCATTTTCTAATTTGACCTAAAGTTTATAACTTTTCTGTTAACGTTATAACGGAAGTTGTATGAGAATAGAAAGATATCTGGTAAGGCTGCCCTTTACATTTTGGTAAGACATGATTATGTCTAGTCATGTGCAATTTTTTGTGGTCCCAAAAACAAAATTGTATGAGTCTGGTAATTTGGGGGAGAAAATCTCATGGGGGTGATATGGGATTGTTTGGAAAATATACAAAATATATTCATTTTGACAGTATTGGTATACCTTATTTATGAAAAGCATGGTTTGTCATAATATTTCAGGCATGTTTGTATTTGACGAAGTATGGGAGTATAATTTTCCAAAGCTAAATTTGTCAAAGTGTTGAGAATATGTATGCCCAAATACTACATGGTAGATTCTTTGCAAACAAAATGAGTAACTAGATTTAAGTAATTAGAGATTCTGAGAAGACAAAGATGTATTTAGAGCCTTGTTTTTTCAAAGTTGACTTCAAAATTAATGAGCCAAACTTATTAAATTCCTTAAAAAAAGAAGTATGGGCTTTTTTCCCCCTATTATACTTACCTACGTGGATGCAGCATTGGTCCTATGCTGCATCTGTCCCCCTGTCGGCTCTAAGTGTGAGAACTCAGCAATCACATGACTACTATTCACTGAGTTCTCACAACCGCTCTGAGCAGAGAGTGGTGACTGTCAGTCACTGCTGTCTGCTCTGCTGCGCCCGCGTTCACTGAAGCACTGGGCTGTGGAGGGGAAGGAAGTGGCTGGCTCAGGCTCTCGGTGGCTCACTGAAAGGCTGAGCCAGGTGCTGCTCCAGACACTGAGGTGGATCCCAACTTTAAAGTCAGGATCTTTCCACAGCCTGGACTGACTGAGTGATGTCAGTGAGCTGAAGCCCGCTGTCATCTGAAAACGAGTCAGAGGAGTGCAGGATGAGGTGCACACCTGAGATCCATAGGAGAAGTACAGCCAAAAGAGCTTTAGCTGTACTTCTCCTTTAATGATGCACTCTGTGATGTACGGGAAGTGCTGTAGCAGCACTGACTTTTACAAAGGATAAAAGTTCTAAAAGTGCTGTCAAATGACTTTGATGGCTATGTGTATTGGGGCCTTTGAATATATCTGTTTATGAATCTGGCAATGAATGACATTTGCCAGCAATTTAACCTGTATCACTTTTTGTTTGTAAATGTAATTTTTGCTGTAGCACAGCCTACAGCAAGAAACAAAAAAGGTTTGTATAGCCCCCCCCTTCTCCCTAAATACATACCAGATACTTTGAGTGTGGTATGGGCTTTAAGGAGGTACCTTGTACCCAAAAAAACAAAAACAAATGTGTGTCAGGTCTGCTACAGTTTTTAAAGGAGACGTCAAGCAAAAAAATCCATACCAGACCCTAAATCAAAGCATGCAATCTGCCTGGCCAGGAAAAGGGGTAGAAGAATGTGGCCATCCTCCTGAACCATACAAGTTCACAACATGGGGGGTGCCTTGCCAGGGGGGACACCTTGTTCTTATGTAGATTGGGAAGATCCTCTTCCCAAGCATCCAAGACTTCCTTAGGAACCAGTGACAGTGGGAAGCTGTCAGTAGAAGTAGATGGAGTGGATGTAGCCCTAAACAGCAGTAAAACCCGAAAGAGTTTCTGATCCTTTTCCAGTTTATAAAAAAAAAAAAGAAGTGTTGGCTATAGAAAGACTCTTTGGAAATCACATATTCTAGAAAAGTTACATATATGCAAACAATTTGTAATCATCTTCCACATTTATGAGCATGCCATGTTTTATCTGAATAATAAATTTGTTTTCCTTTGCAGACTGAAAAGCATATTTTACAACCATGATAAAAACCCAGAGGATAGTGATCTTCCTTCTTCTTTTGTTAGTCATTGGTTTCTTATACAAAGCCAGGTTTAACGATTCATCCTTGAACTATGTAATGTTTTTCTCTGAAAATGATATAATCAAGACATTAAAGTCAAAATTGCTACCAACCCAGAACAATTACGAATCTCTACCTACTACGTCTGCAGAAACAAAAACTACTGAAGTTTTGACTGCAAAGGATGCTGAAAACCACAAAAAGGACAAAACATCATTGGAAACAAAATCTACGGAAGCAATCCCAATATCAAATATTCCCTCCAAAAGTTTAAGTCCTGACATTTTAAAAAGTGGTGACTCTATCATATTTTTGGAAACTAGAGATAAACTGCCACCAACATCACTGGTGCTATGTGCCATTGAATCAGCAGCTCGCCACTATCCTAACAGATCAGTGGTCTTTTTCTTGAAAGGAATGACTGAAACAAATGAAGAGGAAGTTCAAAAGAAACACCTTTCAGTATTTTCTTCTATTAAGAATGTCTACTTCTTTCCTCTGCAAATGGAAGTGATTTTAGCAGACACACCTCTTCTATCCTGGTACCAAAAGGTCAGTTGTTTATAAAAGTGTTTATACCAAATGGATAATAATTTACATTCTTATTAATTTGCAAATACTGTTCTTCTCCTTAATTTATAGAGAAGAGAATACCTTCAAATCTCATTCTTGCTGCATAAAAATTTAAGGGGACTGTATTTGAAGAGGAAGGAAATCCCAACTATAACTATTCTTACTATATAGCTATATATAACCTATCCTGCCTAAACTGTATGAAAAAAGATCTGTGTACTTACCTATTTTTAATCCGGTCTTATCTGGTCATATGATCATGCAGCTCTGGCTTCCATGTGTCAATGAGAGGCTGCTGCAGCGGAAAAGGAGTGCTCACAATTGCTGGGTCATAGGAGTCAATGGGTGACACCTGGCCCCTGGAACCATTGTCGAGCTTTCCATTACACAGAGCTGCAGAATCATGTGACTGGACCAGAGTGAATTAAAAAATAGGTAAGTACTCAGATTTTATTGAATTAACATTTTGAGTATAAAGTCCAATAATCTTCATTAAAGCACATCTGTAATCACCAAGTGCTTCAAAACATAAAAGTGCAAGATTCCACCACCAGATGTCTGCTCACCTCCAGCAGTGTGACCTTACATAATATTATGTTTGGTCTAACTGAGCTTTTGGTCCCAATACAGACACTGCAGATCAACTTGATGGATTTCAACTGTGGTTCACACCTTGTACAGAATACAACTCCCACCATCACATCACCTCATAAACAAAGGACTCCACATAGTGCGTAAACTTTAAACATTTTAATATCCAAATAAAATACAAAATGTGCACTCACATGTACAGTTGTGTTCAAAATAATAGCAGTGTGTTGAAAAAAGTGAATAAAGCTCAAAATCCTTCTAATAGCTTTTATTTCCATACACACAAATGCATTGGGAACACTACAGTTGCAAGAAAAAGTATGTGAACCCCTTGGGATTACGTGGAGTTTTGCATGAATTGGGCATAAAATGTGCTCTGAACGTCATCTAAGTCACAACAATAGAAGAACACAGTCTGCTGAACATAATACTACACAAATATTAGATGTTGCCATGGTTTAATTGCACATAACATGTAAACATTCACAGTGCAGGGAGGAAAAAGTATGTGAGGCCCTAGCTTAGTGACTTCTCCCAGAGCTAATTGGAGCCAGGAGTGAGCCAACCTTGACTCCAATCAGTGTGATGATATTGGATGTGTTGCTGACAGCTGTTCTGCCCTTAAAAAACACACACCTGTTTTGGGTTTACTGGTTTCAAGAAGCACTGTCTGATGTGAACCATGCCTCGCAGACAAGAGCTCTCAGAAGACCTACGATCAAGAATTGTTGACTTGCATGAAGCTGGAAAGGGTTACAAAAGTATCTCCAAAAGCCTTGATGTTCATGTGTCCACGGTAAGACAGACTGTCTACAAATGGAGAAAGTTTAGCACTGTTGCTACTCTCCCTAGGCATGGTCGTCCTGTAAAAATGACAAGAGCAAGAGCACAGCGCAGAATGCTGCATGAGGTAAAGAAGAATCCCAGAGTGTCAGCTAAAGACCTACAGAAATCTCTGGCACATGCTAACATTTTTGTTGACACATCTACAATAAGGAAAACATTAAACAAGAATGGAGTACATGGGAGTACACCACGGAGGAAGCCATTGCTGTCCAAAAAGAATATTGCAGCACGTTTGAAGTTTGCAAAAGAGCACCTGGATATTCCACAGCACTACTGGCAAATTATACTGTGGACAGATGAAACCAAGATTGAGTTGTTTGGGAAGGACACACAACACTATGTGTGGAGAAAAAAAGGCACAGCACACCAACATCAAAACCTCATCCTCACTGTAAAACATGGCGGAGGGAGCATCATGGTTTGGGGCTGCTTTGCTGCCTCAGGGCCTGGACGGATTGTTGTCATTGATGGGAAAATGAATTCCAGAGTTTATCAAGACATTTTGCAGGAAAACGTACGACCATCTGTCCGTCAACTGAAGCCCCGCAGAGGATGGGTGATGCAACAGGACAATGACCCAAAGCATACAAGTAATTCAACAAAACAATGGCTGCAACAGCACAGAATACGCCTTCTGGAGTGGCCCAGTCAGAGTCCTGACCTCAACCCGATTGAAATGCTGTGGCATGACCTTAAGAGAGCGATTCACACCAGACATCCCAAGAATATTGCTACACTGAAACAGTTTTGTGAAGAGGAGTGGTCCAAAATTACTCCAGATCGTTGTGCAGGTCTGATCTGCAACTACAGGAAATGTTTGGTTGAGGTTATTGCTGCCAAAGGAGGGTCAACCAGTTATTAAGTCCAATGGTTCACATACTTTTTCCTCCCTGCACTGTGAATGTTTACATGTTATGTGCAATTAAACCATGGCAACATCTAATGTTTGTGTAGTATTATGTTCAGCAGACTGTGTTCTTCTATTGTTGTGACTTAGATGACGATCAGAGCACATTTTATGCCCAATTCATGCAAAACTCCACGTAATCCCAAGGGGTTCACATACTTTTTCTTGCAACTGTACACATTCTATTCCAAATCAAAACATGAAGAAAAATAGATCAAATTTGTGTTGTTCCTCTAAATAAATTGAAAAAAAGTGAATATTAGACTGTTCAAAAAAAATAGCAGTGTTTGTATTCTTCTTTACAAACTCAAACATTCACTATATAAACTGAAAAATGTTTGAAGATTTTGCTTTCCTTTGAATCACTTAATTAATATTTAGTTGTATAAGCACTGTTTCTGAGAACTGCTTGTCAGGGCTCCCAGGTATGACCAGAGGTGTGTGACTGAAGCAGGGAAACGCAGACCTCAGATATGTTATAAACAATATAATTTATTAACACTAACAGTACAAACATAAACGCAGTGCAATACTAAACATAATACAGTGCAAACAAACCCAACCAAACCACCCACAGATAACAGTATATACAAGCAAGCGTCGTCAGGCAGGCCGGGTCAATATCAATTGGGCAGGTAGGTACAGGGGGAGCAAGCGGAGAATGGTCGGGGTCACAGGCCAGGTTCAGCAGGTAGCAAGCAGCATAGTACAGAGGGTCAGGCAGAGGGATGGTCCGGGTCACAAGCCAGGGATCAGAACAGGTAGCAAGCAGCGTAGTACAGAGGGTCAGACAGAGGGATGGTCAGGGTCACAAGCCAGGATCAGAGCAGGAGAAGTCAGCAAAGGAACAGAAACAGGATGCAGGACAGATACAGGGCCCAGGACAAACACAACACCAAGGCAGAGTCTGCAAGTCTGGCCATCCCTTAAATACACCAGTATCATCAGTTCCAGGTGTTAGCTGGCTGAAAGGTTGAGTCTCTGATTGCTGGGAGCACCCGCTGGCCAGCCCTGGTACTGCAGATCAAAAGGCAGGTGAGTCCCACCATTGCTGGCCAGTCCATTCCTAACAGTACCCCCCCCTCAAGGAGCGGCCTCAGGACGCTCCAAACAGTCCTAGCTGGGCAAAATGTTCCACCGCCCGGGTCTGGCAACTGGCGGGATATCAAAGACTGGCACACCGGGCAGGACTCCGGGCAGCGGCACACCGGGCTGGACTCCGGGCAGAGGCACATCGAGCAGAGGCACATCGGGCAGGACTCCGGGCAGAGGCACATCGGGCAGGACTCCGGGCAGAGGCACACCGGGCAGAGGCACATCGGGCAGGACTCTGGGCAGAGGCACATCGGGCAGGACTCCGGGCAGAGGCACATCGGGCAGGACTCCGGGCAGAGGCACATCGGGCAGGACTCCGGGCAGAGGCACATCGGGCAGGATTCCGGGCAGAGGCACATCGGGCAGGACTCCGGGCAGAGGCACATCGGATTACCAGGCGAAGCAGCAGGCAGCGGGCCCCCGGGCGGATCAGCAGGCACCGGGCCCCCGGGCGGAGCGGCAGGCACCGGGCCCCCGGGCGGAGCGGCAGGCACCGGGCCCCCGGGCGGAGCGGCAGGCACCGGGCCCCCGGGCGGAGCGGCAGGCACCGGGCCCCCGGGCGGAGCGGCAGGCACCGGGCCCCCGGGCGGGGCGGCAGGCACCGGGCCCCCGGGCGGGGCGACAGGCACCGGGCCCCCAGGCGGGGCGACAGGCACCGGGACCCCAGGAGGGGCGACAGGCATCGGGCCCCCAGGCGGGGCGACAGGCATCGTGCCCCCAGGCGGGGCGACAGGCATCGTGCCCCCAGGCGGAGCGGCAGGCGCCGGACCCCCAGGCGGAGCGACAGGTCTCGGGCCCTCAGGCGGAGCGGCGGGCGCCGGACCTCCAGATGGAGCGACAGGTCTCGGGCCCTCAGGCGGAGCGGCGGGCGCCGGGCCCCCAGGTGGAGCGACAGGTCTCGGGCCCTCAGGCGGAGCGGCGGGCGCCGGACCCCCAGGCGGAGCGACAGGTCTCGGGCCCTCAGGCGGAGCGGCGGGCGCCGGACCCCCAGGAGGAGCGACAGGTCTCGGGCCCTCAGGCGGAGCGGCGGGCGCCGGACCCCCAGGCGGAGCGACAGGTCTCGGGCCCTCAGGCGGAGCGGCGGGCGCCGGACCCCCAGGCGGAGCGACAGGTCTCGGGCCCTCAGGCGGAGCGGCGGGCGCCGGACCCCCAGGAGGAGCGACAGGTCTCGGGCCCTCAGGCGGAGCGGCGGGCGCCGGACCCCCAGGTGGAGCGACAGGTCTCGGGCCCTCAGGCGGAGCGGCGGGCGCCGGACCCCCAGGAGGAGCGACAGGTCTCGGGCCCTCAGGCGGAGCGGCGGGCGCCGGACCCCCAGGTGGAGCGACAGGTCTCGGGCCCTCAGGCGGAGCGGCGGGCGCCGGACCCCCAGGTGGAGCGACAGGTCTCGGGCCCTCAGGCGGAGCGGCGGGCGCCGGACCCCCAGGTGGAGCGACATGTCTCGGGCCCTCAGGCGGAGCGGCGGGCGCCGGACCCCCAGGAGGAGCGACAGGTCTCGGGCCCTCAAGCGGAGTGGCAGGTGCCGGACCCCCAGGCGGAGCGACAGGTCTCGGGCCCTCAGGCGGAGCGACAGGTCTCGGGCCCTCAGGCGGAGCGACAGGTCTCAGGCCCCCAGGCGGGGCGGCAGGCGCCGGATCCCCAGGCGGAGCGGCGGGCGCTGGACCCCCAAGCGGAGCAACAGGTCTCGGGCCCCCAGGCGGATTGGCGGGCACCGAGACACCAGGCACGACAGTGGGCTCCGAGTCAACTGGTATGACCGCAGGCACTGGGTCAGACATTGGATGGTCTGGCTGGACAGCGGGCATCGGGTCACCAGGCATCAGGTCATTTGGCTCGACAGCGGGCACCGCGTCATCTGGCAAGGCAGTGGGCTCCGAGTCAACTGGTATGACCGCGGGCACTGGGTCAGACATTGGATCGTCTGACCGGACAGCGGGCATCGGGTCACCAGGCATCAAGTTATTTGGCTCGACAGCGAGCACCGCGTCATCTGGCAAGGCAGTGGGCTCCGAGTCAACTGGTATGACCGCGGGCACAGGGTCAGACATTGAATCGTCTGGCTGGACAGCGGGCATCGGGTCACCAGGCATCAGGTCATTTGGCTCGACAGCGGGCACCGCGTCATCTGGCAAGGCAGTGGTCTCCGAGTCAACAGGCACGACAGTGGGCACCGGGTCATCAGGTACCGGATTGTCTGGCTCGACAGCGGGCATCGGGTCATCAGGTATGACAGCGGACACTAGGTCACCAGGCATCAGGTCATTTGGCTTGCCAGCGGGCACCGCGTCATCTGGCAAGGCAGTGGGCACCGAGTCACCAGGTACGACAGCGGGCTCTGAGTCAATTGGCACGACAGCGGGCACCGGATCAGGTACCGGATCATCTGGATCAACAGCGGGCATCGAGTCAACTGGCCTAATAGGATCGTCAGGCTGGATCAGTTCATCATGCTGGGTAGAGGCATTAGGCCGAGTAGAGGCTTCAGGCCGAGTAGAGGCATCAGGCCGAGTAGAGGCATCAGGCCGAGTAGAGGCATCAGGCCGAGTAGAGGCTTCAGGCTGAAGAGAGGCATCAGGCCGAGTAGAGGCTTCAGGCCGCGTAGAGGCTTCAGGCTGAGGAGAGGCTTCAGGCCGCGTAGAGGCTTCAGGCCGAGTAGAGGCATCAGGCCGAGTACAGGCTTCAGGCCGAGTAGAGGCTTCAGGCCGAGTAGAGGCTTCAGGCCGAGGAGAGGCTTCAGGCTGAGGAGAGGCTTCAGGCCGCGTAGAGGCTTCAGGCCGAGTAGAGGCTTCAGGCCGAGTAGAGGCATCAGTCTGAACCACGGAAGGCAGGCTCACCGGTTTGGATACTGGCAGGATGGTATTGGTTGGAAAGAATTTTCGCTTTTTTCTGGTTTTAACTACTGGAGCACTGCAAGTAAACGCAGGTCTGCAAACGAATGGAGCAGCTGGAGACAGAGAAGAACTGGAGGATGGAACAGGAGAGCGAGCAGTTGCTACAGAGGGCTTTTTTACAGGGTTAAAGGCAGGATAGGTGCAGCGAGTGGGAACAGGGTACTGACATGCGGTAGATAGCCAAGTATACTGGGCTGTAACTGGAGGAGCTGGTGGGAATACAGGAGTAGAGTTAGAAGCAGGACTGGGTCTTTGTAAGCTGACTGAGGCTGGGTGCAACAAATCTGTCCATGTCTGCAGTAGGGGTTGAACAAAGCTGAGCTTACACAAAGCCTGTCTGGTCAATGACTGCACTGCGTTTATACAATCTCTCAGTGTCTGTGGTGAACATGTGGAATAACGCTCCAGAAAGTAACCCACATCATCCTCTAATAACCACACCAGGGACTCTACCTGGTCTGCACTAAATGGTGGCAAAAATTCATCCCTGCATTCGGGGGAACCAGATGAAACCAACTCTGCACAAACCTCAATCAATGGCTGCACCTCAGAGAACACTGTGCCCTGATCTACTAGAACATGAGCGAGCCGTATACATTCTAGCAATTCATCCCGGGTATACTCCTTCAGAGTTTGATAAGCATACTCCCTGTCATCAAACACTAGCAGATATAAATACTCAACCTCCTCAAGATCCATCCTTCCCATCAACAAGCTAAGATGGCTTCCCTGTGCAGCCACTTCTGGTCAGGATTGGCCTTGGTGTAATGTCAGGGCTCCCAGGTATGACCAGAGGTGTGTGACTGAAGCAGGGAAACGCAGACCTCAGATATGTTATAAACAATATAATTTATTAACACTAACAGTACAAACATAAACGCAGTGCAATACTAAACATAATACAGTGCAAACAAACCCAACCAAACCACCCACAGATAACAGTATATACAAGCAAGCGTCGTCAGGCAGGCCGGGTCAATATCAATTGGGCAGGTAGGTACAGGGGGAGCAAGCGGAGAATGGTCGGGGTCACAGGCCAGGTTCAGCAGGTAGCAAGCAGCATAGTACAGAGGGTCAGGCAGAGGGATGGTCCGGGTCACAAGCCAGGGATCAGAACAGGTAGCAAGCAGCGTAGTACAGAGGGTCAGACAGAGGGATGGTCAGGGTCACAAGCCAGGATCAGAGCAGGAGAAGTCAGCAAAGGAACAGAAACAGGATGCAGGACAGATACAGGGCCCAGGACAAACACAATACCAAGGCAGAGTCTGCAAGTCTGGCCATCCCTTAAATACACCAGTATCATCAGTTCCAGGTGTTAGCTGGCTGAAAGGTTGAGTCTCTGATTGCTGGGAGCACCCGCTGGCCAGCCCTGGTACTGCAGATCAAAAGGCAGGTGAGTCCCACCATTGCTGGCCAGTCCATTCCTAACACTGCTGTACATCTGTGTTGCATGGAGTCAACCAACTTCTGGCACCTGTGAACAGGTATTCCAGCCCACGATGATTGGACTACATTCCACAGTTCTTCTCTATTTCTTGGTTTTGCCTCAGAAACTGCATTTTTGATGTCACCCCACAAGTTTTCTATTGGATTAAGATCCGGGGATTGGGCTGGCCACTCCATAATGTCAATCTTGTTGGTCTGGAACCAAGATGTTGCACGTTTACTGGTGTGTTTGGGGTCGTTGTCTTGTTGGAACACCCATTTCAAGGGCATTTCCTCTTCAGCATAAGGCAGCATGACCTCTTCAAGTATTCTGATGTATTCAAACTGATCCATGATCCCTGGTATGCGATAAATAGGCCCAACACCATAGTATGAGAAACATCCCCATATCATGATGCTTGCGCAACCATGCTTCACTGTCTTCACAGTGTACTGTGGCTTGAATTCAGTGTTTGGGGGTCGTCTGACAAACTGTCTCCGCCCACTAGACCCAAAAAGAACAATCTTACTTTCATCAGTCCACAAAATGTTGTGCCATTTCTCTTTAGACCAGTCAATGTGCTCTTTGACAAATTGTAACCTCTTCAGCACGTCTTTTTTTCTACAGTGGGACTTTGCGGGGGCTTCTTGCAGATAGCTTGGCTTCACATAGGCGTCTTCTAATTGTAACAGTACTCACAGGTAACTTTAGACCTTCTTTGATCTTCCTGGAGCTGATTGTTGGCTGAGTCCTTGCAATTTTGGCTATTCTATCCATTCGAATGGTAGTTTTTCACTTCCACGTCTTTCAGGTTTTGGTTGCCATTTTAAAGCATTTGCAATCATTTTAGCTGAGCAGCCTATGATTTCCTGCACTTCTTTATATGTTTTCCCCTCTCCAATAAACTTTTTAATCAAGGTACGCTGTTCTTCTGAACAATGTCTGGAATGACCCATTTTCCTCAGAATTTCAGAGAGAAATGCACTGTAACCAGTATGTACAACATTTGCTGCCTTCCTTCCTTAAATAAGGCAATAACTGCCACCTGTTTTTAAAGAATGAATGACCTCACTAATAGAACTCCACACTGCTATTATTTTGAACATTACCCTTTCAATTAGTGATTCAATTACACAGAATCAGCAGCATGCATGTCATGACTGTTGGGTCTGTTGGATTTCTATTCCTCTACTACACCTGCTAGTCAATTATTTGCCATGTAGAAATATCATTTCTACCAAAAACAGTGATTGATCAGGTTAGTGATGTCTGCTATTATTTTGAACACAACTGTATAAGGTGCCAAACCGCACCAAGTATAATAAGCCTCTGATATAAATTGCTCCGCAATCTGGAGAAACTGTGCTGTGAGGCATCAGCAGTAACAAGGCTTAAGTAGTGTGTCATCCGATATTAACCGTATTGCCATATAACGGATCAATTTACACTGCAGGTGCTGTATTGCTCACTGGCTCTATGTTGCAATGTGTCCTCCAGTATTACTGTGTGCAGATCAGTGTACACCGCTATCGCCGTAAAGCTCATCGGCTCTGTGTTGCATTGTGACGTCATCCAAAGCTCCTACCCTACGCGTTTTCTCACTCGTCATGTGACTTTCTCAAGGGGAATGTGTTTGGATCATACGACTTGAACTGAGGACACATTGCAACATAGAGCCGGTGAGCAATATGGCACAGTTTCTCCAGATTGAGGAGCAATTTATATCAGAGGCTAAATTATACTTGGTGCAGTTGGGCACCTTATACATGTGAGTGCGCGTTTTGTGTTTTATTTGGATCTTAAAATGTTTAAAGTTTACGCACTATGTGGAGTCTTTTGTTTATGAGGTGATGTGATAATGGGAGTTGTATTCCGGATAAGGTGTGAACCACAGTTGAAATCCATCAAGTTGATCTTCAGTGTCCGGATTGGGACCAAAAGCACAGTTAGACCAAACATAGTATTAAAAGAAGTATATAATCACCTTTTCCAGTTCTCCTGTCACTTTATCAAGATCTCAATAAAGTTGGTCATACACTGATATATTGCGGGCTGAACGGAGAAGAAAAAAATATAACAGATCCCTTCATCCACACTGTACAATGCAGATAAAAGAATGTACAGTGCTATATTCTGCTGGCCGCACTGGTGGCTATCAAAATTTCTGAATAGGAGCTGCATGCAATTGGATGCAGCCTCTTTGGCTGACAATTTTCTATTTGGCTCTCTTGATTTTTCAATTAAAGGATATCTGATAGGAGAGTGTTGACAGGGACATTGCTCAGTGTATGGTTGGCGTAAGACTGTTGCAAATGAAACAATATATACCGCATTTTAGTGTCAAAGATAAATAAAGCTAGACTTTTTTATAAAAAAAACATTATACATGTTTGCCAACTACAACTACCTGTATACAATTATAATAAACATTTCCAAGTTTAATGGCTGTAAATTCCATCTGGATGATTGGGTGAGACAGACTATGAACATCTGTTGTCTTCTCCAAATTCCTCAGGGTACCACCAAGGTTTGATTTACACATACAAATCAAGTCATTTGTTGGATCACATTTTACATTTTAAATGCTATGAATACTTTATGCTCATTGAGGTAAACGCAGTGCATTTTCTAACACCATGGTGTGAACAAAATCTAAGAAAGCTACACTTGAAGACATAGTACAGAACTTAGAACAGCTTTACGGAAGGTTACTTTATTAGCAGAATTGAGATAGATATTCTACACGTGTGAGAAGAGTGGGGGAACTCTGCAATGGTATGTCATTTTTATGCAACAACTGGGTGAAAATTGTGAAATGTTTCAAAGCTTGCATATATAAAAGAGTGAAATACAATTCTCATAAAATTGCTATTCACAGCTTCCCCTGGTCCTTAGGAAGAATGCAAATCAAGATAAACCTCGGTTACTCAGAGGTTAAATATATCTAAATGTAACGTCTTCCAGGTTAGCTAGATAAGATGCTTGTTTTTTTATTTTCTAGATACAGGCTGAGTAGCAGCCTGGGGATGAGTCAGCCTGGGAGTGAGATAGTGAGGTCACCTCAGGACAGGCTGGGAGTCTCTAACAAGTCAAGGCTTCTGGAGCCCTCCCACCATTCCAGAAACATGAGAGCTTTCTGGAATCAGGGGAGAGGAAGGGAAGAGGCCCAGATCTGCATGTTTGAGGGACCTTGGCCAGTCCCCTGGCAGGAGGCTGGGCAAGGCAACCCTCAAAAATCAGAGAGCCTGGGGAATAGTGTGCAGTGTCAGGTGGAATATGGATTGAGGCTGGAGTCAGGAGCCTGGGAGGAGGCCCCAGGGAAAGGAGCCTACCTACAGGTAGGTTACTAGAAAAGAGGATAGCCACTGCCTAAATGGCTCCTGGGGAGGACAACCTGTGTAGTAGGGGAGGAGCCAGCCCAGCGTAAGGTCTGAAGGCAGCCACCAACCCACTAAGCTAACAGGAGAAGATAGTTTGAGAACTCTTACACTTACTAGGCCAGATAAGGGGAGAGAGAGGTCAAATGCAAGAACCAACTAGCTTCTCATCTGGGACTGTTGTGTTGACAGCTTCTGGGCCCCTTGCCCAGGGAATACTCTCAGTGCAACTGGGTGAAGAGGAGGAATCATCCAGGGTCTAAGAAGATACACCGAAGGGGTTTAGTGCTTCTTAAAGAGAGACTGTTGCTAATCTGCATTTTTGTACATAGTTGCTAAGGAGTTGTTCTCAAGTTGTACAGTTCCCTGGGCATCCCATATACCCCTAGATCCTATCCAAGTTTAACCCCTTAATAAAATCACAATTTTGAGAGTCTCCTGAGTTGGAGCACATATATAATAATGGATAGATTAAGGGCAGGTATGCCTGGAGGGAGCTCACCCCTCCTTAAAGGTATATGGATGCACTGGCCACCAGCAATAGCACAATGGCAGTGAAGGTATCCAGTGCGTACCCTCACCAGTTCACCAACAGTACAAAAAAATGGCAACCACAACAACCTATAACTGGCCTTTGCAGCAAGGACATAGAAGGGTGACACATGTCAAAAAACAACAAACAAAAATTCCCAGTGCACTTTCCAGCCAGCCTGCAACAAACCAAAGTGACACTGTCTAACAGTTCACATTAAAACCAGGGGTTTAGCTTGCTCACACTCTAATTTAAGCTAGTCACACACTAATAGATATTTTTCTTTCAGTGCAATACAGAGAAGATGCATGAATCTCCTCCTGAGATCATTGGGGTTGATTTACTAAAACTAGAGAGTGTAAAATCTGGTGTAGCTCTGCATAGAAACCAATCGTCTTCCAGGTCTTACTGTTAAAACTTAACTCAGTAAGCTGTAGTTAGATTGGCTACCATGCACAGCTGCACCAGATTCTGAGTGCTCCAGTTTTAGTTAAGCGTCCCCATTGTATCCTGACAACCAGCACTGGCGATTGTCAGAATATAGTGGATGACTGCAGTTGATAGGCTCTGGTCGCTGTCCGGCCAAGAATTACCTGGCCAGCTTCTTCGATCTTTGGATGTTAGGCAATAGAGAGCTACTTAGACCACCCATGACTCGAAATTTATCTGTTTCACCAGAAACCACCTGTCATTCATTCAGCGTATGGCAAACTTTACTCCCTCCCACAAACAAGAATAAGGATGAGCAACTGTTTTAAACTGTCTTCTTGGTGTGCAACAAAAACATTATTTGAAAAAAAAAAACAAACTATATACAGCAAAGTGACCTTGCATGAGTTAATACTTAGAATTGTATTAGACGCAGAGAATTTCTTTCCTGAAACACACAGCTTTGGACAGCTTTTTATGTCCTTTTCCATCTTTACAAAGTTCCATTACCTTGTTACACAGCACTTTTGACAATTCTTTTCTGATCCCCATGGCTCAGTATCTAGCCTAGTCAGTGCTTCCACGTAAGAGCTAACAAACTCATTGACTATTTATACACTGACACTAATTGCAATTTAAACAGCCACAGATGTGGGACATTAACATCTAATTGGCATTTTACCTCTAATTGGCATTTTAACCCATGTGTGTCACCTTGTGTGTTTGTGTGTCTGTACCAAGGCCATACATTCTAGGGTATATAAACTTTTGATCATGGCCATTTGGGTGATTTCTGTTATCATTGTGATTTTAAAAAGAGCCAAACAACTATTTGATAATAAATGGCTTCATATGATCATCAGCCTTCAATAAAAGAGCATTTTTTGGCATGATCAGTCATATTTTCAAAATCAATGCCAAAGTTTCACAATTTCTGCCAGGGTATGCAAACCTTTGAGCACAACTGTAAATACACAGGTATGGAAGGCAAAAGGTATTTTTAAGTGATACATTGGTAGTGACTAAATAACATATTAGAAATGCATTTTTACTTAGTCATCAAAAAAGCATCACATTAACAATACTTTTTTCCTTCTCTACTTCTGAAAAATGTTAGAAGAGTGAGTAGCCTTCTTGGATATCTAAGGTCAGTGGCCATATTATTTGTCCCTGTAGTATTTATTGGGTACTGAGTTTATGCAATAATTGATGATGATTCAGAGGTGTAGGCCAAGGTTTTTGACATGAAAGCATTTAGAAACACTAATAGAACAAAGTGATAGAAATGAGATGAAAGGGTAAGACAATATAAGGGGACAATCACATAATTTGTGTACACTGTTTAAGGGTCCATGTACACAAGATGTAGGTCAGATAGGAGCTGGACAAGTGTAACCCGTGATTGCAGGAAAGAAAATTGCATCATCGATGGCTAGTTACAATCTACTAGTGTATCTAACATTCCTCTTCCCCAATGCTGCTGTCCAAAGGTGTCTCTTGCTCCTTCATCTAGAGTGGGGGCCCTCTAATACAGGAGTTGTCACTGGCTGGATCACTAGGTGAGAACACGGTAAAAAAGACTAAAAAAGAAAACTGATCCAGCTACCACATCTAAAGATTGGTAAACTGCAATATATTACATTTTTGGTTTGGGGTTTAACCATTTCAATACCGTGCAATTTTACACCTTCCTGCCCAAGCCATTTTTCAGGTTTCAGCGCTCTCACACTTTGAATGACAATTGCGCGGTCATACAACACTGTACCCAAACTAAAATTTTATCATTTTCTTCACACAACTGGAGCTTTCTTTTGGTGGTATTTAATCACCGCTGGGGTTTTTATTTTTTGCTAAATTAACAAAAAAAGACCAAAAAGTTTGAAAAAAAAAACACATTTTTCTTTGTTTCTGTTATAAAAGTTTACAAATAAATAATTGTTCTTCATAAATTTAGGCTGAGATGTATTCTGCTACATGTCTTTGGTGAAAATAACCCAAATTAGGATGTATTATTTAGTTTGTAGGAAAGTTATAGAGTTCACAAACTATGGTATAGATCTGAATATTGATCAATCCTGAAGTACTGACATCCAATCTAATTTCTTGAGGTCCAAGAATGTCAGAATAGTACAGATATCCCCAAATGACCCCTTTTTGCAGAGTAGACAATCTGACGTACTTCATAAGAGGCATGGCGAGTTTTTTGAAGTTGTATTTTTTTTGTCATAATTTTTCGGAAAATGAAAAAATTAAAAAAATTATTTTCACTATTTTTTTTTTACATACTGTCACCAGTGCAGTACAGCATCATCATATAACTGGCATGGTGGTGAACAGCGACACTGACTGGTGACAGTATGAAAAAAAAATATATATATTTTTTTAAATTTTTTTATTATTTTTAATTTTTTATTACATTTTTTTTAAGATTTTTTTTCATATTTTACTATGACCAAAGTAGTACAATGTTACCATAGTAACATTGTACTACTTTGGGGAAGTGATCAGTATTTTTTTTTTTTTTACACAATTTGCTTATAGCAAAGAATTACTTTGCTATAAGCAAGCATTTACCTGAATGAAATCGATTCATTCAGCTTTTTTTTTTTTTGTGCTTAGCTGTGATTTGGTCACAGCTAATCACATGACATGTACATGTGATTAGCTGTGACCATTCACAGCTAGGCACTAGTATACAATGGATGGCATGAATGAAGCCATCCATTGTATACAACTGTCATGTGACCTGCTATGATTGGTCACGGCAGGTCACATGGTACCAGCAAGGGGAGCCAGTACTCGGATCTGTCATCGGCCGTGTCCGAGGTACACGGCCGATGACAGATCGCGCTGCTGCGCCGCTCTGCATTAGCGCAAACTGCACATGTGCTGGAGCACGCCAAATGGCGTGCACCCGGAATGCAGCAACACCTTTGAAGCCGCCAAACGGCCATTGACCGGGCGGCAAATGGTTAATACCACTTTAATGATGGTAAATTAACTTCCCAGCATTCTTCCTAACATTTCATAGTAGAGAAAAACTTCAGTTCTGGCGTTTCCTGAGAAAAACAAGTTAAATATCAGCAGCAACTTTATAAAAATATAAAAGCATTTTTAAGTTAAGCTATGTAAATGAGAACATTAAACAAACATAAAGTAAGCGTTATCCCAGTTTAGCTGTAAAAGTGGAAAAGCACTTAAAAGTGTGATGTTACCCTATGAAAAGAGAAGTTAACGATTCCAAAAAGACAAACATTCACACTCATCTATAATTCCAATGCTGCACCTGTTACCCACTGCCTCTACACAGAGAAATAAGTGATTAACCACCACTGATCACTCAGGTCTCACTCTTCAGTGAGCAGAGAGCCGATGTCTTTCAGTCGCTGGCTCTCTGCTCTGCCCCTCCAATGTTCACTGGAGTACTGAGCTGTGGAGAGGATGGGAGCGGCTGGCTTAGGCTCTCTGCAGCTCAGAGAGGCTGAGCCAGCTGCCTTTCTAGGCATCTGGCTGGATCCCAACATTTGCGCACGAAGCGTGTAACTGCTCTACCTGAGCCACCGATCGCGGCCGTGGGTGTCAATCACCGGGTCCAGGCTGGTGATTACCCATCGGAGCCTGGCGAAACACTGACAGGGAGGACTACTGCAGTGTTTACACTGCAGCTCTCCTCCCTGCCAGTTTGATCACACTGATCCGGATAGCTGAGCACAGCTGTATGGATCAGTGTGTTACTGTGAACACCACACCCCACCGCCCCCTAGTAAAACACTCCCCTCACACAGTTAACCCTTTGATTGCCTCCAAATGTTAACCCCTTCCTCCCCAGTGCCATTAGTACAGTGTCAGTGTTTTGTTTTTTTTTCACTGATCACTGTATTGGTCTCACTGGGGATGTCAGTGACGCAAGTCAGTTCCCCCCCAGTGCCAGAATGTCCGCCATAAGTCGCTGATTGCCGCCATAAGTCACTGATCGCCGTCATAAGTCGCTGATTGCCGCCATTATTAGTATTAAAAAAAAATTCAAATTCCGGTATATACAGGTGAAACTCGAAAAATTAGAATATCGTGCAAAAGTTCATTTATTTCAGCATTTATTTCACCTTTTAGTGCAACTTAAAGGTGAAACTAATATATGAGATAGACTCATTACATGCAAAGCAAGATAGTTCAAGCCCTGATTTGTCATAATTGTGATGATTATGGCTTACAGCTCATGAAAACCCCAAATCCACAATCTCAGAAAATTAGAATATTACATGCAATCAATAAAACAAGGATTGTACATAGAACAATATCGGACCTCTGAAAAGTATAAGCATGCATATGTACTCAGTACTTGGTTTGGGCCCCTTTTGCAGCAATTACTGCCTCAATGAGGCGTGGCATGGAAGCTATCAGCCTGTGGCACTGCTGAGGTGTTATGGAAGACAAGGATGCTTCAATAATCTTTTGCATTGTTCAGTCTCATGTCTGTCATCTTTCTCTTGGCAATGCCCCATAGATTCTCTATGGGGTTCAGGTCAGGCGAGTTTGCTGGCCAATCAAGCACAGTAATCCCACGGTCACTGAACCAGGTTTTGGTACTTTTGGCAGTGTGGGCAGGTGCCAAGTCTGCTGGAAAATGAAGTCAGCATCCCCATAAAGTTCGTCTGCGGAAGGAAGCAGGAAGTGCTCCAAAATCTCCTGGTAGACGCCTGCATTGACCCTGGACTTAATGAAGCACAGTGGACCAACAGCAGCAGATGACATTGCTCCCCAAATCAACACAGACTGTGGAAACTTCACACTGGACTTCAAGCATCTTGAAGTGTGTGCCTCTCCATTCTTCCTCCATACTCTGGGTCCTTGGATTCCAAATGAGATGCAAAAGTTGCTCTCATCAGAAAAAAGGACTTTGGACTACTGAGCAACAGACCAGGTCTGTTTTTCTTTAGAACAGCTAAGACGCTTCTGACATTGTTTGTTGTTCAGGAGCGGCTTGACAAGAGGAATACGACATTTGAAGCCCATGTTTAGGATCCGTCTGTGTGTAGTGGCTCTTGATGCACTGACTCCAGCCTCAGTCCACTCCTTGTGAAAGTCCCCAACACTTTTGAATGGCCTTTTCCTGACAATCCTCTCCAGGCTGTGGTCATCCCTGCTGCTTGTGCACCTTTTTCTTCCACACTTTTCCCTTCCACATAACTTTTTATTAATGTGCTTTGATACAGCACTTTGGGAACATCCAACTTCTATTGCAATTACCTTTTGAGGCTTTCCCTCCTTATGGAGGGTGTCAATGATGGTTTTCTGCACAACTGTCAGGTCAGCAGTTTTTCCCATGATTGTGATTCCTACTGAACCGGACTGAGAGACCATTTAAAGGCTCAGGAACCCATTGCAGGTGTTATGGCTTAATTAGCTGATTAGAGTGGGACACTTTGAGCCGAGAATATTGCACCTTTTCACAATATTCTAATTTTCTGAGATTGTGGATTTGGGGTTTTCTTGAGTTGTAAGCCATAATCATCACAATTATGACAAATCACGGCTTGAACTAACTTGCTTTGCACGTAATGAGTCTATCTCATATATTAGTTTCACCTTTTAAGTTGCATTACAGAAATAAATGAACTTTTGCACAATATTCTAATTTTTCGAGTTTCACCTGTATATATCGCCATTTGTAAATGCTATAACTTTCATGTAAACCAATTAATTTACACGTATTGGGATTTTTTTTTAGCAAAGACATGTCGCAGAATACATTTTGGCCTAAATTAATGATGAAATTCGATTTTTACATTTTTTTACTGGACATGTTTTATAGCAAAAAGTCCAAAATATTGTTTTTTTTCCTCAAAATTGTCGGTCTTTTTTTATAGCGCAAAAAATAAAAAAACGCACAGGCAATCAAATTCCACCAAAAGAAAGCTCAATTCGTGGGAAAAAAAGATGTAAATTTCATTTTGGTGCAGCGTTGCATGACCCCGCAATTGTCAGTTAAAGTAACGCAGTCCCATAACACAAACCTCTTCTGTAACTGCTTCCTGACTGCCCTATAGCAGAAATACTGCTACAGGGCGGCACAGGTGCACAAAATCACATATATACAGTGGGGATCGAAAGTTTGGGCACCCCAGCTAAAAATTTGTATTAATGTGCATAAAGAAGCCAAGGAAAGATGGAAAAATCTCCAAAAGGCATCAAATTACAGATTAGACATTCTTATAATATGTCAACAATAGTTAGATATTATTTCCATCATTTACACTTTTAAAATAATAGAAAACAAAAAAATTGCGTCTGCAAAAGTTTGGGCACCCTGCAGAGTTAATATCTTGTACTGCCCCCTTTGGCAAGTATCACAGCTTGTAAACGCTTTTTGTAGCCAGCCAAGAGTCTTTCAATTCTTGTTTGAGGTATCTTTGCCCATTCTTCCTTACAAAAGTCTTCCAGTTCTTTGAGATTTCCGGGCTGTCTGTCACGCACTGCTCTTTTAAGGTCTATCCATAGATTTTCAATTATGTTGAGGTCATGAGATTGTGAAGGCCATGGCAAAACCTTCAGTTTACGCCTCTTGATGTAATCCCCCGTGGATTTCGAGGTGTGTTTAGGATCATTATCCATTTGTAGAAGCCATCCTCTCTTTAACTTCAGCTTTTTCACAGATGGCATCAAGTTACCATCCAAAATTTGCTGAAATTTTATTGAATCCATTTTTCCTTCTACTCGTGAGATGTTCCCTGTGCCACTGGCTGCAACACAACCCCAAAGCATGATTGATCCAACCCCATGCTTAACAGTTGGACAGAGGCTCTTTTCATTAAATTCTGTGCCCCTTCTTTTCCAAACGTACCTTTGCTCATTCCGGCCAAAAAGTTCAATTTTAGCCTCATCGGTCCACAGAACTTGTTTCCAAAATGCATCAGGCTTGTCTATATGTTCATTTAGAAAGTTCAAACGATGATTTTTGTGGTGAGGACGTAGAAGAGGTTTTCTTCTGATGACTCTTCCATGAAGACCATATTTGTACAAGTATCTCTTTATAGTGGAATAGTGTACCACAACTCCAGTGTCTTCCAGATCTTTCTGGAGGGATCGTGCAGTCAAACGTGGGTTTTGAATTGTTTTTCTCACAATCCTGTGAGCTGTTCTGTCTGATATTTTTCTTGGTCTTCCAGATCTTGCTTTAACTTCCACTGTTCCTGATGACTGCCATCTCTTAATTACATTCCGAACAGAGGATATTGACATCTGAAAACGCTTTGCTATCTTCTTATAGCCTTCTCCAGCTTTGTGAGCGTCAACTATTTTCAGTTTCAGTTTTCTAGACAACTGCTTAGAAGAACCCATGTTGCTGATTGTTGGGGCAAGGTCAGATGAGTCTGGACATTTAAAACCTTTGAGACTGACATCACCTGGTCTTCCCAGACGATGATTGAGAACAATCCATGACACTGGCAGGTCTCAGCTTTGCAAAGGGGGCAGTGCATGCTATAAATTCTGCAGGGTGCCCAAACTTTTGCAGACGCCATTTTTTTGTTTTCTGTTATTTTGAAAGTGTAAATGATGGAAATAAAATCTAACTTTTGTTGACATATTATAAGAATGTCTAATCTGTAATTTGATGCCTTTTGGATATTTTTCCATCTTTCCTTGGCTTCTTTATGCACATTAATACAAATTTTTAGCTGGGGTGCCCAAACTTTCGATCCCCACTGTATATATAGATAAATGATTTGCACTCCCTTGGTTTTCACGCCCCTCCCAGATAGCGTTATATTGCCTGTCAGTACACCAGTAATCACATTTAACCCCTTGATTGCCAGGAACATGCTCATACACAATAAACCTTCATTGCTAGTATAGTGTCTGAATGGATCAATATCTTTGATCAGATCAGCACTATACCAGCATTCACATTAGTATAGTGTCCCCAAAAGTGCAGCGTTAGTGGGATCAGTGCCAGCACCTGCATTTAGCCCCTACACTTACCCCTCTTTCTCCCCCAGCAAGTGCAGTGTCAGTAGATCACGGTCACTCGATACATTGCACACAAAACCGCAGTGTTCGCAGAATCAGGCCTGATCTCTGTTAGCACTTGCCAATAAATTTTGATGACTCTCATATGCAGCAGAGTGCCAGTACTAGTGCCGCTCTATCTTTTGGTGAACTGGTGAGCACCAGCAGCCTAGTACATCCTGGTCTTTCACATACCAGCACTGCAGTATCACTTGGTGATGTGGTGATTCCGATAAGTGCAGTACAAGCTAGTGCGGTGGCGAGCACAAGTATTGTCCCACAACCACCAAGAATTTGCACACAGGTCCGTAGAGCCCCTAGTGTCCTTCTGGATGTGCTTGCAAATTCCTGTTGGCAACCCACAAATTCTGCAGCACCCGTTCTTCCCCCATTCACTGTCCAACCTGAAATTCAGGTGGAAATAGAAAATTTAACTACTCCCCTTGATTTTTTGGAGCTATTTTTCATGGAATATCTGTATGCATTGATTGTGGATCAAAGCATTTTATATGCACAACAATTTATCGCCGCCAACCCAAATTCAAACCTTGCCAGACCATTCACATGGAAACTCATTACGGTTTCAGAATTTACATTTGGGGCCTAACCCTCAATATGGGCATTACTAAAAAAATGAATTGCAGTTGTATTGGTCCACAGACCTGATTCATCATATGCCCGTGTTCTCTGTTGCCATGGCCAGGCATAGATATGAGAGTATAATGTGTTTTATGCATTTCAATAACACACTCTGTTGTCCTTGGGGTGACCCTGAATCTGCTCCACAAAATTCAGCCCCTCGCAAATCATCTTAACCACTTCCAGTCCGGACACTTTTACCCCCTTCCTGTCCAGGGCAATTTTCAGCTTTCAGCGCTATCACACTTTGAATGACAATTGCTAGGTCATGCAACACTGTACCCATATGAATTTTTTACCATTTTTTTTAGACAGATAAAACTTTAGCTTGGTGTTATTTATTCACTGCCGGGATTTTTATTTTTTTTGCTATGTAAATGAAAAAGTCCAAAAATTTAGAAAAAAAGTGTTTTTCTTATAAAATTTTGCAAATAAATAATATTTCATAATAAATCTTGGCCAAGATTTATTCCGTTATCATTTTTGTAAAAAAAATAAATAAGCCAAATTTTTTTTTACATGTTTACTTTTTTTTATATTATTAATTTAATTTTTTTTTACATACTGTCACCCTAGCAGTACAGTGTCACCAAGGTGACACTGTACTACTTTTGGGGGGTGAGGAAGATTTTTTTTTTTACACTGATTGCTTTTAAACCCATATAGGATGTAAAAGCAATCATTTCTCTTTCTCTCTATCTGCATTCTTGTAGCCATTGAGAACTACTGAGTGAGCTGTGATTGGTCACAGCTTGTCACATGGTACAAGGCTGTTGTGAATAGCCTTGTACCATGTGACCTCTGTGATCATTCACAGATTTCACACGTAGTAAGCAATAATGTCACAAGTGACATCTTGCTTACTACTTTGCATGTGATCACTGATTGGCCAATCAGTGATCACATGATCGGGACCTTGTACAGAGGTCCCGTCCGATGATTGGTGTTTCACTGTGTCCGGAGGACAAAGCGGGCATCAGACCGCAGTGCTCCGTGCTCCCGGGGAGCGTGCACAAGCTGGATGCGGAGAGGCAGTTTATAAATGGCCACCCGACCCTGCAGTGCCATATATACAACGGCCGGTCTGGAAGTGGTTAACCAAAAATTTGCAGATGTCTATACTCCCCAGCAAAAAATCTGCGTTGATGAGTCACTCATTAATTTTTTTGGCCACCTTGCATTCAAACAATTTCTCCTCAGCAAGTGTGCCAGATTTGGGGTCAAGATATATAAGACCTGTGAGAGGCAACAAGCTATACATAAATTTATGAGGGAAAAGATGGAGCCCTCCGGATGCCCAGACTACATGTGGAGTAGTGGCAAGATAGTTTAGGACTTGGTGTCATCCTTTTTCCATATGGGGTACCACTTATACGTGGACAATTTTTATTCAAGCGTGCCACTATTTAGACATTTGTACAATCTTGGAACTGGCGCATGTGGCACCGTGTGACCTAATGTGTGCCCACCATTAGAAGTGGATGGATGCAGGGCATTATATTCTAATGGTGAGCATACCACACACTTTTTCTGGCAAATATTTCTTCTCTTTTTTTCATTCAGTCCACAGGCTGCATACAAAAAAAAAAAAAGAACATAGCATATATACCCAACAAGGATCAGCGACAAACTGGTACATTCCTGGACTTTGAATGGTTATACCAGCATGATGCCTACTGCTGCAGGCATCATCCTGATATCATTTTTTTCAGCTGGCGATCAGCTTTCATGTAAAAGCAATCCTAGTGGCTAATTAGCTGCAGAATTGCTTTTACAAACAGTGGGAGATGATGCCGCCCCCCTTCCCCGCTGCCTTCCACGGCCTTCACGGGCAGTCCCGTGCAATCGGGGGAACCTGAGAATGCAGCCTGTGTTTCTGCCAACTGAACATAGAGCTGATTGGAGACGAGAATGGTGCCAATCATCTCTATAGTCTAAGAAATTGGAAGCTACGAGCATTTCATCACTTCAGTTTCGCAGGATATAAACAGCGCCATTTGTAAATTGTGAAAGCATCTGATCACACTGATCTTGGTTTGATTAGATAATGTAAGGGCAGAGGAGATATGTACAGTCTGATAGACCCCAGATTTCTCAAAAAAGCAGGATATAAACAGCGCCATTTGTAAATTGGGAAAGCATCTGATCACACCGATCTTGGTTTGATTAGATAATGTAAGGGCAGAGGAGATATGTACAGTCTGATAGACCCCAGATTTCTCAAAAAAGAAAATATTACAATGTCCATTGAAGTTATAGGGTACATTTGCATTCCCTCTGATAGCATAAAATAACTTTGAAAAAAACCCTCGCGCCCCCCCCCCCCCCCCCCGCGTGCACACCTGTGTGTGCGAACGTTGACCCTGTGCCGATATTTAAACAGCGGTTGCACCATGCATGTGAGGTATCGCTGTGAACGTCAGATCAAGGGCAGTAATTCTAACACTAGACCTCCTCTGCAAATATAAAATGGTAGCTTGTAAAGGCTTTTAAAATGTTGCCTATGGATATTAAAAATGTATGCATTATGTCGCCATTGCATGGGGCATGCGCAATTTTAAAGCATGTCATGTTTGGTATCTATTTACTCGACATATCATCATCTTTTATACTTTATCAAATAATTTCCCAATATATTGTGTTTTTGTGCATTCAAAGTAAAAAAAGTGTATTTTTTTTTTAATTTGCATTTGAGATAAAAAATTGCAGCACCCACCAATTTATTCACTAGGTTGTCTTTAAAAAAATATATAATATTTGGGGGATTAAAATAATTTCCTAGCAAAAAATACAGAATTTTTTCATGTGAACAAAAAGTGTCAGAAAAGGCTTGATCTTCCGGTGGTTAGAAGAGTGAGGGATGTGTGGCATAAACTTCTAATGTTGGGCATAAAATGCCCCCACCCCCCAAAATGACCCCTTTTTGGAAAATAGACACGCCAAATTATTTGCTGAGAGGCATGTTGCATCAATAGATGAATTTATTTTTTTACCACGAGTTTTTGGAAAATGCCAAAAAACATTTTTTTTTTTTAAACAAAATTGTCACTTAAATGATTTACTGCTCACACATGCCATGGCTATATGTGGAATTACTCCCCAAAATACATTCTGCTACTTCTCCCACGTATGGGGGTACCACATGTGAGACGTTTCGGCAGTCTAGCCAAGTACAGGACCCCAAAATCCAATAAGCACCTTCAGGATTTTAAAGGGCTTTATCAATCCATTTCTGGAGTTCCTTTTTATTAGTTTTGCACTTTTGATGGTTTTTATTATACGTTTTGCATTTTGTATTTTTGTGGGGGGGGGGTTTTTTGGTCAACTTGGGTAGATTAACCTCTTCAATACCGGGCACCTTTACTCCCTTCTTGCCCAGGCCAAATTTCAGCTTTCAGTGCTGTCGCACTTTGAATGACAATTGCACGGTCATGCAACACTGTACCCATATGAAATTTTTTTTCTTTTTTTCACAAAAATAGAGCTTTCTTTTGGTGGTATTTAATCACTGCTGAGTTTTTATTTTTTGCTAAATAAAACAAAAAGAAAACTGAAACTTTTAAAAAAAACGCACTTTTCTTCGTTTCTGTTATAAAATTTAGCAAATAAATAACATTTCTTCATAATACATGACAAATATGATGTGAGACATTTTGGCAGTCTAGCTAAGTACAGGACCCCAAAATCCAATAAGCACCTTCAGGCTTTTAAAGGGCTTTATTTCCTCATTACACTTCCTGACTACCTATCATAGTTTCGGAGGCCCTGAAATGCCAGGATAGCACCAACCCCCCCCCCCCCCAAATGACCCCTTTTTGGAAAGTAGACACTCCAAAGAATTTGATAAGAAGCATGGTGAGTATTTTGCAGAATAAATCTTGGCCAAGATTTATTATGAAATATTATTTATTTGCAAAATTTTATAAGAAAAACACTTTTTTCAAAATTTTTGGACGTTTTCATTTACATAGCAAAAAAAATAAAAATCCCAGCAGTGAATAAATACCACCAAAATAAAGTTTTATCTGTCTCAAAAAAATGGTAAAAAATTCATATGGGTACAGTGTTGCATGACTGAGCAATTGTCATTCAAAGTGTGATAGCGCTGAAAGCTGAAAATTGCCGTGGTCAGGAAGGGGGTAAAAGTGTCCGGACTGGAAGTGGTTAAAACAGAGAACCTAGAAAAGAGAATTATACCCATGTGGGGTTGTTTTGTTTTCTAATTTTAAGGATCACCCTACTGTCTGACTTTTCAGATAAATGGGAGTATTAATGGGACAGGAGTAGGCAGAGTAATCTGCAGCACTGTGTTTTGCACAGATTAAATTAAAGTCCCAGTATGCCACAGTACATTGATATAGGAAAGGCTTTAATTTAATTGTTGGGGACCGCACTGTGGAGGATTACTCTACCTGCACCCAAAAGGCATTAAATAGTCCCCTGCTGTATTGGCGGGGTTGGGCCTGGTACAGGAAGGCTGACACTACCCCCTTGTACTATATATACTGTATATACACTCTACATTCAAATGAGTTCTTGGCTTGCCCTCAAGGAGTTTACTTTTACTTTCTAAAGTCCCTATCATACTTACATACATACACACACACACGTGCACACATATATACACACACACTCATCATACTGAAGTCTCACTATTGTAACTACCTCCTATGAAACCATCCAGTGAACACTCATACATTTCTTGCATTCCTCAATGACAACTTTCCCAATTTCCTCCACTTGGTGACAATTACAATATGAATCTTGTTCAAACTTATAATTCTAACCCTTATAGGTTTGTGCAACACCAATATGTGCCAGACTTCCTCTTCGTGATCACCAACTCTAAATATTCAGTAGAGAAGATGGGACTTTCAGGGTACATGGACATGAATGCCAAACATTAAAAAGTTATCTAATTTTTATTTCGCATGTTTGTAAAAAACACAAGAAAGGAAAAAAATACAGAAATATAAAAACAATTTCAGTTCTAAGAATACCAACTGAGATTCAAACTTGGTTAGGTAAATGTAGTTACTCCCTACATGTTTCTCCCTCATGGGCTTCTTCAGGGAATAATTTTTGTGGAAATTTCTACTGCCAAGGCAGTCTAAAGGTATATCAAAGGAAAATTAATTGTTCAATTACCAAACAACTTTAATATATCCAATACAAGGTATTTAATCAATTTTATATATATATATATAAGACTCAATGGCTCACCGTGGATGTGAAAGCTCACGAAGATAGGAGAAACTGACCTAAAATAGATCTTAATTGGCCTACACGTCCAAATCAGTTGTAGAGGATATAATGGGCATCAAATATCATCTAGGCATAATGGGAAAGACAAAAAAAAAGATTAATTATATTTAACGGAAGATATGAAGAGATCATAATTCAATAGGTTGAGGTAAACTTTGGGCAATTTTACCTGTTAAATGCTTTAGAAGGATATATAGGTTTAACCTAACAAAGATCTATTTGACCTATACGTTCACAACCATAGGAGAGGAAACAATGGACATCAAACATCCATCTAGACAAAATAGGATAGACAAAGATCAGAAACTAATTTAATTTAAAAAAAGAAATCAAGAAATGTTAATGAAAATGAACTTAGTCAATTTTACTTGTTGAAAATTGCAGAGAAATATAAAAGTATATTCTGTCTAAAGGTCTAATTGGCCTATAATGTCCAAAAAAGGTTGAAGAATATAATGGCCATCAAATATCCGTCTAAGCGTAACGGGATAAGGTTAGAAAATATAATGGGCATCATATATCCATCTAGGTATAAACATAGGGGGATCAAAAGATTAATTTAATTCCAAAACAGAGTATAAGGAAAGGGTTATAAGTTAATGAAGGGTTAAAGTTAAATCAATGGATTTTACCTGTTAAAATATTGCAATTCAAGTAAAATGTGGGGAGAAAAGATTTTAATTGAAGATCAATTTCCAATTCCACCACTAGGTGTCAGCAAAGGACAACAACCAGACAATATTAGCTGAAAAAATAATCACTACTGTAAGAATGCAATATAAAGCAGGCCCTCAGGTGACAGAGAAGTCACTATTTAAGTGTTCTTGTATGGCAAGACCACTTACTGTTATCTCACATATATATTCTTATTATTATAGCCAAAATTACCACCCTAACTCCTCCCACAGTTTTTACACTACATAGACAGTAATATACCGAAACATGCGGATTGTTCCCGATTGGTGTACTATTATTTTGTGGAACGTTTCACAAAATATCGGCGTTTTTGTGGTGAAATTGGTCCCATAGGAATGAATGGCGGAATGTTCAAAACTAGAGTGGGAGCTGACAAAAGCTTGAGTGTGAGCTGAAAAATCAGGACATGATTTCTAAACTGCCACCACTCCCTCATTTTCAAGCCCACCTACACAAATCTTATATCAAAACGTTCAGATATCCCTGCTGGCACTAAAAATGTCCAAGGCTAAGTCATAGTCCTGATAGTTTTCACAATATGACCATTTGTTTGCAACTCACGCCGCCCATTGACATTCATTGAAACTCCACTGTAGCCACCTCAAATTTGAAGGGCAATTTCTAAACTGCGACTGTGCCTTCATGTTTAATATTTCAGAGATATACTATGCATCGAAATGTAGTTCTGGGTCTTGTGATTCTCACAATATAAAGCTCTTCGGTGTAGGATTTATAGTTTTTAAACTACAACCGTTTGAAGATGGCAACCGCCAGTGAAGTGAACAAGTTGGAGCAGTTTGTTTTTAACCGCTCTTCTCTGCCCTTGCTGTAGAGTGAGTTGCCATAGGAGCCCAGGTGTGTGAGCAGGCAGCAGAGTGACGAAAGCTAGAGTGTGAGTTGTAGACTACTGGTGGAGTCAAGAACACTTCGCACAATTTCCGCAGAAATTATAGATTTTCTAGTTTTTTTAAGCCCTCCCATTAAATAGATCAATCTAAATACCTTTGTTCAGATCCAAAACAGCCTCCAAGATACTCAGTGTGCACT
Source organism: Staurois parvus (assembly GCF_062004578.1). NCBI lineage: Eukaryota > Metazoa > Chordata > Amphibia > Anura > Ranidae > Staurois > Staurois parvus. Next base: position 5,698,394 of record NW_028317898.1, on the reverse strand, counting down.
GCTGATTAACAGAAAGACCATTTTTTAATTTCCTGCCCTCTTTTATATCCTCCACGCCGGCCGACATATGACATCATCGGCCGGGTGCGGACGTCTGAGGTACAACTGCGCATGTGCAAAGGCTCTACTGCACATGTGTGAGCCAGTATTATATTACTACAATGAAAGACTGACAGGACATGACTCATTAAGGGAGGGAACAAAACTGGTGGAATTTCAGCAAAGCTGGATTGGATAACCACTTGCCCTCCTGAGGATTTACCCCCCTTCCTGACCAGGCCTTTTTTTGCTGTTTGGCGCTGCACTAATTCAACTGATAATTGCGCGGTCATGCAATGCTGTATCCAAACGAAATTTATGTCCTTTTTTTTCACACAAATAGAGCTTTCTTTTGGTGGTATTTGATCACCTGTGCGCTTTTTATTTTTTTGCGCTATAAACAAAATAAACACGAAAATTTTGAAAAAAACTGTATATTTTAATTTTGGCTATAAAAAATATATAGTAAACTCAAAGTTAGTCATAAATTTAGGCCAAAATGTATTCTGCTACATGTCTTTGGTAAAAAAAATCCCAATAAGTGTATATCGATTGCTTTGTGTGAAAGTCATAGCGTCTACAAACTATGGTATAGATCAGGGGTCCTCAAACTTTTTAAACGGGGCCAGTTCACTGTCCTTCAGACCATTAGAAGGCCGGACTATAATTTAAAAAAAAAACAAAACAATGAACTAATGTGGACATAGTACAGGAGATGACCAGAGACTGCGGACACAGTACAGGGGATGACCAGAGACTGCGGACACAGTACAGGAGATGACCAGAGACTGCGGACACAGTACAGGAGATGACCAGAGACTGCAGACACTGTACAGGAGATGACCAGAGACTGCAGACACAGTACAGGGGATGACCAGAGACTGCGGACACAGTACAGGGGATGACCAGAGACTGCGGACACAGTACAGGAGATGACCAGAGACTGCGGACACAGTACAGGAGATGACCAGAGACTGCGGACACAGTACAGGAGATGACCAGAGACTGCGGACACAGTACAGGAGATGGACCAGAGACTGCGGACACAGTACAGGAGATGATCAGAGACTGCGGACACAGTACAGGAGATGGCCAGAGACTGCGGACACAGTACAGGGGATGACCAGAGACTGCGGACACAGTGCAGGGGATGACCAGAGACTGCGGACACAGTACAGGGGATGACCAGAGACTGCGGACACAGTACAGGGGATGACCAGAGACTGCGGACACAGTACAGAGATGACCAGAGACTGCGGACACTGTACAGGAGATGACCAGAGACTGCGGACACAGTACAGGGGATGACCAGAGACTGCGGACACAGTACAGGAGATGACCAGAGACTGCGGACACTGTACAGGAGATGACCAGAGACTGCGGACACAGTACAGGGGATGAACAGAGACTGCAGACACAGTACAGGAGATGACCGGAGACTGCGGACACAGTACAGGAGATGACCAGAGACTGCGGACACAGTACAGGAGATGACCAGAGACTGCGGACACAGTACAGGAGATGACCAGAGACTGCGGACACAGTACAGGAGATGACCAGAGACTGCGGACACAGTACAGGAGATGACCAGAGACTGCGGACATAGTATAAGAGATAACCAGAGACTGCGGACACTGTCCGCAGTCTCTGATCATCTCCTGTACTGTGTCCGCAGTCTCTGGTCATCTCCTGTACTATGTCTGCAGTCTCTGGTCATATCCTGTACTCAGTACAGGGGATGACCAGAGGCTGCGGACATACAACAGCGGCAGGAATACTAGGCCGGCTGCTCCATAAGACGCACAGACATTTCCCCCCAAGTGTGTCTTATGGAGGGAAATAGTGCCCCATCATTGGTGTCAGTGGGAAGAAACGTGCCCCATCATTAGTGTCAGTGGGGGGAGGAATAGTGCCCCATTGTTGGTGTCAGTGGGGGGAGGAATAGTGCCCCGTCATTGGTGTCAGTGGGGGAAGGGGATAGTGTCCCAACATTGGTGTCAGCAGGAGGAATAGTGTCCCATCATTGGTGTCAGTGGGAGGAATAGTGTCCCATCATTGGTGTCAGTGGGAGGAATAGTACGTCACTGGTGTCAGTGGGGGGAATAGTGCACCGTCATTGGTGTCAGTGCGGGGGGAAATAGTGTCCCAACATTGGTGTCAGTGGGAGGAATTGTACCCCATCATTGGTGTCAGTGGGGAAAGGAATAGCGTTCAATCGTTGGTGTTAGTGGAGGAAGGAATAGTGCCCCATCGTTGCTGTCAGTGGGGGGGGATTAGTGCCCCATCATTGGTGTCAGTGGGGGGGGAGGAATAGTGCCCCATCTTTGGTGTCAGTGGGGGGGAGGAATAGTGCCCCATCATTGGTGTCAGTGGGGGGAGGAACAGTGTTCCATCATTGGTGTCAGTGGGAGGAATAATGCCCCATCATTAGTATCAGTGACACCAATGATGGGGCACTATTCCTCCCACTGTTACTTAACTTGCTGACCCCTGTTCCAGCATGGTGCTGCTGCAGCCAGCATACCTGGTTGAGGCAGCACCATCTGCACGGCACACTTACCTGTCAGCTGTCCTTCACTCCGGCCTCTCCCGCACTCGCTCAGCTCCGCCTCCTTGATGGTGATTGGCTGCCTGTGTGCCTTTCCTGAGCTACAGTTCTGGCGCCCAATCACCGGTGAGGAGGCGGAGCCGAGCGGCAGGAGTGAGGGAGTGGCCGGAGTGAATGAAGGAGCAGCGCTTCCTGGACTGGATCATCGCGGGACTGGTACCAGAGCCAAGTAAGATATAGCAACCCCTGCCCGCCCCTGTACTTAGTTTAGTGTCCCTTCCTCGTGGCAAATACACCCCTTCCGGCGGGCCGGATAAATGGCCTCAGCGAGCTGCATGTGGCCCGCGGGCCATAGTTTGAGGACCCCTGGTATAGATACTGCAATTTATGCCATTTTTTGCTATACAGCTCTGCATTAGTTTAACTGACAATTGTGCGGTCATGCAATGCTATACATAAATTAAATTTATGTCTTTTTTTCCCCAGAAATAGAGCTTTCTTTTGGTGGTATTTGATCACCTGTGCGCTTTTTATTTTTTGCGCTATAATCAAAAATCACCAAAATTTTGAAAAAAAAACGTTATTTTCTACTTTCGGCTATAAAAAATATATCGTAAACTCAAAGTTAGTCATAAATTTAAGCCAAAATGTATTCTGCTACATGTTTTTGGTAATAAAAATCCCAATAAATGTATATTGATTGCTTTGTGTGAAAGTTATAGTGTCTACAAACTATGGTATAGATACTGTAATTTATTCCATTTTTTGCTATACAGCGCTGCACTAGTTTAACTGACAATTGCGCGGTCATGCCAAGCTGCACCCAAACAAAATTTATGTCCTTTCTTTCACACAAATAGAGCTTTCTTTCAGTGGTATTTGATCACCTGCTTGAACCGCTACAAAAAATTTACTGACAAGTGCTAACAGAGATCAGGCCTGATTCTGTGAACACTGCGGTTTTGTGTGTAATGTATCAAGTGACAGTTATCTACTGACACTGCACTTGCTGGGGGAGAAGGGGGGGGCGTAGGGGCTAATCGCAGGTGCTGGCAGGTGTCGGGGCTGATCCCGCTAACGCTACGTTTTTGGGGATACTATAGTAATGTGAACGCTGGTATAGCGCAGATCTGATCAAAGATATTGATCAAATCAGACACTATACTAGCAATGGAGGTTTAGCGTGCAAGTGAGCGTGTTCCTGGCAATCAAGGGGTCAAATGTGATTATTTGTGTACTAGTGGCAATCTGACACAATCTGGGAGGGGCGCAAACTGACGCTAACACTATCGGAAGTCGCTAGTGACACTAATACAGTGATGAGTAAAACTCTGTTCACTGTAATCAATAACACTGGTGACAGGGCAGTGAAGGGGTTAACTGGGGGGTGATGAAGGGGTTAAATGGGATTACTGGTGTACTAGCGGGCAAACTGGCGCTATCTGGGAGGGGCGCTGATACTATCAGAAATTGCCAGCGACACTAATACAGTGATCAGTAAAAATCTGTTCACTGTAATAAATGACACTGGTGACAGGGCAGTGAAGGGCTTAACTGGGGGGGGGGGGGCGATCAGGGGTTAAATGTGTCCTAGGTGTGTTCTAACTGTAAGTGTAGTGCTTAGTACTCACAATTCTTCTGTCTTCTTCTCTGTCTGGAACGGAATGTGCTCAGGCAGAGAAGAATGACATCATATCCTGTCCTGTGTAACTGTCAACACAGGACAGGATAGGACAGGAACCGATCACGGTTCAAAACGATTAAAAACGTGGTTTTGCGCAGCCCTGCCACCATTTTAATACAGTGGCTGGGCTGCAACAGGTTAAACCAGATCCCAATTCTACTGCCATCTTGTGGCTAAAAAGAAAAATTACGGCCAAAAGAAGTTTTATAAAGAATTAGTCAACAAAAACATGAATAACTAAATAAAAAATGAAAATCAAAATTAAGCAAATTGGAGATTGGTCAAGACAAAACAGTCTTTTGCTCTATTGCACCCTAAGTACTGGAATCAAAAATGCTCAAAAATAAAAAATAAAATGGCACCAACTCTATCGATCAAAAAATAAAAAAATTAACCAGAAGGTGCATTCTATATCTCCTGCGTTTAAGTACGTAATAATAAATTCCAGGTTGGATAAAGGTTCTTCTAAGTTAAATATATTATATCTCAAACTATTTGGAGCCTTGTAGAAATTGCGGCTGTATATAAAGGCGAGTCAACCAAGTTGTGGAAGGGTGACTACGCCCTGGACGTCCGTACAACTGCCAAAAGGACGTTAAGCTCTAATAGGATATATTAGTCATTTACAATTCACATCCAGAAAAGTCATGGGGGTCCACATCTTAAGAATCAAGAAAAATTACCATATTCAAATTTTAAACAAAAAATCATTCTAATAAGAATATAAACAAATACCAACACTGATTGTAGTACCAAGTTATACATACAAATTACATAAATAAATAAACTGTTATGACTGTAATTGAAAAAAACAACAACATTTGAATGATTATCTAATCTCTGTATGGGAGAAGGGGAGGCAGGACAGGGCCAAAAAGTGTATTATAAAAAAGGTTTAAAACTCAAGGATTCATTCAAGCCTAGGTATTGAGTAGCATTAGGCCTATAGAGCCATCGTGTCCCGAGTTGGAGAAGTATTTGGTTATAATTCCCACCTTGTACATGTGGGGGAATATGTTCAAGGGCCATGAATTTAATCATTCCTAGATCAAAGTCATGGTATAGAACTACATGTCTACTTATAGGAGTTTCCATCTTATGATTTTTAATGAGGGAAACGTGAGCTCTTATTCGTTCAAAAAAGTGACGTTTTGTTTTGCCCACATAGAAACAGGCACAGAGGCATTTCATCAGATAAACTATAGCTGGTGTTTGACAGGTAATTCTGTATTTAATTCAGTGGACTGAACCATCTGGGAGATGAACTTCCCCACAATTTGGCATAAGGCTGCAAAAATTACATTTATGGCAGGAAAAGGAATCGGTATTACTGGTAGGATTAGGTAGACTTGGACTGTAATGACTCCGAACTAACTTATCTTTTACAGAATGCGCTCGTTTATATGTAACCATGGGGTTTAGAGATATATATTTACTTGCTGTCGTGTCAGCCAACAAAAGAGGTCAATATTTCTGGAGAATTTTATTTATCTGTGAATGCTGTTTGGTATAAGTAGTAATAAGCCTTACCCTAGAATCGTCTTTCATTTTTGATCTTCCAAACAGTAGGGAGCGTCTCTCCTGTTAATGAACTTTATTAAAGGTTTTCTTTAAACAAGAATGGCTATATCCTCTTTTCCGTAACCGGGTATAAAGATTAGCTTCTTGAATAATATCACCAACTCTACCTAGTCTGCCTAGGAACACCTCATGTGCACCCTCTTTCTTTAGAACTCCCTTTATCATATAAACTGCTGCACCCAGACCATTCAAACTGTTTGATGTGCCTTAAAAGCAGAATTAAAGGTTAACAAAATATAGTAGGTTTTTTTTTAACACTGCACACTGCAGTGAACTTTTTCTGTACAGTGCCAAGTGTAAGAGCCAGGTACTAGTACGTTATATCTGTCATCAACGTTCAGCATTCGTAATGTAACATTCCTATTATACACACAGGTGGCAAAACATTTGATCACAACTAAACAGTGCAAAGTTAAATTTTGCTATATATTTAAAATACTGGAATTCTGTTATTTTTTTTTTTATTATTTCTAACTGGCTCTCAATTTTATTTGCAGGTTGATCCAGCAAAAGAAATATACTGGGCCCATGTCAGTTCTGATGCCTGCAGGTTAGCATTACTTTGGAAACATGGTGGAATTTACATGGACACTGATTTCATATCACTTCGACCCATACCACATCACAGCTTTCTGGCTGCAGAGTCAAAGCAGTATTCTAGCAATGCTGTTTTAGGTTTCTCTTCCCACCATGAGTTCACCTGGAAATGTATGGAAGACTTTGTTAAAAATTATCGTGGTGACATATGGGGCTACCAAGGGCCATTTTTGTTTACTCGTATTCGAAATCAGTTTTGTAATATGGCTTTCTTTAATGGAAAAGAGGATTTTATGTGTGGCAATATCACTATCTTGAGCCCTGAACATTTTTATCCTATTGGACCCGGATCATTCAATCGGTACTATGAAGTTTGGGACAAGGAACCGACCTTTGACATTTGTTATGCTCTGCATCTCTGGAATTATGCAAATCGAGGGGATCATAGGACAATAGTCCCTGGAAGTAACACACTGGTGGAGCATCTATACCAAAAGAATTGCCCTTCAGTTTATACTGAATTAGTTAGAAAAAAGACCCCTGTATAAAGAGAAATTACTGTCTTTTTATGTATTAGAGATATAAAAAAAATTTATATCACAGAGACAACTTAGTTTTTCAATCAGGCTTTGGGACGTACATAAGTGGCCTACACCATGACCAACTTTGGTCAGAGTTGCACAGTTTGTTTTTATGTACAGACACTGCTTGCCCACTTAAGCAGTTTTTTGGTAAAAGTGAACTATGCCTTTAAGGTTTTGGTTTTTAATCAAAAATTGTTGATTGTGATTTTTTTTTAGGGTTGCACCAATACGGATACTGGTATTGGTATCGGTGCCGATACTAAGCATTTAACAAAATAATAAAACTTTTTCCCTAAAACAAATAAATAACAATAAAATAAACAAAAAGATAAAATAAAACCCACATAAAAATATAAAACCATAAAAAATTGTCCCAAATATCCAAAATTCAAAAAATACAAAAATAATAAATAATCCAAAAAAATAATAATCCAGAAAAATAATAATCTAAAAAAATAATCCCCACAGGTGTAAATAATACTTTTCTTTCTTCTTTCATCAAACACTCCTTCTCAATATCAGCAAATCCTGATGACAGTACACCTCAAAAAGAAAAAACTTGACATAGTGTCATACCTTTTATATAATACAACACACCTGCCACGCAGCATGCAAAATCCTTTATAAATGTGTATACTCTATACAGGAGTATCTATACACATGCAAATATTCTATAGTGAATATAGATATAAGTGAAACACACTCATATAAAAAAGTGTCAAAAACACCATGTGTAAAAACAACTCCCAATTAACACTGCAAGTGTGTATCTCAGTGATCCCCTGAACCCAAAACAACACTCTTCAACTCATATGCTGATGGGTAATTACCCTATATCAAAAACATCAAGGCAGGACACCACTCTGGGTTAATTTCTCCTCAAACTGATTTTATCCAATGCTAGGGTTTTTCTTCCATTCTCAAGAAAATCCACAGTCACAGATAGTCTATAACATATCCTCCTTTATTAGTAACTCACATAGAATCTGGGTGAAAACAGCTCCTCCTCACAGGGATACAAGTGTGGACAGATTCAGGGAAACATGTCTCAGACGCGTTTCGTCACTTCCTATGACTTTTTCAGAAGTACCCGGACTGCCGGTCTCTTCAATACAGATGAGCTCCTCAATATACAGAGCTGGCCATCACTCACCGGCTCCACCCACCACGCATCAACACAAACCCTGCCACGCCCAGCTGGGAAGTGGGCATCAGCATATGAGTTGGAGAGTGTTGTTTTGGGTTCAGGGGATCACTGAGATACACACTTGCAGTGTTAATTGGGAGTTGTTTTTACACATGGTGTTTTTGACACTTTTTTATATGAGTGTGTTTCACTTATATCTATATTCACTATAGAATATTTTCATGTGTATAGATACTCGTGTATAGAGTATACACATTTATAAAGGATTTTGCATGCTGCGTGGCACGTGTGTTGTATTATATAAAAGGTATGACACTATGTCAAGTTTTTTCTTTTTGAGGTGTACTGTCATCAGGATTTGCGGATATTGAGAAGGAGTGTTTGATGAAAGAAGAAAGAAAAGTATTATTTACACCTGTGGGGATTATTTTTTTAGATTATTATTTTTCTGGATTATTATTTTTTTGGATTATTTATTATTTTTGTATTTTTTGAATTTTGGATATTTGGGACAATTTTTTATGGTTTTATATTTTTATGTGGGTTTTATTTTATCTTTTTGTTTATTTTATTGTTATTTATTTGTTTTAGGGAAAAGTTTTATTATTTTGTTCAATTAGCCTTCTAGGGTAGAGGTGGATAACTTTTCTGGGTCACTATAGGGTGCTGTGTTTAAACATAAGGATACTAAGCATTTGCACAAGTATCGGTACTTGTGCAAATGCTCTAATACCTGAGCTCGATACCTTTAAGCTCCTTTATTTCAGTTGTCAGCAGGATTCCCTGCTAACAGCAGAAATATCATTTTTTTAAAAAGCTGGTAATTAAGGCAACTTTCAGACCGAGGAGTTTTTCAAGCGGTTTTGCGTTAAAAAAAGCACCTGAAAAGCTCAAGAAAATTGCTTCCCTGTGTATGTGAATGTATATCTATGTATGTTTCACACTGAGGCGATGCGATTGCGGTGCCGTGTAAAAACTCCTGCTTGCAGCATCTTTAGGGCATGTTTGCGGAGTTAGAAAAACACCTCAAAAACACTTCTTTCCATTGAAATCAAAAACACCTCAAAAACGCCACTGAGAAGTGTTTTTGGTACAGATTTTAAGTCACGTGTCCTTTAAAAACGCTCAGAAAGCGCGGTAAAAATGCCTTTTTGGCTGTGTTTTTGTGATGTTTTTTTAAAAATCATACGAACCCAGGTGGATGCAGCATTGGTTCGATGCTGAATCTGTCCCCCGACAGTTCTAAGGATGAGAATTCAGCAATCACATGACCACTGCCTGCTTGGTTCTCATAGCTGTTCTAAGCAGAGAGTGGCGACTGTCAGAGGGTCCCCTGCTGACAGCTGAAGTGTAAAGACATACCAGCAATTGGAGCTGTCAAGAAAAAAAAAAAAAGCACCCTTGCCCCCCTACATGCGCAAGTGCTGACCCTGTGCCGGTATGTGAACAGTGGTTGCACCATGCATGTGAGGTATTGACACAAATGTCAGATCGAGGGCAGTAATTCTAGCACTAGACCTCCTGTGTAAATATAAATTGATGACCTGTAAAGGCTTTTAAAGCATCACTTATCAATAATACTAATCTATGAACTTTGTTGTCATTGCATGGGCATGTGCAATTTTAAAGCATGTCATGTTTGGTATCTATTTACTCAGCATAACACCATCTTTTACATTTTATCAAACAATTGAGCAATATATTTTGTTTTTGTGCATTAAATTCTAAAAAGTGTATTTTTCCCAAAAAAATAGCGTTTAAAAAATCGCTGCGCAAATATTGTGTGACGTAAAAAAAATAAACACGCAACATTTTATTCTCTAGGGCCTCTGCTTTAAAAAAATATATAATATTTCAAAGTAATTTTCTAGCAAAAATCAGTTTTTTGCATGTGAAGAAGAAGTGTCAGAAAAGGCTTGGTCTTCAAGAGTGGGTGATGTGTGGCATAAGTTTTAATGTTGGCCCTGAACTGCCAGGATAGCAGAAGCTCCAAGGTATTTGCTAAAAGGCATGGTGAGTGTTTTACAGATCTCATTTGTTGCCATATGTTTTTGGAAAATGAAGAAAGAAAACAAAAAAATGTATTTTTTTTTCTTTTTCAAAACCCTGTGACAAAAATGATATCTGTAAAATACTCACAATGCCTCTTATCAAATTCCTTGGGGTGTCTACTTTCCAAAGAGGGATCATTTGGGGGGTGTTTGTACTATCCTAGCATTTTAGAGCCTCCGACACTGTAGTAGGTAGTGGGGAAGTGATATGAGGAAATATGCCCTTTGAAAGCCTGGAGGTGGTCATTGGATTTTGGGGGCTTGTATGTAGCTAGGCTGCAAAAAAGTCTCTCGCATGTGGTATCCCCATACTTGGGAGAAGTAGGAGAATGTGTTTTGGGGTGTTATTCCACATATACCCATGGCATGCATGAGTAATATATCATTAAAGTGACAACTTTGTGTTAAAAAAAAAAGTTGTCATATTCAAAAAATTTGTGGCAAAAAATAACATGCTATAACTTTCACTAAAACCAATTAATATATATGTATTGAGATTGTTTTTGCAAAAGACATATAGCAGAATACATTTTAGCCTAAATGTATGACTAACTTTGAGTTTACTGGATATTTCTTATAACCAAAATTGAAAAATATAATTTTTTTCAAACTTTTTGGTATTTATTTGTTTATAGCATAAAAAAATAAAAACCTCAGAGGTGATCAAATACCACCAAAAGAAAGATCTTTTTGTGTGAAAAAAATGTATTTAATTTGTAAAACCTTTTCAATGCTTTATATCAGTGATAAGTTTAGTTTCATTATAAACAGGACAAATTACAGAATAAAATGTGCACTTTTTGCAAGACAATGTTCATGAAAAGAAAGCCTTGTTTGTCCTTAAAAACAATATACGTATTACTAATAGATAAACCACCTGCGCTACTCCAACTACACAAACTATACACTAAAAAGATATATATATATATGTGGGGGGCTGCTATCACCTGACTAAAACCTGAATGTGCTAATGAACAATGAAAAAAATGGTGTTGCTCTCCCTAAATAGTATCTAAATAAACAAAATAGAACCCATAAATATATACATTAAACCAATAATCTTATGCATAGCGACATAAATATTATCATGTGATACTTAGATCAATAAACATACGTGTGTAAACAAAAACATCACATGATGACATAAATAAGTGAAAACTAAACATGCTTCCCCAAAAACAGGGAAAAAAATGTGACTTGATAGATAAATGGCATAAATTGTGCCTCAATAGAAAGTGCCCTGTAAAAATAACTCACAACAAATGTGAATGCAGTAAAGTGATATGGTCAGCATAAAACCTCATAACAAAAAAACCTTTTAAAACCACATGACCTCCTAACACATCAATGTGTTAAAGCAAAGTGATAAATGACAACCAATTGTTGTCTAGCTGGTGGGATACAATCCCTAATTGAGATAAATAAGTGTGAACACAAACACATAAACAAGCAGTGTTCACCAACACCATAACAGATAGTGAAAGAAAAAACTTTTCAAAGAAAACCACATATTGCTGAAAAATGTGCCACTAAATCATTCATATATAATGGAGAAAAAGTCCCCTTGTGCACTCTTCAAACGAGTGAACCACATACTGTATATTGCTGATGAAGGTGGTATGAGTGAAAAATCAGGATCCTCCAACGGCTGGATTGCCTCCTCACCTTATTGCAGCGACCCAAAGGGCCAATGAGCCTTCAAATTGCCAGGTATATTAATATGACCCATCCACTTCAATGATTCAGGTTAGGCAGTAATGGTGGTATCCCCCTTTACATGCAGCCCTGAGAATGACCCATCCAGATATCCAAGCTTCTCACAGTGACAGGATGCTAAACTCAGCCAATGTGGGTAGCAGGTAGATGTACATGAACAGCACCAGCTCAAACAGGGATCTGGCTCCAGACTGGAGCTCCACTTTTGATAGGCAACATGTGATTTCCATTCCACCTGGCAACATGTGACTTCCATTCCACCTTTGTCAACATGTGACTTCCATTCCACTGCTGTCAATCAAAGTCAGCTAGCCAATCAGAGGAGAAAGGGGGTGGTGCTTAGTCAGGGCTCTGTGTCTGAATGGACACAGCTGTGACACAGCTCGGGTGCCCCCATAGCAAGCTGCTTGCTGTGGGGGCACTGAAAAGGAGGGAGAGGCCAGGAGCACAGAAGAGGGACCTGAGAAGAGCAGGATCCGGGCTGCTCTGTGCAAATCCAACTGCATCAGAAGAGGTAAGTATCACGTTTGTTATTTTTATGCTAAAAAAAAGCAGCCTTTTAATATCACTTTAACGTGAATAACTTTTGGTGTGACTTACCAAATGATCTGAAATTTTCAGAATAGGTTGCCATAGATAGAGTATTCTATTGTGTGAAGTTTGGGGGAAATTGGTAAACATCTAAGCTCTTTTTTGTACATTAAGCCACATTAAGCTCCCCAAAAAACAAGCTTATGGTCCCCCATTTTCTTTGTGGAAGGCCAAAATCTATGAAACTTCTAGGACATATTTGGGATGTTGAGAACTTGGGCTGTACAAAGTTTCAAGTCAATCGATTGAGATTTAGGCAATTTATTACACGTTAAGCTACTTTAAGCCATTTTCACAGTAAATGTTTTAGTCTGTCCCAGCACAATTCCTCCCACTGTCACGCAATGATAGGGGATTGTTTACTCCCACTGATGCTGGAATATTTTGTATTCCTGTCAGCTACAGTCCGGTCCCCCTAAAGACTGAAGGACAGTAAACTGGCCCTTTGTTTAGAAAGTTTGGAACCCCAGATATAGAGCGGCTTCTGCTCCTTGTCCTGCAATCATTCTGCTAAGTGATTGGACACCTTGTGTGCATGTGGATGACATGGTTCTGAGTGACATCTAGTGGCGGACATATAGAACATCAAGCGATAAACATAGAAACAACTGACTGTCCTTCTATGTGGATGTTTGGAAAGTGTGGACTGTGGATCTATCATTTAAGCACCTATAATAGTTATTTTATACTACTTGGTGAACTATAGGGCCAAAATAAACCCACATATATTCTTATGAAATAAACAGATATACTGTATAGTGGAGCTCTTAATTACACACTCAGATAGCAATAATGTGATATTCAACCATTTTGAGTACAGTCATGACATCTATTTTCCCATTGTTCTTTTTGATCTAGGAAGGGTACCTGTGAAAGCTTGCTGATAGGCTCTCACCTCCCCTGCAGTCCCATGGGGGAGTCTTTTAGGTTCATGCGGCAAATCATTGGTCCCTTGGGATGTAAAGATGAATAAATGAAAGCTTAATGATGAAAATGTAATATATATGATTTATTGATATACTGTATGAATACTTGCAGAATGTATTGGATATATACTGTATACATATATATATTGGTTGGGCTGTTTGGTTGGGCAACCAAACTGATACGAGGCATGGAGGAGCTCAGCTATGATGAAAGATTAGAGGAACTGAATTTATTCTCTCTTGAGAAGAGGAGATTAAGGGGGATATGATCAACATGTATAAATACATCAGTGGTTAATATAGTGAACTCGGTGTAGAGCTATTCACCCTGAGGTCATCACAGAGGACAAGGGGGCACTCTTTACGTCTGGAGGAAAAGAAATGTAATCTCCAAACACGGAAAGGTTTCTTCACTGTGAGAGCTGTGAAAATGTAGTATAGACTCCCTCAAGAGTTTCTTCTGGCCAGCTGGATTGCTTTAAAAAAGGCCTGGATTCTTTCTTAGATACACAGAATATAACTGGATACTAACATTTATAGGTAAAGTTGATCCAGGGAATATCCCATTGCCTTTCGGGGGATCAGGAAGGAATTCTTTCCTCTGCAGGAGCAAATTGGATTGTGCTTTGCTGTTTTTTTTTGCCTTCCTCTGGATCAACTGTGGGTGTAGGATTACATCTTTTTTTTTTTTTTATTTATGGTTAAACAGGATGGACTTTTGTCTTTTTTCAACCAGACTAACTATGTAAATATATATATATATATATATATATATATATATATACACACTCTTATATATATATATATACTGTATGCTAAGAGACTGTCCTTAAATGGTAAGGGGATAGGCAGATGAATGTATGGTATGTGGCTGATGCAATGACTTGTGACTAAACTTTTTTAATACTGTGTTTTTTAACACGCTCTCAATAAAACGTGGATTTTATTTGCAAAAAAGAAATATGGTTTGACGATTCTCTGATCTTCTCATACATAAATATATACTCATCAAAAGTCCATATTTCTAGCTGTTTAGTTTACTTTAGCTCTTGTATATCCTTTTTCATATAGGATATCGGTGGTGTAGAGAAAGTGGTGAAGGGACAGTACCAGGGGCGGACTGACAACTCATGGGGCCCCCGGGCAATAGGGGATCATGGGGCCCCTGTGTCCTTACCCACACCCAAAAAAGCCTATGAAAAAGTGAATGAAAGGTACCAGGGGCATCTCATGGGGCCCCCTACTGATCCCGGGCCCTCGGGCAGTGCCCGAGTGCTCGAATGGTCAGTCCGCCCCTGGACAGCACAGATATTTTAGGGAAAGTGGGGGAGAGATATTTTTTCTGAATTGTAGGTGGGAAGGTATGACATACCTATGTAAATATATGTAGTAGGGGGGAGATTTACTAAAACTGGAGCACTCAGAATCTGGTGCAGCTGTGCATGGTAACCAATCAGGTCTAACTTCAGCTTGTACAATTAAGCTTTGGCAAGAAAACTTGGAATTTGATTGGTTTCTATGCAGAGCTGCACCAGATTTTGCACTCTTCAGCTTTAGTAAATAACCCCCACATGACAAGCAGTTGAGTGATGTGGGATAGATTTTGCCTTTTTATTCTTTGCGGATATTTTTATAGGGGGTGGTAGGGAGAGTGTAGTAATGTGCTGTGTTTTAGGGAAAGGTGGGTACAGGGCCTGTGCTTCCACTAGGCAAACTAGGTGTCTGCCTAGGGTACACTGCCAGCCACACAGGCTCCATGTCATGAATGATCCTTCAGCATAGAAGAAGGGCAGAAGTAGGTTTGCCACCTCATCACTTTAAAACCGAACACATAATAATTACACATGTTCTGGGGATAATTTATTACAGACAAGGCACTAAGTGAGTTTAACTACCACCTTAATCAGCCACAGAACCTGTGTAATTAATAAGTGTTCAGTTTTAAAGGGATGAGATGGCAACCCCAGGCAGCAGAGGGGAGGAAGAAAGGGCAGAGGAAGATGCCGGGTGTCTGGGACCTGTGAAGCAGCTGAGCTGTAGCTCCTTCCAGTGTTCCTCTCAGACCCAGTCCCTTACTACAAGCCGGCTGGCGGCTGCTGATTACTGTGGGGTTCCAGCCCTTCACCTGTGGATGAAGGTAATGTCTGACTCTGATGCCTCGTGTCTGTGTGAGTGTGACCCAGCTGGCCATCCATCACATGTGCAATATGTCAATGAGTGACAAAATCATCACGATCCCACAGCCTGCTCTTCTAGTACCTTCTTCTAGTACCTTCTGGGCCTTCTGATCTGTGAAAGAATAAAATAAACCAGAAGAAGCCCACGTGACCTGGTGGGTGAAACGCGTTACGTCACTTCCGGATGACGCCGGCACATGCGCAGTCCCGTGGCACTTTCTATGGTGTATGATTTACTTCGCTCTCATCTCCTGTACAGCACCAGATCCCTAGGCTACGTGACATGTAGCCACACCCAGCCTCCCAGCCGCTCTGCTGCAGGCTCCGCATAGCCTCCGTTACTCAGCTGCCCTGATATTTATCAGTTTGTCACACTCAAGACCTGGCTCACTGCCTGCTATATTTTGCATCATCCAGCACAATTGGGGGATGCTCACCTATGTCACATCGCTTACCTATCCTGAGAACTGCAGTGCTCACCTACAGGATACAACAGGATTCATCTCACCCTGGATGGTCAGGTGGCAGATTTGAAGCTAATTCCCTAATAAGCTATATCAATGTAATTGCTGGACTTTCAATTAGGTCTTTGCCTGGTGAGCATATATGATGCGACTGTAGGAGGAATGTATATACTTCATATTGTGCATTTAGGCTGAAGACAGCGGGATCAGTGCTACCCTTCAATATTCATGATTGGTTTAACTACAATTAACAAGGGTGCGTTTGTATAATATCTAGGTTTTTAGAATGGCCATGTATGCAGTCTACATGCTGTAAACTTTACTGCTCACAGTGCCATCACCATTACCATATATGGATAACTACATGTACATTACACCCTAGTGGTGGACTTTATCATGAAGAGGCTCACTAAACTTGGCCTTTATGTCATACCTACCTGTATTTCCTATTAGGGATACTATTCAGGCCTGCGGAACTACTATTTTTATTGATATACCAGAGGAATCAATTTCATCTTTTTGACATCAGGGACACACCTATCATTGATGGATCCATCATGGCTACCTCCATCCATTTATATACCCCCATGTGGGCCAATGTCAATTTTGTGATGCATGGGATATAGCTGAAACGTTCATTCCCATGATTTTTGTGTCTTCCCTTTACCTTACTCTCTTATAGTTCCTCTTGGTATCTTTTCCTTCTCTTGGACTATACGCACCTTCCACAGGCCTACTATTCTTCCATCAGGTGTTGGGGCTACTGCGTGCACGGCATCACCTTGGATGATCATGTCATTCTTCTCTTTACTATCTCTTTTGGTGATGGTGAGGTATTTCTTTCTTAGCCTGTTTTGCTAAGTTTTGTTGTATATCCATATTTTGTACTGCAATAAATGTTTTGTAATTTTCTATTTAGAAGCCGCAGTTTGTCCTCATTTGGACCCTCTTAACCTATGGGTTCTTCACCCTTGGTTTTTGTCTATTTTTGGCCTTCTGATCTGTGTCATTGTTGGTGGTGGTGTGTTGTTCGGATCTGTCACTGTGTGGGATCGGTCAATTCAGCTGCCTGCTGTCAAAGTGTTTTATTTCCCCCCATTGCCTGGGGAATTCCAGCCTGGGATCTGTCAGACTGTGGATCCATCATCCTCCACTCACTGCAACTGTCACCCTGCCACTGCCAGCCACAGTCTGTTCATGACACTGATTTTGTCTTTAATTTTGGTGCTGGTGGCATCTTACGGCACTTATTTTTGCAAATTAAAAGAAATTTAGCAGTTACATCCTTAGTTGACTTAATATTTTCTACTGTTTTACAAATTTGTATTATTTTTTTTGGAGGGGGGTGCAAGTAGCTGGTCTTGCCTAGGGCACACGATACTCTAGCACTGACCCTGGGTGGGTATACATTGTGAAGGGAGGAATGGTTTTTGGGTTTGCTGAGTAGTGCAAAAATGTGGTATTATATGATTTGAAGTTTTTGTTTATAATTATGTTGGAAAAGTCCTGTTAATTTTATATTTTGAAAGGTTAATAAAAATCATGTAAAAGAAAATCTGAGCACTTAACTTTAGTCTTACAGTCTCTGATGAAGTGCTCCATGGATGGGCAACATTTGAAAGAAATTCTGTTCTTTAGAAACATCTTACAGTCCTTGAAGGGCTTTCCCTTGAACCTGCACCAGGACATGGTTTGTGGTGGATGAGACAGTAGTAGTTTGGGTCTTTTCACCTTTTTTTCGCTGTTGCTGTTAGCAGTGGGTGTAACTTCTGTCTTTCTAATGGAAACAACATTTATACAGTCTCTGTACTTAATATTGAGGTTTTCTCTTCTTGTAGTTGGAGGGCTAGAAATGCTGAAGTTGACATTTGAGAAGCTTGGATTCTTATCCCTGGCTTTCATAAACTTTGAAAAGGAGGAGAAGATGGAAAGGAGACTTGATGCTGCTTCTTTTACCTAGAATTCATTACTGTTCATTTGTCTTGGATATTGTATTTAAAGTGTTTCTAATCCCAGGTCCCTTCATTCACTATATCTGGTCTCCCACAGTGCACAGGACATAGAAGTGCAATTATTTTAGTAAATATAAACTGCTAAATTCCTTTTCCCACCAGCAGTTAGAGCAGTCTTGTGACTTCTGTCAGTGTTCAGTAGAGCACTGGTTATAGCTAGTAGCAGATTTTACTCTAGGAGGATGTAGGACCCCTGACTTCTTTCTGGACAGTGCTGATTGGCCTTGTGCTGATCACATGCACTCTCCCAAGAAAAAAAAAAGCCTCTCTAGCAACACACCAAACTGAGCACATGCAGAGTGACTCCACACGTTATGTTTTATCAGGACATAAGAGGTGGACACTGGAAGAAGCAGAGGATCAGAGAAGACAGGATCAAACAGCATTTTTACACATTGCAGAGGATTAACCCTTTAGGCTCCACAGTGAGTACACTAAGCATGCATTATTGCATTTAAAAAAACAGTGCTCTAACACCAACAGATCAAAAGGGCTATCAACAGCACATAAATGACAAAAACATTGGTATAACACCGACAGTAACTCAAACCAAAGGCAGCTATCCACTACCACACCAAAAACAAACAAAAAAAGAAAAGGAAGGAGGAGTACAAAAGGAAAAAGATAACTATACCAAGAACAGGGGTCCGAGAACGCCAATACCGAGCAACATCACAACCCAAGACAAGCCGGGGGGGGGGGGGGGGAGCGTGGGAAAGGCATATTGCAACCACGGCTCCCATATTTTCAAGAATTTCCATTGAGAGTCATTACAGATACTCGACATCTGTTCATTGAGCATCATAGGAGGGGTGGCCGGGTGGCACATAGAGGAACCGTACTGTGCATTTCTCTCCTGCTGCCACTGAATACCTGCAGGAGGGAGAGGAGAGGCAGGCATTCAGTGGCGGTTTCTCTATGTGCTGCCCCTCCTATCAAGGCAGCCCTGGGCCACCGGGGAAATGCCCAGTGTGCCCTATGACTAGTCCAGGCCTGGGTACAGGTATTATTTGTGACTATATATATATATATATATATATATATACAAAACTGGTTTAGAGGTACTCACGGATCTTGCAGATCATTTTTGAATTGATTGAATACCCTTGGAATTTATATATATATATATATATATATATATATATATATATATATATATATATATATAGATATATATATATATACATACATATATATATATCACTGTGAATGAGAGTTATATACTTTGATAGGTATTTATGCTTAGCTTACAAGGAATACACAGCATATTGTGTTGGCGAGACATTTTTTATGTACATTTATGTGTAAGGCCAATCAGCTAGTACGTTTGTGTACAATACAGTTCCTGGTTTAACAAACCTAAAAGGATGTGGTTATCTCATGTTTTGTTTCTGAATCTGATTATAAAAAGAACTGAACAATACATTTGACCACAGACCTAAGATAAAGCACCAGTAATTGCCTTGAAACTGATAACTTTGACGCATGTAAGCCCTACACATGGTATAAGTGTTTCTGTAAAGAGGTATTAGAAAAAGCAAGAGACATGATTTTTGCATCATTAAATTGATACATTTGTATCTAAACACAACCAAAAATGACCAGTCCTTAGATGTGCTGGCTGCATTTGTTTTCTTTTTTCATCCTTTGTTTTCTTTATTTTCGTTTTGTGATTCTTCCAGTAACACATTTCCAGTCCATGGGTGGTAATGCTCACTTACCCTGCTGTATTAGGAAAACAAAAAAACAAGACAGGAATATAGCACTTCCACTTTCCCATAACATGGATGGGTGTGGTATTTAGAGATAACTGACAGCAATGTAATTGATAACAGTGCAGCACAGGCAGAGAGCATAGCAAGGTTATTAACTGACAAGATTTATATCAGGATCAACAGGTATGTTTCTGTGACGGTATGCAGCGTCAAATCCCAGCCCTTCTCACCAACTCGTGACTGAAGGACCAGCCGATCTCGTACCGCGCTTTCACTTGGGTAACAATGCCACTCTCAGCTGCGCCCTGCACAAAGATTCCCAGCTCGCGGGACCACAATCTATGTGCCAGCATCCTGAGAGCGATTGTTACTGGGTCAGGTTAATTACGCAATTAACCCTTCACACTGCCACCACCACCTTTTCACAGAGAAGGAGGAAACTCACAAATCTTAGCAGTAACACCATGATATTAGTATAAGCATCTGTAATACACACTGTCACCACAGACAGATGTATTCGGAGGATTATTACAGTCAGGTCCATAAATATTGGGACATCGACACAATTCTAACATTTTTGGCTCTATACACCACCACAATGGATTTGAAATGAAACAAACAAGATGTGCTTTAACTGCAGACTGTCAGCTTTACTTTGAGGGTATTTACATCCAAATCAGGTGAATGGTGTAGGAATTACAACAGTTTGCATATGTGCCTCCCACTTGTTAAGGGACCAAAAGTAATGGGACAATTGGCTTCTCAGCTGTTCCATGGCCAGGTGTGTGTTATTCCCTCATTATCCCAATTACAATGAGCAGATAAAAGGTCCAGAGTTCATTTCAAGTGTGCTGTTTGCATTTGGAATCTGTTGCTGTCAACTCTCAAGATGAGATCCAAAGAGCTGTCACTATCAGTGAAGCAAGCCATCATTATGCTGAAAAAACAAAACAAACCCATCAGAGAGATAGCAAAAATATTAGGCGTGGCCAAAACAACTGTTTGGAACATTCTTAAAAAGAAGGAACGCACCGGTGAGCTCAGCAACACCAAAAGACCCGGAAGACCACGGAAAACAACTGTGGTGGATGACTGAAGAATTCTTTACCTGGTGAAGAAAACACCCTTCACAACAGTTGGCCAGATCAAGAACACTCTCCAGGAGTGTTTTGTCTGTTCTTTCTGCCTGGAAACTGAGAAATGTCCATGGCATCCAAAAAGTGTCCCTTTAGGTCAAAAGCGGTTTAGATCAGCTAGATAGTAAATCAGAACCACTTGCAGAATTGAGTGATAATGATTCGTGGGGGAAATTCGTCATCAGACACTGAAAACGATTTTGCGACTGAGCTCAGCAATGTGCGAACTTGGCGCTATATTTCAAATTTCAGTGTTTTTGGTTTGATTATATTATTGAATTAAATTTTTTATTATTTTTATATTATTTTTATGATTATTTATTAAAATATAATTTATGATTTTGTGTTTCAAATTTTATCATACCCGGGATGTTTACTAGACTCTTGTTCGGACAGATTTCAGTGAGTTTTTCCTAAAAATTACAGGCCTACAATTAAAAAAATACATATTTCCATGCAAAAAAATGGTACCGCTTTCAGCACCAAAAATCTGAAATAATCATACTGCCAGGGAGGTTAAAAGAGAAAATATGTTGTTTGTAAGGCTAGGTTCACACTCACAGCTGTTCCCAGCCCGCAACCACCCACAGCCAAAATGATCTACCTTTTAGAGACAAGCATTCATTCATAATGGCACGCTCATGCATCAAATAGTGCATCTATTCACTTCCTGTCCCATAGCCAAAACAGGAAGTGAGAAAAAATCCATCCAAAGTTAGAGAATCCCTGGTTGTCACCAGGGTCACCAGAACTAGTGTCCTCATTGGAAGATCTCTATTCTAGTTCTAGTGACAACCTAAAGTTCAGGATTTTCTTTTCACTTTCACTTTCGGTGATTACAGTAAATAGAAAAAATAGAGAAGGTGAGTCTCCATAACAGGGGGCACAAACCTGACAAAACTAAGAAAAAATGTTTTGACCTTAGTTATGTGGCACATGTTGTGCTCTGCATACTTATTCACTGAACTTTTCCACAATTTGTAGTTTGGATTTAGACAGGAGCTTATATTACCTGCAAAAAACTGGACTAGGGTAGAAAAAAGTCTACACAGCATTCCAAATGATTTTCATGCAAACAACTAAAGTATTACACCTTTCATTATAAACAATTGTGAAAAATTGCTTAACCACTTGCCTTCCGAGGATTTACCCCCCTTCCTGACCAGGCCATTTTTTGTGATACGGCGCTGCGTTACTTTAACTGACAATTGCGTGGTCATATTTACATCCTTTTTAATCCCACAAACAGAGCTTTCTTTCGATGGTAATTGATCACTGAAATTAAAACATTTTCATGTAAACAGCTGAAAAGTATTACACCCTTGATTGTAAACAAATGTAAACAATTGTGAAAAATTGCTTAACCACTTGCCCTCCAGAGGATTTACCCCCCTTCCTGACCAGGCCATTTTTTGCAATACGGCACTGCATTACTTTAACTGACATTGCATACAATGTTGTACATAAATGAAATTTATGTCCTTTTTCCCCCACAAATAGAGCTTTCTCTTGGTGGTATTTGATTACCTCTGTGGTTTATATTTTGTTGCGCTATAAACAAAAAAAAAAATTATATTTTCTACTTTTTGCTATAAAACTTATCCAAAAAATGTAAAAAATCTAATTTCTTCAAAATGCCTTGTGCTACATGTCTTTATTAAAACATATTCCAATTATATGTAAATTAATTGGTTTATGTGAAAGTTATAACATCTACAATGGCAGTATATACACTGGAATTTTTATTTTCTGTATACTAGTAATGGCGATGATCAGCGACTTATAGTGGGACTGCGGGACTGCGGGCATTCTGACACTGGGTGGGAACTGACTAACTGCCATTGACATCCCAATGACACTAATACAGTGATCAGTGCTAATAAAAAGCACTGACACTATACTAATGACATTGAGCAGGAAGGGGTTAATATCTGGGTTGGGCGATCAAAGGATTAACAGTGTGCTGTTTTGCATGATGTGCTGTGTGTGTGTTTTACTAGGGGGACATGGTGCTGCGTATTTCTCTGCTGTGCAGAGAAATACGCAGCAGCATGTCCTTGCTGGCAGGAGAGAGACCTGTGTTGTTTACACACAGGTCTCTCCCCTGTCAGTTCTACACGGTGATTGCCGGGTGCCGGCGGGGAATCTCTGAATTGACAATGGCGGCACAAGTAGAGCGTGCCTCCTACCCGGAAATGTAAATCATGTATATAAACTTGATTTTGCTCAGCCCTGATTCCCTGTAGCAGTAGTTCTTCTATAGTGCAGTGGGGAAGCGGTTAATTGTTTACGCCCCTTAGGCCACTTTCACAGGAAGAGTCCTATCAGGTCCACCTGTCAGTTTTTCAGGTGGACCTGATCGGGCCGTCCATTTACCCGTATTGACCTATCGGTGTAAATGGGTCCATTTACACCCGCCCACCTCCAATCTTATCTGGTCTGCTACAAAAAATGGAAGGGGATTTGTCCCCTCTGACTAGGAGGATCAGAGAGCAGTTGAATGTAAATGGAAAGTGGAGTATTTTTACACCCACTGGTCCATAGAGCAGAGCAGGCTCTGTCCATTTCTACTCTGCAGAAACTGAGCGGACACGGACCTGTCGTCTGCCCACTCTGCTCTGTTCAGTGGACAGTTTCCCTGCTTATCAAAGTGGAGTCTGCCGTGCGGGAAAGGGGCCTTACTGTAAAACCCCTAAATTAACTCTGTTGTCACCACTTGCCTGCAGAAGTCTCATAATTTGAGACTATTGTTGGGGAGTCTGGGTCCTACTTTGCAGACTTAGATATATACTGTATATTCAATTGTCATTCTGTAGTGTCCATTATATTTTCATTATTACAGAGGCTATTACCGTTCCACTTGATGCTACAGGATTAAAATAGTTTTTGTGGGGCACCGTTGAATTGACAAGTTTGCATTTAATCAAGGGAGACTGCTAACCTTCCAAGTCTGTGGTTTTTTATTTACGCATATATTTTGGTTCCCTTCCTGGTGTCCATTTGATTAAGTGGGGTTCCATTGGTAGGCATTCCTCAATTAATAATTTTTGTTTACAGATAATTCATCTGTATGGCAACTGTATTTTTACTTTCAAAGTTTGCCTTCTGCACCTTCCTCGTTGATGCCCCTCAGAGATATGGAGGTCCCCTCATGCCCTACTACGATATATGGAGTCCTAGCACCACCAATTAGTTTCTTAAAGTGTTACTAAACCCAGGACCCTGCATTCACTATTTCTGGTCTCCCACAGTACACAGAACATGGAATTGCAATTATTGTAGTAAATATAAACTGTTAAATACCTTTTCTCATCAGCAGTTAGAGCAGTCTTGTGACTTCAGCAGAGCACTGGTTAAAGCTTGTAGGAGGAGTTTTCATTCTGCTATAGGAGGATGAAGAACCTCTGACCTCTGTCTGGACAGTGCTGATTTGCCCTGTGCTGATCACATGCACATTCTCAAGGAAAAAAACCCTCTCTAGCAATACACACTAAACTGAACATGTGCAGAAGGACTATAGATTCAGTCTGTCTGTCAGCATGGGCATTTGAACAAGAGGAGGAACAGAGAAGAAAGCACCAAATGGCATTTTTACACAATGCAGAGGATTACCCCCTTAGGTTCCACAGTGAGTATAACAAGTATGCTTTACTGCATATACAGTCTGATTTTACTGTTGTGAGTTTAGTAACACTTTAACAAAAAAACACTTGTGCGGGTTACTGTCTCCGTTTTGCATTTAAGCTCCGCATAGATAGCCATTTGCCACATATCATAATTGTAAATACATTTTGTGTTCATGTTTTTAGGACCCTACTTCCGAGGAAGCAACACGTGAAACATGTCAAGTGAGGTGGCATTTACCAATTGACCAGGATGTGGTGGTTATCGCTGATTGGTGTTTTAAATCATTAGCTTTAATAATAAAAAGTGTCCTATGTGTGATTATATACATCAATAAAGAGAATGATTTTAACCTAAATTCTGTGTGTAATTCATTGAGAGGCCACACCTACCAAGCCCCATTATATATTCCGTGTTTTGATCTATCAACTTTGGGATGTAGTGGAATTTTTTTTGATCCTCAGACAGGCCCTTGATGTCCATTACTGTTACCATAACCTACCACCAAAAAGCAATCCAAAATAAATTCTACATCTGATGATCGCAGCAATACAACATATTTTTATATTATTTATTGTTTGTTCCCGTTGTAGGAACCAGAAACAATGGTTCACATTTTGTTTTTTATATGCTACCTAAAACACACTGGCACAAACTTAAAATTATACTATTTTAAAAATTGTTTTTTTTAAATCCTACCTAAAATACACTGACTCTGACCTTGAAATTTAACCCTTATCTTCTGGACACTGACCCTGTTCTAGGTTTTTTTTCTCCCCTTTTTTTTTTGACACAATTTTTTTTGTTTATATTTTTTTCCTCTAGCAAGGAGAAAAAGTTTCAATGTATATTTCTCTCCATTGAGAGGATAAAACACATGGCAAGCTGTACATTGATTGACCACTGAAATAGCCAATCAGAGGCTATCAAGGAGATCAGTTGATTGGGAACTGGGTCCTGGTCTCTGTGCTGGGAGTGCACAAATACATGAGGCCACATATATGCGTACAGTTATGGGCAAGGGTTTAGAGAACCTTACTCTTAATATAATTATTGTCTAATATAAAGAGGCCATCCACGACCTCTTTGTTTCCCGCTCCCTCAACCTCCTGGCGATCACAGAAACCTGGATCCAGCCCACTGACTCTACCTCCCCTGCTGCACTCTCCTATGGAGGTCTCACCTGGACCCACTCACCCAGACCTAACGGTCGTAAAGGTGGTGGGGTTGGTCTGCTCCTGTCACCGCGGAGCACCTTCCGAGTCCTCCCAAACCCCCCCTCACTATCCTTCTCCTCCTTCGAGGCCCACTGCGTCCGACTATTCTCCCCAACCCCCCTGAAGATTGCTGTGATATACCGGCCTCCTGGATCCATACCCCGCTTCCTGGAAGACTTCTCCTCCTGGCTACCCTTCTTCCTCTCCTCTGAGCTACCCACCATCATTCTTGGGGATTTCAACATCCCTGTCAACCTTGACAACCCGGACACAGCCCGTCTCCTCCACTTAACCTCCTCCTTTGCACTTGCACAGTGCATACAATCCACCACCCACTCCGACGGTAATATCCTTGATCTTGTCTTCTCCAACCGCTGCGCTCCCCACAACCTCACTAACACCCCCTTCCCTCTCTCTGACCACAACCTGATCACCTTCTCTATCTCCTCGTCCTCCAACGCCTACCCCTCCAAATGTCACACTACTACCAGCCGTAACCTCCGCAACCTTAACCCTGCCCCCCTCCACTCTGCAGCTGATCAACTCCACGACCGCATCCTCCCCCTGTCCTGCCCCGACTTGGCTATGACTGCCTACAACAACGCGCTGTCAGCAGCCCTTGACTCACTAGCGCCTTTAACCACACGCAACATCAGACTCCGACCGCTCCAGCCCTGGCAGACTGATCACACCAAAACCCTCAAACGACGCAGTCGTGCCCTGGAGCGACTATGGCGCAAAACAAAATCCCAACAAGCTTTCACCTGCTACAAATCTGCCTTCCGCACCTACACCTCCTCCCTCCACGCAGCCAAACAAGCCTACTTCCTGACCCTCATCAAGGCCCTCTCCTCCAATCCTCGCCGACTCTTCTCCACCTTCAACTCTCTACTCTCTCCACCCCCACCTCCACCCAGCACCTCACTCACCGCCCTTGAGATTGCCAATCACTTCAAAAACAAGATTGACACAATTCGCAAGGACATTGCCGCAACTCACACGCCCTCTCAACCCGTCCCCTCTCACACAGCTACCCCCTCATCCCCCCTCCCCCTCGACATTACCCGCAGGGACTTCGTCACTGCTCAAACTCCCTCCGACCCCGTTCCCCCTCACTCAGCTACCCCCTCATCACCCCTCTCCCACGGCCCCACCACTGCTCTGACCTCCACTCCCACCCCACCCTACATTCCTCATACTGAAGCTCCCCCAACACTCCACACCTTTGACCTTACTACCATTGAGGAAGTCTCCAAGATCCTCTCTGATGCCCGCCTCACCACCTGCCCCCTCGACCCTATCCCCTCACAATTCCTACGACCTCCCTCCCCCTCCATCCTACGCTCCCTCACCCACATCTTTAATCTCTCCCTCTCCTCCGGCACTTTCCCCTCCCCACTGAAGCATGCACACATCACCCCCATACTTAAAAAGCCCTCCCTGGACCCCAATGACCCGAACAACCTCAGACCCATCTCCCTGCTCCCACTTACATCTAAACTCCTCGAGCGTCTCGTCTACACCCGCCTATGCTCTCACCTCAACGACAACAACCTCCTCGATCCCCTACAGTCTGGCTTCCGCCCCCTACACTCCACCGAAACCGCCTTACTCAAACTCTCCAACGACCTTCTAACCGCCAAAGCTAATGGGCACTATTCAGTGCTCCTACTCCTTGACCTCTCTGCGGCCTTCGACACAGTTGACCACCCCCTCCTCCTCAAAATACTACACTCCCTCGGCCTCAGAGATTCTGCTCTCTCCTGGCTCTCATCCTACCTGTCACAACGCTCTTTCAGCGTTACCTATAATGCTACCACCTCCCCCTCACTCCCCCTCTCTGTTGGGGTCCCTCAAGGCTCTGTCCTTGGGCCCCTTCTCTTCTCCATCTACACCTCCTCCCTTGGCCAACTCATACACTCTCACGGCTTCAACTACCACCTCTATGCCGACGACACACAAATCTATCTCTCAACCCCCCACCTCACCCCTTCGGTCTCTGCCCAAATCACACACCTACTGAGCGACATATCAGATTGGATGTCGCTCCACTTCCTTAAACTGAATCTCTCCAAAACCGAGCTCCTTGTCTTCCCCCCAGCCCGAACCCCACCCCCCATTGACTTCTACATCACATCCAACAACGCCAATATCAAACCCGCTCTGCAGGCCAGAGTACTTGGTGTCATTCTGGACTCCAACCTATCCTTCCAGCCCCAAGTCCAATCTTTAACAAACTCGTGCAGACTCCACCTCCGCAACATCGCCAAAATCCGCACGTTCCTAACCCCAGAAACCACTAAACAGCTCATCCACTCCCTCATCATATCACGACTCGACTACTGCAACTCCCTCCTCACTGGCCTGCCTCGCCGCTGGCTATCCCCGCTTCAGTCGATCCTGAATACGGCTGCCAGACTCATTCACCTTTCCAACCGCTCCATTTCCGCCACCCCCCTCTGCCAATCCCTCCACTGGCTTCCGATTGCGCAACGGATCAAATTTAAAATCCTAACACTGACGTACAAAGCTGTCCACCATACTGCCCCGAACTACATCACTGACCTAATATCCAAGTACCGCCCAACACGCACACTCCGCTCCTCACAAGACCTCCTTCTCTCTAGTTCCCTGGTCTCCTCCTCCCATGCCCGCCTCCAGGACTTCTCCAGGGTGTCACCCATCCTCTGGAACTCCCTGCCCCAACCCATCAGATTATCACCTACTCTCCTCTCCTTTAGGCGCACCCTGAAAACCCATCTCTTCAGGGAAGCCTACCTCACCCCCTGCTAACTTGCTGACCTCCTCCACTCTTCCTACCACTCCATCCCCCACAGCTATCTCCTCCTGTACCACTATCCCATCCCTTCTAGATTGTAAGCTCGAAAGAGCAGGGCCCTCGATCCCCTCATGTTTTGCATTGTATTGGTATTGTTCTGTCACATGTTCTGTCCCCCTTTGTAATGTACAGCGCTGAGTGAACTATTGGCGCTTTATAAATACTGTATAATAATAATAATAATAATAATAATATACCTTGGATGAGTGGGGATTGTATTCTACTTGTCCAATGCAAAAGCATAGAAGGAATTTGACTGACCTTTGAAAAAACAATCGCTCAACAGTTAGATCATGCCTGATTATTTTACTGAAATGTTATATCTATGGATAGCTAAAAAATATGTCCTTGGATACGTATCTATATGTATACTGCATGTATATCAGTGTGAAAAATGTGTCTTTCTGAAATTTTAACCATTTGCATAACTTTTAGATTAAAAAAAAAAAGTATAAAACCCTAACAAAACATTAAAACAAACAAAAAAAACTGACAAAAAAACTGTTATAGTTCTTCTTTAAAGACAACGCATGTGTGTTAGGATGTCAGTAAATGAATGAATGGATGGATAAACGGTTGTAAATTTTTCTTTTCAAACTATTTTTTGAAGTTTTTCAAGGAACACAAGCAAATGTTACAGAACATTCGCTACTACAGAAATTAAAGTAAAGTGAACATTACTTGTTCCCTGAGATAAATCAGACAGCATAGTACCTGATATACAGTTCTCACAGCAAAAACAAAATGGGAAACAAGGCATTACAAGGCCCTACATAACCATACTCTTAAATGTATGATGGTAAGAACGCCAACTGTAAATTTTATTTGAAATTTTAGTTTACACATTTTTATTTTTGCTAAAAAGGTATGATCAGTCAGACACCAGCTGTAATGTGTGAATCCAACATAAAAATAGGGTTTATAATTTCTCTAAATCTATTTACCTTACCATCATATGATACAATAGGAAAATTCACATACCTGAACAGTTTGCATTCCACATCTGCTTTCATTTCAGTATTTTTTACTAGATGCTGCAGGTATTAGTATATTAGGTTTATTGAATAAAGAGACTTGGTATTATTGTTCCTGTTTGTGTATATGTAATCCTGTGGTTTTACTATTGTAAAGCTTTTATTCACATTTGGTTTCTCAGTGTGTTTAACTCTTTCTTATGTAATCAATTTCCATTCATACACACACACATTAAGCTACATGATCTGGCACAGTTACACAAAAAGGTGGAGCTCTATTAGAGATCAAACAAAAGATGGTAAATAGAGTTAGTAATGTGGGAAAGACAGATATCAGAAAAGAGAGAAACACCCCTGGGTTTATATTGTCTGAACTATGACAGGGAAAGATTTATAAGACACAGGTAGAATTTCATTCAAAACTGTTGATTTTCTAATGGTTAGTGTAAAAAAACTGACAATTGTGTTTGTACGCAGTGACAAGGAAATTCAAAGAAGAAGGATGGAAATTTTTTCTTGTTTTTGATCTAATCAAATAAAAATTTTAACTATGAATGTGATTCCCCATCACAATCATATTGACTACTGTTCATCCAGAAATTAAATGTTCAAAATTGGAACATTATCAAAACAATTGAACACAAATTTTCAGGACTTTTTCTTTTACAAAATTTGTATATTCACCAACAGTATGATTGAATGTTCTGATGAGCAATCGTCGTGCAAACGTTCGCATGAAAATCTCACAGTGCATGAACAGCTTTAGCAGTAAAACAATGTTTAGGTTTAGCATTCTTTAGACTAGTGTTCCTCAACCTTTTTTCAGTCAAGGCGCCCTCTAAAATTATGGACAGTGCCGAGGCACCCCATTCTAAAATGTAAAACACTATTCTATCAGTTTTATATATAGTTTTATTTAACACAGCAACATCCACATATGTAAGACACCCAAAATTAGAGGTGATTTATTCTTCCAAAGCAAATACACTTTTGCACACTGGTGCTGACTAGTATTCCAGTGTTTCTCTTCTCCCTCATTTTTTCTATATCACTGAGCTAATGTGAACCCAGCATTGATGGAGAGGGGCAGGGGAGGGTCAAACTAGGATGCTGTGCAGGCAACCGACATCCTCCTTATCAATTGATGACATCATTGGTTGTCAGGTCGCCCGGACCTAGAAGGGTGTAATGGTGCACAATGAAAACCTGTGTTTTTTTGTAACTGAAAGGCTTGTTCCACCCACTGGCTTGTATGTAGTAGCTAAATGGTTAGCACTTCCTCCTGGAAGTTCTAGGGTCGTTGGTTCAAATTCCAGCCATGGCACCACCTGCCTGGGGTTTGCATGTTTTCCCTGTGCTTGTGTGAGTTTCCTCCAGGTACTCAGGTTTCCTCCCACACTCATGCTGGTAGGTTACTTGGCTCCGGTCTAAATTGGCCCTAGTATGTGTATGTATGAATGTAAGTTAGGGACCTTAGATTGAGCACCCCTTGATGGTTAGGGACTGATGTGAATGTACAATATATATATGTAAAGCACTGCGTAAATTGACAGCACTATATAAGTACCTGTAATAAATAAAGTATACAAGTTTTGGGCACTTTTTAGACATTTTGCCAAGGCACCCCTGAAGAAACCTAAAGGCACCCCAAGGTGCCTGGGTACCCTGGTAGAAAAAGGCTGCTTCAGACACATACCAATGGAGGTCCCACGGCCAAGGTACAACTGGAGTGGGTTATCTGTGTAGCTAAGATAAATTTGATGCTAAATGTTCAACTTTATCCAGAATACACATTAGAAACTAGCATAAACTCAAATGACATTAGGTTTTTAGTCTGAACACTGGTTACTACAAAATAAAAATTCAAAGTTGAAAAAAATGAAGCTGTTATGTTGGTGGGATTAGCATCATGTTTTCATTGAGGAACAAAGACAAG
Organism: Staurois parvus; assembly: GCF_062004578.1. NCBI lineage: Eukaryota > Metazoa > Chordata > Amphibia > Anura > Ranidae > Staurois > Staurois parvus. Next base: position 5,666,896 of record NW_028317898.1, on the reverse strand, counting down.
CTAAAAATACTAATAATGACAAACTTTCTCAAAAGCGACAAGAAGGTTTTGGGATTGGCATTCACTAACACATGCAATGTGGAATATCATTTTTAACTTTGTGACGGAAGCGTAGGCAGGACAGAACACACAAAGAAGATGGAGAACACACAAAGCTTTATTGAACTAAGAAAGACACCCAATCAGGACAATTCATGGCACTCTGCGGCTTGTAGGGACACCCACGGTAAGCAGGCTCACGGGGCTCAACGGGACTTTGGCTGTGGAGGCTGCCCTCAACACAGCTCCCACACAGCATACTAGGGGGAAACATCAGGCTCACGGGGATTCAAAGGGACTCTGGGAGCTGTGTTGAGGGCAGCCTCCACAGCCAGAGTCCCATTCAATCCCGGTGAGCCTGATGTTGCCCCTAGTATGCTGTGTGGGAGCTGTGTTGAGGGCAGCCTCCACAGCCAGAAGGGGGCTCATGCAGAGCACTCAGCGGGGATAGCTGTGGAGGCCCGGTCCCCACCCGGACCTCCCACGCCCAGCGCCGCATTGCCGGGGCAACGAGGCATGCCCCCTTGACTTGGGCTGCACTGAGGGACTGCGGCCTTTGTCTCCGGTGGGCGCAGAGCACGGGTACAGCTCGTGCCCGCGCTGTGCCGGCCAGGGGCACACGGTGACACCTTGGCGGCCTGCCGCTGGGGTCTCCCGGCGGGGGGTCCCCTCCCCCCATCCTGCACAGCCTGGCTTCCGAGGCTGTGTAGGATGAGGATGCGGCAAGGGGGGAGGAGGGGGGAGGGTGAAGGCACACAGTGACAAACTTCATTACAAGGTAAATGTTGAATGCATAGAAATCAGCGAGCGCTTATAATAGTGAAAAGCAGCTGTACACTAAAAGGAAACCACAAACCTTCGAAATAAATATGTAAAACAGTTGTGCAGCGCTGAGGTATTAGATATATATATATATAAATACCAATATAACAAATAGATTGACTCAAAAATATATAAAACACATATAGTCCCAAAAATGATGAAGACGAAGTGAATAAGGTGTGACCAAAAATTGGCTTATGCTAATCCAGATAAGGTGTAATCACACAGCACATGTGAGTGGCAAGCATATGGTTAAAGTGCGCACTCACCAGATACGCATAGAATATGCGGTGTATGTATCAATGAAGATCCGCTCGGAGTCCCTCTCAAGGATGGTAATAAGGATGACAACCAGGGGTGGATGATTACGCACCAAGGTATATGCTGTGTCTGGAGGATCCCTTTGGGGAAACGGACGCAGCCTCTTCCAGCTGGTGTGAGTATGGTGGCCCGCCGGACCTCCCTGACCTAGCGGCGTAACGTCAGGGCATGAAGGCTTCCTCCAAGACGCGTTTCGTACGAGGAGTACATCATCAGTGCATACCCCAACTGATGACGTACTCCTTGTACGAAACGCGTCTTGGAGGAAGCCTGCACACCCTGACGTTACGCCGCCAGATCAGGGAGGTCTGGCAGCCACCATACTCACACCAGCTGGAAAAGCCGGCATCCGTTTCCTCAAAGGGATCCTCCAGACACAGCATATACCTTGGTGCGTAATCATCCACCCTGGGTTGTCATCCTTGAGAGGGACTCAGAGCGGATCTTCATTGATACATACACTGCGCATATTCTATGCGTATCCGGTGAGTGCGCACTTTACCATATGCTTGCCACTCACATGGACTGTGTGATTACACCTTATCTGGATTAGCACAAGCCACTTTTTGGTCACACAAGGTAAATGTTATTTAAGTCAGAAGATCGACCGGTATTCATCCAAAAAACACCTCTAGCAGCTCTTACAGGTATCAGGAAAATATAAGCCCAATAAAACATAAAGGAGTCAAAAATAGGTAGAAGAGCAATCTGATTATGTTGGACATAAAAAAGTTACAAGTTAGATAAAAACTTGCATAAATTAACTTACATATCCTTGTTTTCCTCTCAGACATTGTGCTTAAGCAAAGGAAACAGTGATGGCTACAAAAGAGGTAGCTGTGGATCAGATGAAAAAGTATGGGAAGAGTAGGAGGGCACAGAAAACAAGAGGAAAGAACAAAGCATGGGTGTAAAGATCAACAGAGCAGTGGCACCAAGAGGATACAGCAGAGACTGTGAAACAACCGAGTTTGAAATCACTCTGCTATACACAGTAAAACTGCTCTATTTCAACACTATATTTATGGAAGAGACTGAGGACCAGCGGTAGTACTACAGGATCACATAGACAACCATGTGCAAGGAAAATAAAATAAAAAAAAAATTTAAATATGGGAAAAGTTTTAAAAGTATATTTTCCCTAAATCATCCACATTAATAATGACTTATGAGGGTCTATGAGTAAAGTCAGCCATACATGGATTGAAACTCAACTGGTTCAGCAGGGACCAGGTACATTTCATTCCATGTATGGGCAGGCTGGTTGTACAGAAGTCAATCTAGCGATCATCTTCTGTACAACCACCCTGTCAGGCTTCTCCCTATCGATCAGTGCCACCGGCTATATCCAGCAGAACTAATCAGTGTATTCTGGCAGTGGGCAATTCTCCCCAATGTCAGAATACAATAACCTATGGGAAAGATTCCCCCATCCATACACTCAATGTGTACGGATTGGAGAATCAGGTCTTTTTTTTTTATCCTGCTGGTTGAACAGAAAAATTGACTAATGTACAGTATGGACTGCCTTAGGTACAGACAGGTTAGAAAGACCTTTTTCTTGGATTCCTTTTAATTGTTCTCTCCTCCTATGATGACCATGCACCCTGTGTCTTGGTAAAATTCACTTCCTCGCTATCTATGGTCCTTGTGAGAGATTGTATTTACTATTTTTAGGTTAGGAAAAGCTAAATTTGTATAATTTACTATGAGCTTTTGCCCCAGTAAATCATGATGATAACAACTTTCAGTCAGGGTCTCTGTTGTATTTTGTTGTATTTTTATTTGGATTCTCATAACTGTACACAGTTGAACTAGTTAGGGGTTTGTAAGACCTCTACAACTAATTAATCAGGGAGAAGGTACATAATCCCTCCCCACCACCTTCCCTACTGGAACACACTAATAAACACTGGGGGTGTAGAAGAATCAGGGATTAGAGCTTTGGTAGGGGTATCTCCATTTTTGGGAAACAACTCAATGATTCAAAGCACCTCCACCAATGATCAAGTACATGTAGGCCAGGGGTAGGGAACCTTAAGCACTTGCTGACCATAGACCGTCATATGATGTCCATGGTTGTGGTGGTTATCCTGAGATGATGCCTGCAGGTACAGGCATCATCCCGGTATTACAATTTTTAGCTGGCAATTCCTTTTTATGCAGAAGTGATTTGAGTTGCTGAACAGCCACTTGATCACTTCTGTGGGCGGTGGGAGCAGGAGCAGCCATTACCAGTCCCTAGAGGCCAGGTAAGCAGCCAATCAGACTGATCTGTGTCTGACTGGCTGCATTGGAGGTCAGAGGAGAGATTTGGGATAAAATACCCAAAATCTCTCCATAAAAAGTTACTGTCATGGCCTATGCTTTTACAAGGGATGTTATTCATCCCTTGAGATAGCAATACAGTTAATACAAAAACGTTTTTTAAAAATGGTTTAAAAAAAAAAAAAAAAAAGATAAAACAAATAATAATTTTTTTGGTTTAAATTTAAAGCGTCCCCCCATGCTTATGTGAAAATATGAACAAATACGTAAGTTCCGCATGCAAATGTAAGCAGTGATCGCACCAGACCTCCTTTGTAACTGTAAACTGGTAACCTGCAAAATTTTTAAAAGTGTCACCTGTGGAGATTTTTAAGTACCATAGTGTGTTATAATTCCACGGGCCTACACAATTTTAAAGCGTGGCATGTTTCGTATCTAATAACTCAGCATAACATCACCTTTATACATTTTACTAAAAAAGTAGGTATCACATTGTTATTGTGTGCAATAAAATCCATTAAGGTGTGTTAGTTCCAAAAAAATTGTGTTTAAAAAAACACTTTGCAAATCCTGGGTGAAATAAAAATTTGCAAATCCCACCATTTTATTCTATAGGGTCTATATATACAGTTGCAAGAAAAAGTATGTGAACCCCTTGGGATTACGTGGAGTTTTGCATGAATTGGGCATAAAATGTGCTCTGAACGTCATCTAAGTCACAACAATAGAAGAACACAGTCTGCTGAACATAATACTACACAAACATTAGATGTTGCCATGATTTAATTGCACATAACATGTAAACATTCACAGTGCAGGGAGGAAAAAGTATGTGAACCTTTGGACTTATTAACTGGTTGACCCTCCTTTGGCAGCAATAACCTCAACCAAACGTTTCCTGTAGTTGCAGATCAGACCTGCACAACGATCTGGAGTAATTTTGGACCACTCCTCTTCACAAAACTGTTTCAGTGTAGCAATATTCTTGGGATGTCTGGTGTGAATCGCTCTCTTAAGGTCATTCCACAGCATTTCAATCGGGTTGAGGTCAGGACTCTGACTGGGCCACTCCAGAAGGCGTATTCTGTGCTGTTGCAGCCATTGTTTTGTTGAATTACTTGTATGCTTTGGGTCATTGTCCTGTTGCATCACCCATCCTCTGCGGAGCTTCAGTTGGCGGACAGATGGTCGTACGATTTCCTGCAAAATGTCTTGATAAACTCTGGAATTCATTTTCCCATCAATGGCAACAATCCGTCCAGGCCCTGAGGCAGCAAAGCAGCCCCAAACCATGATGCTCCCTCTGCCATGTTTTACAGTGGGGATGAGGTTTTGATGTTGGTGAGCTGTGCCTTTTTTTCTCCACACATAGAGTTGTGTGTTCTTCCCAAACAACTCAATCTTGGTTTCATCTGTCCACAGTATATTTTGCCAGTAGTGCTGTGGAACATCCAGGTGCTCTTTTGCAAACTTCAAACGTGCTGCAATATTCTTTTTGGACAGCAATGGCTTCCTCCGTGATGTCCTCCCATGTACTCCATTCTTGTTTAATGTTTTCCTTATTGTAGATGTGTCAACAAAAATGTTAGCATGTGCCAGAGATTTCTGTAGGTCTTTAGCTGACACTCTGGGATTCTTCTCTACCTCATGCAGCATTCTGCGCTGTGCTCTTGCAGTCATTTTTACAGGACGACCATGCCTAGGGAGAGTAGCAACAGTGCTAAACTTTCTCCATTTGTAGACAGTCTGTCTTACCGTGGACACATGAACATCAAGGCTTTTGGAGATACTTTTGTAACCCTTTCCAGCTTCATGCAAGTCAAAAATTCTTGATCGTAGGTCTTCTGAGAGCTCCTTTCTGCGAGGCATGGTTCACATCAGACAGTGCTTCTTGAAACCAGTAAACCCAAAACAGGTGTGTGTTTTTTAAGGGCAGGACAGCTGTCAGAAACACATCCAATATCATCACACTGATTGGAGTCAAGGTTGGCTCACTCCTGGCTCCAATTAGCTCTGGGAGAAGTCATTAAGCTAGGGCCTCAGATACTTTTTCCTCCCTGCACTGTGAATGTTTCATGTTATGTGCAATTAAACCATGGCAACATCTAATGTTTGTGTAGTATTATGTTCAGCAGACTGTGTTCTTCTGTTGTTGTGACTTAGATGACGTTCAGAGCACATTTTAAGCCCCTGTACCTTGTATCCTGTGTTCCTGTTCCTCTGCCTATCTGATTTGTTGCCAACTCTGCCTGATCCTGACCTTTGCTGACTTCTCCTGCTCTGACTCCTGGCTCGTCCCTGACTATTCTTCTGCCTACTACTATGCTGTTTGACCTCCTGTTGCTGTACCTTGGCTCGTGACCCGTTTACTCTTTGCCTGCTGCTCTGTACTGATCTGCCTCCACCGTTACCGACCCGGCTTGTCTGACTACGCTACACTCCATACTGTCATCCATCCATCCCGCACAGATACAGTCACTACTGTCCGAACCTGCCAGCCCCTTCACATCAGGTTTTCCCCTGGTACATACTCTCGGCGGACCCCTCTACCACAGTTGGGTGCACTCAGGGGCTGCGACCTGGTCTCAGTCCTGCGCCAAGTCCATCCCCACCATCAGGGGCTCTGGTGAAAAGGCAGACTGGGGCTTAGACTCCGCTCCCTGGGGAATCCTGTTCTGTGGGTCACTAGAGATTCCACCGGGCGGTGCCTTACAGTACCTTACGGCCTGCCTGACCATTCCACCTCTCCAGCCTGACTACGCCTGTGTTCCAGAAGCCTGCTGTTTCCCTCTGTCAGTCCACACATCTCTGGTCATACCCGGATCCCTGACAGATTCTCACTGAGTAGTCTCTTTCCCTGGTTTTAGTATAAGTAATATCAGGGTTTCCCTCATAGTGGCAGAAGATGTTTTCAAAGGCTTTAACCCTTTTGCTGCCAGGTCCGTACACTGTACAGACCTGAATGCAAGGGGTTTTATACACAGTCCACTAGCTGCAGCCATTGAGTTTATGTATGAAACTGACAGACAGACTCCTGCCTGTCAGGGGGAAGCAGTCAGGTGTCTCGGCTGCCGCTGATTGCTTTCGCTTCCACCATGTAACCGAGCTTCGCTTGCACATCTGCGGGCCCAGGGAGAGCCCTGGCGGGTGCCAGTGGGTGGAGGAGAGAGAGGAGAGTGTGACCTTCTTTGTGTGACTTGGAAGTCGATATCCATGACATCACTCCCGGTCATGTCTGTCACTTTCCTGGCTAGAATAGCTAGGGAAAAATGTATAGCAATTGAAAGTCCAGGATCCTACATTTTTTTTGTAAAGTTTGTCCTCAGAGTTATTGTTCTAGTCAATGTGGGGATCCCATATAACCCTAGACCCTATCCAAGTTGTGTATCGCCAAATAAAACAACAAAAACAAGCCCATGAAAGCTGGAAAATGTGTGATGCCTGGTCATGCAGGAGAATAGGGGGATCCAAAACCAGCAGCTCTCAAGGGGGTAGCGCTATAGACTTTTAATATAACTACTAAATATTACAATGCAAATACCAGCATAAAATATAAGGAGTTCTAGACCAATATCTGGCTGATATTGAGTTTTCTAAATTATATCCTAGATACCATCTAGACATAGACAAAGGACAAAGCTGCAACAAAAGCAGTTTTTGTAAATGTATTATTTATTGGGAAAGTCTTAAAACCCAAACAGAAGATAGACCATTTTGGAGAAAATTATCTATGCAGGAGTTGACATTAACTTGACTGTACTCAGTAATAGTTAGAAAGGTTATGATAACCTCTGTAGTCTATCCCTACATATTTGTAAGGGGGGCTTGTGAATGGCTTAGTGTTGGTGCCAAAGAGTAAAAGTTCATGCCCCATTTCTGCTGGCTAAAACAACACCCCACCTGCTTGAAGCCATAAAACTCTGCCATCTTGTGCTCAACTCCTTGCAAGAGGCCTTTCCATGACATCCACAGCCATTAGCCTAAGTTTGAAAGCCACTACCTGGTCTTTGTTACACACTTTTACAAGGTTTTACCAGGAGGATGTTGGAACCACTGAGGATGCTACCTTTTGGTTGCAGTGTTTTGCGTGACGTTTCTTTTTGTTTATGGGGCCTGTTGGCTTGCTCCTGTTGTGCCCTCCCTTCCTATTCGGTGCTTTTGGACATTCCTGTTTATAAGGATGAAAAAACTTGGTCTGTGTCCCTTGATGTGCAATAAAGAAATTTAGATTTTTGGCTTACCTGTAAATCATGTTTTACGGCTTACTGCAAAATTTAAGCCATACAGTGGCTAAATGGTTAGCACTTCCACCTGGCAGTACTAGGGTCGTTGGTCGAATCCCAACCCTGGCACCACCTGCCTGGAATTTGCATGCTCTCCCTGTGACTGCGTGGGTTTCCTCTGGGTACTCCAGTTTCCTCCCACACTCCAAAGACATGCTAGTAGGTTAATTGGCTCATGTCTAAATTGACCCTAGTATGTGTATGTATGAATGTGAGTTAGGGACTTTAGATTGTATGCTCCTTGAGGGGTAGGGACTGATGTGAATGTACAATACATATGTAAAGCGCTGTATAAATTGACGGCGCTATATAAGTACCTGAAATAAATAAAAATTAAAAAAAAAAATTAGCCTATACATTCCAAAGAAAGGTAAGTCGACACAAAAGAAGTTTAGTTGCTGCACTTTACTGGTGTCACTTCAGATGATGGTAATTACAGTCATATCACATAGACCTACTATCCGGAGTCTCTTGACAGTATTTGGTCAATCAGTGGACAAACATCAGCCGTCACATGTGAAAGCAGCATACAACCCTATTCCCTTTCACAGTTACCCTCCTGCCCAGGGTCATTAATACTCACTCAGAGGGCTCTGGTATGTTTAGGCTATCTGTGTCCAGCTCGTGACTCCCTCCTTGTCGTTCCAGAGACAGGAACACTTCTGCTGCACCTCTAGCTCCAGTACACTTCTCTTAGGTCTTCCAGGGAGATAGACCCATGAAAGGCATTTTACAACCCACTCTAGCCTCTACCACCGTGAGAAACAGGATGACTACAGCCAGCTTTGGGTGTAGAACTATCACCCCCTGTCCTCCAGCCCTGCACAGGGATCCTGCACTAGGTGACTACATCTGCATGTGCATGTGGAGTATCTGGCTCCTACGCCCCAACTGCACTAAGACTCCCCAACCTGACTTAGGCACTGACTCACTTATGACATCGGGGGTGTAGGTTGGGATCCAGCACTTGATTAAACGAATCTCTGTCACCACACACTATTCTTGGACAAAGCCACCTAGTGACAGACTAGCTAACTGCACTTGCTTATATGTATTATACAAAGGTTATTCAGACAGCTACAGTTGTGTCCAAAATTATTCAACCCCCAATGCTGTAAAGGGGTTTAGGGACTATAGTGTACATTTGGAATTGTATTCAGAATCAAATCCTACAAGGACGTTGTAACTACCCAAATGCAACTAAAATGACATCAATTGTTTATGTAATACAGTAGTAAATGGTTCTTATGTGGTTTCTTCATTGCCACAATTATTCAACCCCTTAAAGACTACCACTCTGAAGAACAGAGGTTCATACAGGTGCTTTCCATCAGGTATTGAAAACACCTGTGGATGTCACCGAGCAGCAATCAAGCATAATAAGCACCAATTAGGCAGCTTTAAAATGACTGTGATACTCAGCTCCTTCTAGACATTTACTGGTGTGGTTACAAACATGGTGAAGGCAAGAGAATGGTCCAGGAAGACAAGAGAAGAGGTGATTTCTCTTCACAGGAAGGGCAATGGCTATAAGAAGATTGCAAAGATGTTAAACATACCAAGAGACACCTTAGGAAGCATCATTCGCAAATTCAAGGCAAAGGGCACTGTTGAAACGCTACCTGGTCGTGGCAGAAAGAAGATGCTGACTTCGACTGCTGTGCGCTACCTGAAGCGTAGAGTGGAGAGAAGTCCCCGTGTGACTGCTGAGGAACTGAGAAAAGATTTGTCAGATGTGGGTACAGAAGTTTCAGCCCAGACAATAAGACGCACACTGCGTAATGAAGGCCTCCGTGCCAGAACTCCCAGGCGTACCCCCTTGCTGTCTCCAAAGAATAAGAAGAGTCGACTGCAGTATGCCAAAAGCCATGTGGACAAACCACAAAAGTTGTGGGATAGTGTTCTGTGGACTGATGAAACAAAATTAGAACTGTTTGGGCCCATGGATCAACGCTATGTTTGGAGGAGGAAGAACAAGGCCTATGATGAAAAGAACACCTTGCCTACTGTGAAGCATGGTGGAGGGTCAATCATGCTTTGGGGCTGTTTTGCTTCTGCAGGTACAGGGAAGCTTCAGCGTGTGCAAGGTACCATGAATTCTCTTCAGTACCAGGAGATATTGGATGGAAACGTGATGCAGTCCGTCACACACCTGAGGCTTGGGAGACGTTGGACCTTTCAACAGGACAATGATCCCAAGCATACCTCCAAGTCCACTAGAGCATGGTTGCAGAGGAAAGGCTGGAACATTTTGGAGTGGCCATCGCAGTCACCAGACTTAAATCCGATTGAGAACCTCTGGTGGGACTTAAAGAAAGCAGTTGCAGTGCGCAAGCCTAAGAATGTGACTGAACTGGAGGCCTTTGCCCATGAAGAATGGGCGAAGATACCCGTAGATCGCTGCAAGACACTTGTGTCAAGCTATGCTTCACGTTTAAAAGCTGTTATAACTGTAAAAGGATGCTGTACTAAGTACTAAGATTGAATGTCACTTGGGGGTTGAATAAAACTGATAATGCTGTGAGCACAGAAAAGACATTTGTGGTTATTTCATTATAACTGTTATGTTATATTTGTCTGACCTACAAGTGCCTCTTTAATGTAAATGTAAGCAAGATGACTGAATGATCAAAAGCAATGTCAAACTGGCCAAAACACTCAATTTCAGTGGGGGTTGAATAATTTTGGACACAACTGTAGAAGCCTTGTCTGTTTGAAAATAAACCTTTTAGCAGATTTGGATACATGTATTTTTGGTAGGTAGACACACTTCACAGTTTGAAGTACTGCTATGCGCACTCACAGATATACAGTATACTTCAAAATATGTTTAACAAAGCCTAAAACTGAAATGATATTACATAAGTGTGATTTTTATACAACTTAGTGGAATGGTAAATTTTAAAGCAAAAGTTTTGGATTTGGTAAAGTTGTTTTCCCCCCACTTTAACACTACGTCATGATGTACACAAGGAAAAAATAGTCTGTTTGCATAAATTGTTAGAATGACATTACAATAAGTTGGGTTTACGCATAATCAATGGCAACATTTCCAGAGGTTTGGGATTGCTAAAATTCCAAAAAACATTGCAATTGCTTAAACGACTGTTCGATGCTCACTCATTAAAAGCAAATGTCATCTAAAGCACTTGACATACTATTTAATACCTGAGAATTAAGGGAGAGGGAACATTTTTGATGCTTGTATTTTTTAATCATATTTTTTAATTTTTTTATAGGTTGTTCCAAATTAGGACAGTGTGGACTTGGTCCAGGCTATCCTCTCATGTACTTCTGCAACAATGGATCCCTAGGTAATTATCTGATACTGCACAATGAGGCATAGCAGAGCTGGATCAACTCTGCTCTGTCTAAACAAGGAGGCTGGAGTCACAGGATCTGGCAATAATATCACAGTCCCTGTAATATTACAAATGCATTGAGATACACTATGTTTTTATGGAACACTTTTACTGTGCATTCTGTAGCATTAGTGTAAGTCCAGGTTGTTGGTCGATTCAGCTTAGTGCCTATTTACAGCTGGCAATTCCTGCGCTAAATACCACCAAAGATGTTCGGGTCTCAAGTGGATGCCTGGAGCTCAGTAAACATATAAATAACGGTGCTTGCGAGCTTCTATGGTAAATTTAACTGAAATTCAGTGCATACAATATAAATATACAATTTAAAAAGTGATAATAAATATTATGGTTCGCTGACACTATAACACATACTCATATACATGTGTGAATTAGCTATTGAAATTGACCCAGGTGTATTACATCAATATAAAATTAATATATTCCAAAGTCTATATCATCGCGCCTCATGAATGTAGCCCTGGGCAAATGATTAATTGAATTGGAGCTGCTATTATACAGCTATAGCCAAAAACATATCAAAATTTGTGAGAATAAATATATAAACACAATAATAGCACTCACAAAAACAACTGAAATTAAATAATAAATAATAATAATCCAACCACCAAATAAAAATAAAATATGTGTGGAGAAACAAATAATTGATCCTCAATAAAATCCATTAAATAAAGTCTATATAGAACATATATGATCTGCAATCAATGAAGTTATGGAATCTTTTGCACATACTTCACCAACGTAATCAAATACTCCAGTGCTCAACACCCCTTCAAAGTGCAAACTCACCAGATACTGGTGATAAACCAGCATATCTTTATAAACTCAGTGGATATGATAAGAATCCGCAGCATATCATTAGCAATCAGCAGATGATCCCATTGATCTCCATCAACGAACATAGGTCACATGTAGACAAAGTAGAAAACACTCTCCATAGCGTAATACCATTTCAGAAATTTTATTCCAACAAATACCCCCATAAAAACCGCACTCACATTAAGTCAGTACATCAAAAGCCTTTTTATAATTAAAATCTTTCAGCCTGCAGCGCTTAGTACACCGCTTCCTACACACACAGTGGCGTCTCACCAGCCTGCAACAGATGACGCGGTTGCTGTCACGTGGACCGGACACGTGATACGGTGTGCGTGATGACGTCACTACTGGATCACGCCCTAAAGTGTTTCGTCACATGACTTCCTCTGAGGATGTGATCAGCAGTGGATTAAGCTGGCTCTTATAGAGCTGCCCCTTCTTTCATTGGTTCATTATAATGACAACACCTCGTAGGAGATAAAGACAAGATGACACATATCTCAACTGATTGGCTCAATAGCACACTTGTATCAGAGAGGAGTCGAAGCCACTCATCAGCGCTATCCTGTGTTTGATTAACAGATAACTATGGCATATAATTATCACTCATTTATATGGTACAGATAACAATGAACATAACCACAACAATGATAATAATAATAATTGAAAATAACCAATAAATATAATTAACTTAAAATAAATAAATAAAATTAAAATAAAATAATTAAAATTAACTAAAATTAAGGTAATAAATTAACATAAATAAATACTATCAAAAATCACTAATAAAACAATTTAGATCCAGTTCCACATTTAAACCATTAGGGGACAGAGCCTCAGTCAGATATATCCATCTGGTTTCACACTTTGATAATTCCCTAATTCTGTTTGACCCACGCCACATACGTGGATCAGAATCTACACCCCAAAATCTAATAACAGTGGGGTCATGATTATGATATTTTCTAAAGTGCCTAGATACACTATGATATTTGTAGCCCTTCATTATATTTTTAATGTGTTCAAGGATTCTAATTCTCAAAAGCATAAACTACATGAGTGGACTCATAGGTAATAAATGTAGCTATCTCAAACTCCCTTCCATTGGATTTGGATTGGAATTTGGTCAGACCATTAAATTTATTAGACACTATGGGGTTTATTTACTAAAGCTGGAGAGTCCAAAATCAGACTCCCTTCTGCATAGAAACCAATCAGCTTCCAGGTTTCATTGCCAAAGTTTCATTGAACAAGCTGAGGTTAGAAGCTGATTGGTTTCTATGCAGAAGGGAGTCTGATTTTGGACTCTCCAGCTTTAGTAAATAAACCCTTATATGACAGGCAGACCATTTTTTACAGGAATAAAAACCTTTTCTATCCAAAAACATACCCACATGTTTTGGTGGATCCAAAATCTTTTTGACTACTTTATCACCTATAGTTGGAGCCTTTCTATATTTAAACAAAGGTCATAGCAGGAATAATATTAGCCAATACTCTATCCATTTTCAGCAAATGCCAATGTTTCTGGAAAATATGCTCCACATCTCTATATTGTGTATGAAAATTAGATATGAAACCCCATTGATGTTTATCATTCAATTCAGATTTAGGTTTATCTCCTAACAACTGATCTCTTGATATACTATATACTTCATCAGCTTTTTTTTGGAGGCACTCCTGACTATAACCTTTATCAATGAACCTATCTACAATAATAGTAGATTGGGCCAAAAAATCATTGTCCTGACAGCAATTTCTCCTGTCTCACGATTTGTCCCTTCGGAATATTTTTAAGCCATAATGGATGATGGCCACTAAACCAAGGTAGGTAACTATTATGATCAGTGGGTTTAAAATAAGTCCTGGTTTGCAATAAGTCATGTTTCCTGAAAATCAAGAGATCCACATTGATTACTTAATATGTGCGCTTTTTTAAAAATCCAAAAACTCCTCTGTGATTCGAATTACCCTGATGAAGCCACGTGACCTGGTGGCGTAACATGTAGGGCAGGGGCTCTGACGTCACAACATAGTCAGGATACCAGATGGCGAGTATAGGGAGTGTGCAGAGCACACACAGAGGAGTTTGTGGATTTTTAAAAAAGTGCACATATTAAGTAATCAATGTGGAATATGTTTGATACTTAAATAAAACCTTTTAAAAGGATAAGGCACTATATATTTTCTTCTTTCATGACACCAACTAAATGGAGGAATAAAGAGAGGAGGTGGAGAAAATAAAAAGACCCCTGGAGGACAAAGCGAGAAATCCATCCAGATCACGTATAGGGATCAGCAAGCCTAAGAGACCCCTGTTGGGAAAATTGAAATATTACAGCCTATTACCCATCATTTCTGGAATTAAACTACAGCTGGAAAATACCCTACTTGTCCACATAAGGACACAAAGCTGTTTAGCCTAATTTATGGTTAGGCTAAAATTAAGGTGAGCGCATATATAAGAAAGGTATATCCAGCTTTTCTAAATATAAACACGGAGTGGACACAATTTTGGACTGGACAATCATTTTTTGGACACTATAGATTTATTTTTATTTTATTTTTTATTTTTATATTTCATTTTTCATATATATATATATATATATATATATATATATATATATATATATTTTTTTTTTTTTTTTTTTTTTTTTTTCACTACTTGATTTTTATTTGTAATATATATTGTTTATCTTCATAATAATTTTTTTGGGATCACATATATATATATATATATATATACGGATGATATTATTAATAATATTTGAGCACATATTGCACTTTAAATATATTACAGCTTACGTAAGCACATAATTCAGTGGAGCGCGACACAAATCAAATATACTATCACTAGCTCAGTAAACACTAGTGAGAACATTGCTTAAAGAGGAGTTCCACTCACTCTGTAAAAAAATAAGTCAGCAGCTACAAAAACTGTAGCTGCTGACTTTTAAAAAACAGCCACTCACCTGTCCCACGATCCTGCAGTGCCCCCGCAGCAGCCTGTTTCACCGGCCGTCCTGTATTCCAGGAGCTGGCATCTTCAGTGTGGGCACCCGGCTGTGACAGCTTGCGGCTTCACAGCCGGGTGCCCATTGTGCATGCGCGAGTAGCGCACTGCTACCTGAATGGCCTCGTCGTCTTCTGGGACCTGTCATGTGTCCCACAAGACTTTGGGGAGGGAGTGTAGGAGCGGAAGTGGGAGCGGGTACCTGTCAAATTCGGGTCCCCCCCCCGCTCCCCAAAGGTGCCAATCCTTAATGGGGAGCAGGGGGCCAATTTTTAAAGTGGATTTCCCCTTTTGGGTGGAACTACGCTTTAACCATTTACTGATCCAAATAATTGTCACTATGGGTAAAGTGCTATAAAATGTTCACAGCACATTTTGTTGTAGCTCACATAGCACACAAAAACAAAAATACAAGTTCATATAACCTGCATGTTTATTTGTGATTTTTGTCTTCACTGTAGCTGTCCTTAGTAACACTAAACTACACCCTTATTCCCCAAAAGTGATCCATTCACATCCACTACTTATTGGCCTTGTAATCTATTTTTCATGAAATCATTTCTATATAATTTGCTCCATTTACCCCTCACTTCTGTTTGTTTGGAATGAGCAGTGCATGTTAGGTGCAATAATATGCACTGCTCTATGTAGATTTGGAGGAAGCTGAGAGCAATGGAAGGTACCTTTTATAGGTAATAATACATACTTTAATGGAACATATTTTTTAAAGCCTGAGTTTAGTGTCACTTCAAGGTTCAGAAGAACACCCAATCATCTACCTGTTCGATGAGAGCCGAACATCATGTGTAATAGCATACTACTATGGCAAGTGCAGACAATGTCTGTTAATCTTCACAGAAATACAGGGGAAGATTTACTAAGGCCTGGTTTACACATATGCATGTTGCAATCTGTTAAGGGAAAAAAGTCCCTAACCCTTACCAAAAATGCAGCAGCTGCAAATGCATAGATGTGTACGTGTCCCATAGGAAACCGTGTTAATGGACTGTAATATGTTTCTGCAAAATGCAAAAAGCACTAAAAATGCATACGTGTGAACCAGTCTTAAAGCTGGTTCACTCAGAATCTGGTGCACCTGTTCATGGTTGCCAGTCAGCTTCTAACCTTAGCTTGTTCCATTAAGCTCTGGCAATAAAACCTGGAAACTGATTGGTTTCTATGCAGAAGTAAGCCTGATTTTGTACTCTCCATCTTTAGTAAATAAACTCCACAGTGTCCTTATCACTTCCTATGAGTTGCACTTAAACAAAAACAATCTTGTAAGAGGGGTCCCCCTCTCCCCCAATGTTAGTTTTGATTCAGTAGGTTGTATACATCGTACAGATGCTTCACCTCACAAGCATGTTAAGGAAATCCCCCAGAATGTTGTGTAAAGGATTTTGCATATTAATGTTTCACTTTAAGCATGAATAAAATCACTACTTCCTTAAAAATATTTTTCCTTTGGTACATGTTCCCAAGGGCAGTATGCAGCCATTTCTTTGACAGTCCCTTGCCTAATAACCTACAAAATGGCCTGAACTGATTTTAAATGGGGTCCATGACTTCAATGGGGCTTGGATTCAGTACCAGAACGTCTGTAATGGTCATTGAACCCTCACTTAACCTTAAGCAGGTATGTTTGGCTCATTCTTAGTGGGGATGTGAGAGATTGGGCAGGCTGTGTTTCCAGGGAATGTTTATATAAGAAATGGGACAATGATGCTGAGATTATTGACCAGAGTTATTGGAGGTGAGACTGATAGGAGGATGGTAGCAGAGGGGGCAGCGGAACAAAGGGGGTTTGCAGAATAATTATTACGGGTGGGGCAGTCCTTTGGGTTGTTGTTCTGCCGGCCATCATTGGTGCTCTTTAGGAGTGTTGGTGCACTTTACAACAGTCCCAATTACCCTGCATGCAGTATACGGTAGGTATAGTATAGGTACTGTAAAGTCTCGACATAGGTGCAAAGTAGATATGGCTCAGATGCGGTTAAACTTCTGTATAATGCGGTATAGGGCTGGTATAGGTGCAGTCTAGGCTTGAAATAAATGCGTTATAGAGTGCAGAGCAGATGAGGTATGGATTGGGTATATGTGGTGTCCTGCTCTCAGTGGCTCAGTCCCTGCTAGCAGTATCAGCAGTGGGTGAATAGCCCAGAAGAAGCAGAAGGTGAATGGGCACACCAGTCTCCCTTGCAGCAGCAGTGCAGGTGCTGTGATGTGGGTGATGCTGCGTTGACCACTAGTGTCCTCATTCCCAGGCTCTGATCAGTATGGTCTCCCACTGGCAGGCGAATATGCAAACTCACTCCCTCCACTCCCTGCACAGTACCTATTGGGATCTGTAGTGAAAGGTGTCTAATCATCCCAATATGGCTGCTGTCTCAAACTGCAACTCCTAGGATTTTATGGACAGGGAAGAAGCTAGTTAACTGCGATTTGCATTCCATTAGCTTCATCAGAAGGCAGGTTAGACATCAGGGGTCTAAATAGCCCTGATGTCTCATTAAAGAGAACCTATGTTAAATACTATATCACATAGGGGTCTTTTTGTTCCCATGGGATATAAATAAAGTTTTAGTGAAAATAAAAAAAGTCAAAAGATAATGTTACATCCAAGCACTTAACCCCCCCCCCCAAAAAAAAAAAAATATTTAGCCCATGCCATCCCCAAGTATGCACATACACAAATGTAAACCTCTGCCGAGGGCGCCTAGTCATAGAAATGTTGCTTGCAATACACTTAACATAACACTATGCACACTGTAGTGAAAGCAATAATTTTAGTGCCATTATGCGCAACTAATTAAACTGATGACCTGTAGGGGATTATACAGCTTTGCCTCTGGAAAATATAGTATACAAAAGTTTGTCATTATTTTGCAGACATACACAAATTCAAAGCTCCACATATATATTGTGTTTTTGTGAACTAAAATCAACTTTAGTGTGTTTTTTGACAAATATAGTGTGGCATAAAAAAATGAAACTACCATCATTTTATTCTCCAGAGCTTCTGCTCTTAGAACATGTATATTTTGGAGGGGGATATCTAATCTTTAGGTAAAAATGATTTTTAAACGTGAAAAAACTGAATAAAATGGCTGTGGCAGTAAAAGGGTTAAATGCATGTTCCAAGCACGTATTATAAAGTATTGGTACTTTTTCCATAACACCCTCAGAAAAGCACTGAAAGGAGAAATCTCTCCACTGCATGGTATTTTAATTTGTTTTTTATTTTCTTCTTTTTTGGCTTTGAAAATGGCCAGAATTATTATTATGATTAAGATTTGCCTCCCTAGACTGTCTGGGATCACTATTGAGTTCGGGGTTTATGAGTTTTAAACAGAATTTTACAAACACCCTTTGCAAATCAAATCTAGGCTATGGTACTAGCAAAAGAAACCAATGTATGATTGTTCCACTGCAGCTGATGATTATAATGGCATTTTAAAACCAACTCTCTTCTTAATATCTTCAAGTTGGCAAACCCAGAATCACAAAACTTCAGCTACAAATTTCTTGAGGTCTTGTAAAACATACTGTGTAGCACTGACAAATAAAAAAACTACTGGATGGTACAGGCCCTCCTAGCCATTCAGTTGGTGATTTGGCCCCTAGGCTCCCCCATACACTCATTTACCCACTGACAACTGATGACAGACATCCAATTTAATTTTTTCAGACTTTTTTTGGCTCAGTATCCAGGAGATAGAGAGTTAGTGGTTACAGGATACCCACAAGCATCAACATACAGTAAATTATCTCCACTCAGTAGTACATTCTAGCAAACATATCTTTAGCCCCTCCCAAAGGCCCAAAGTGGACCTTTAAGCCAAGACCAACAATAGATTGAACAGAATTCTTGGGAAGATTCTACACTTTAGTAGCCAACTTCTGGTATTCCCAGGCCCCAGGAAAAGTCAACTTCCAATCTTTGGATCTTGCTCTGGAACTGTATCCTCCTCAGGAAGCAGTCCTGGAAGTCAAAGGACCTCCTCTCCTGGCAGGAGCCAAGGAGGCAAAGACCAGAATCCCTCACACCAGCATTGCCTTCCAAATCTTTATCCCCTTCCCAGCTCACATCACTGGCATAAACCTTTGTAGTGATGGGTTAGGGGCATTCCAGTTTATGAAGGGAGATCCTCCAACAGCTTGTCTCAAGACAAGAAAGCACAAATTTGAAAATAAACCCTTCACTTGAAAAATGAACCTTTAACAGTCTAATTTCTTACAGATTGCCTCTTGTACTATAGTATGTGTAGATTTTTAGAGAAGCAGTTGAAAGTCCAGCAGCATGACTCTTTAAAATTAGAACAGTATTAAACACAATACTTTTTACCAATTTTCAATTACATTTCTTGGTGGAAGGTGGGATACAAATGCCTTGGAATTATAACTGTAGACATTCCACAATATAAAATATGATGACAAGCTCAACATTTCACACAGCATTATAATCAGATATTTGCATTGTAGTCTCTAGCAGTTATTTGTAAAGTAAATAAAGTGGAATCTTGCAGCAGCAGCAGCAGCAGCAGTGAGCAAGTTGACTACGTGTTAGCTTGATGTGAGGTACTGGCTGACTAATTAGACTGACTGAACACGACAACATACAAGACATTCTGTTCCACAGGGTATGCATTTAATTATTTTTATTCCTTTTTAAATATTATCATGAATAATTTTATTCACTGTGAGTTTTGCTTTGAAGAGAATACTTGTTATGAAATGTGAGATTATTTGCATTCTGCTGTAATAAAATAATTATTTACTTTTACAGATGTTAGTAATTAGGATGTAAATTAATAAATATTTAAGAGATTTTCTTTTTTTATGATAGCATTGCTTGTTTTTATAACTAAGGAAATAAAGAAATAAATTAGTGTAAAGCTCATTATGATCATGTAGTCTATAATGTATTAGAAGGTGAAGTTTTACCATTTTATTATAATCAAGGTTCAGTTCTAACCCAATCTTAAACTCACTGGACCATTTAATTTGTAATCGATTAGCTTGGAAATGTTTTTAAATATTATTATTATTACTATTATTATTATTTTAAATGGTTGAGCTCACTTTCTTTTTTTGCAATTTTGTGTGTAATGTTGTTTTTTTAATGCTTCTTGCCCTATGTATAACAACACATGCGAGCTGTTCACAAGAATAACAATGATTCACTTTGTTACTTTTACAATTTGACAGTTGTCAACAATGGTTAAGATGTTTAAATGAAGTTTAAAAATAAATGTAATTATAGCATACCATAATTATGTGTAATGAGATTTGCTTCTTTCTCTTTTTTGTTCATATTTGGTATATTTGTATGCTATTTTTCCTTAAATATGCAGATTTTTTTCTTAAATATTCATAGACCAGTTTAGAAGTTTCTAACTCGTACACTAGTTAGTTGTTTTTTTTTTAATTGCTTCAATAACTTTCAATGTAGATATTGCTGCATAAGTGCTCATAACACTACATAAAGTTTACTGTTAATATTTTTCTTTATTGTATTTGTCTTTTAAATCAAAGTTAATGATATGGCGCGTTATAGTCTTGTTTATCCTTGACTGCACAGAGCTCCAGGGAAAACCTGTACAGTGCCTGTCACCAGTGGAGGGACCGATCACTGAAGCAAGCCGGTCAGTGTGCATTCTTAGTGTACATACCAACATATAAGATCCAATCTTTTACTAATGTTCAAGAGATTGTGTTTAAATACATTCATAAAAATTGCACTAAA
This sequence comes from Staurois parvus, assembly GCF_062004578.1. Lineage (NCBI taxonomy): Eukaryota > Metazoa > Chordata > Amphibia > Anura > Ranidae > Staurois > Staurois parvus. The sequence goes on along the minus strand of NW_028317898.1, from coordinate 5,646,205 downwards.
ACATTCTAAGCTAGTGGAAATATACTGTAATTCACATTGCCATAATACATTAGCAAGTAAAAGTGAAATAGTCATTTAAAACATTTTATGGCAAAAAAGTGAAATGAGGGCACCTAAAAAGCATAAAGATTGGACACGTGGCACCTACGGCTCTTCTAGAGACTATGCTATAAAAAAAAGTCTGACAAGCAAAGCTCTAACACATCTGAGTAGCTCCCTCCAGCCCTCACATACTGTATTCTTCCTGGCCCATCACTAAGCCAATAGAAGGCATGAAGAGGAAGGCAAGCTTTGGTGCTATTAAGAATATAACTTTGCTGGTTGTAATGGCCAGGCATTTAGCTGTAAAAGTAAGGCATTAGAGTCTGAAACAGGCGTGGCTGCAATTTAAAGTTGCAACATTATTATTATAGAAGATTCTCATTAACCACTTTGGTGCTAGAGTAATTTTTTCATTTTTTGCAAATTTAATGTAAATGGAATGTAAATTTAATCTGTAAATTTAATGTAAATGGAATGTTTGGTTATAAATGTATTTAAATCCTCCATAACATTATATACACTGCTGAAAAAAAATTAAAGGAACACATCAGATCTCAATAGGGAAACATATCATGCTGGATATCTATACTAATATGGACTGGGTAATGAAAAGGATCCCCCAACGTTTGATGGAAATTTAAATGATCAACCTACAGAGGACTGAATTCAAAGACACCCCAAAATTCAAATGAAAAAGTGATGCAGCAGGCTAGTTAATTTTGCTGAAATTTCATTGCAGCAACGCATAATGGTACTCAGTAGTTTGTATGGCCCCCACGTGCTTGTATGCATGCCTGACAACGTCATGGCATGCTTCTAATGAGACGACGAATGGTGACCCTGGGGTATTTCCTCCCAGATTGGGACCAAGGCATCACTGAGCTCCTGGGCAGTCATGCTATACTCTGAATAAAAAGTGTTCCGTTAATTGTTTTGAGCAGTGTATTTTCTGAAAGCAGTAGAATAAAAAGATAATTGTTGCAATTTTTTGTCGCATGATATTTATGCAACTGTTTATTACAGGTTTTCAATAAAAAATACAATAAAATTAATTTTAGTGCAAACACATACAATATAATGCCCATATACTAAATAGTGAAGCGCTAACAAATACCTAAAAAATACCCTATATATACATCTCAAATACCATCTGAACCTATAGTAATAAATACCATAAAGTGATAAAAAATAAATATGATAAGTCTAATTAGTGAAAAACTACGATACATAAATATCTCATACATAAATTAACCATTAATACCTCATAATTAATCCGTGATGAAAAATAACAAATAATGTATTATTAATTAATTCTTAAATAAATCAGTGATGTAAAATCAATAATCATAATTGTGCTAATTCATAAACAAATAAAAAGTGTAACTATCCGCGATAAATAGTGACAAGCCTATGAATTGAAATAAACTGTGATTTCTTCATCAAATAAATACGTGATTCATAAATTCTGTGGTAAAACTATATAACAGAGTAAAAATGAATTCCATTTAATTGAGTGATAAGTATATAATATAAACACAGTGTCTAAATTAAACTCAAAAAGTCCAAAGCTGTAAGATAGGGACGCATCCATATTAAGCGCAGGAGGATATTTGCTTTTTCATTTAAATATAATGCCCAACTTTTTGGTAAAAAAAATAACAGGTGAGGTTGCGTGAAGTGAATAGATAGTCCTAAAATTGTGACTATAGTACCCAAAAAGCTCCATAGGCAATGCTTTAAAAGCCTTTAAAAGCCTTTACAGCTCATCATTTTAGACTTAACTGTGAGCTCTCATGCTGGAATTATTGCTCTCACTTTGATGTTCATGGCAATACCCTGTGCTTACGTTTGCATTTGCGGGTGTGTGCAGGGCATTAGGGGTTACATTTAAGTGAATGCATGTCCATGGACATTACAGAGCCTTGCATTACCAAATTATGCATTTCAAAGTTAATCTTCCTAATCAACTGGGATCCACCAATGTATTTAACCACTTCCCACCCATAAGGCATCATATGATGTCCTGGACTCCTTAGTGGAGATACCAGGATGATGCTACAGGCATCATCCGAGTATCTTTTTTTTCAGCCGACGATGCTTTGTAATGTAAAAGCAATCCTAGCTAATTAGCTGCTGGATTGCTTTTACAAGTGGTGGGAGGGCTGCATACATTTTTGATTTAAAAGATGAAAGTATTCCAAAAGACTTGCTGTGAAAATGATAGGAAATGTTCAAGCTTGATGGGACTCCATATTTAAAGAGAAGCTTTATTCAGGCTTGGCAAACCCTGCAGTATCCAGAGCTTCAATATAAATGTTCAGCTGAAAAAGGGAATGAATGACATGAATGGCGTGATTGTCCAAATGCTGTGCACCTGTCACGATCCGCCTGGCGGCGTCTCTATCGGTCCACAGCACGGATTTCCTCAGGGCGTGGGGTCTAAGTCCCAATCTGCTTATTCACCAGGGCCCCTGATGGTGGGGATGGACTTGGAGCAGACTGAGACCAGGTCGCGACCCCTGAGTACGTCCGACAATGGTAGAGAGCAACGTCAGAGGAGTGTGGGGTAAGGAGTCTGCTGTGAAGAGGCTGGCAGACCTGATAACCAGGAACGATCCCTGCGGGATGGATGGATTGTCTGGGTGGCTGGAAGCGTAGTCAGGTGGGCCAGGTCAGCAACGTGCGGGCAGCGAGGTACCGGAGGAGAAGGCAGAGAGTGGTCGGGGTCACAAGCCGGGTTCAGTAACTAGCGGACAGCATGGTAAAAGGGGTCAGGCAGAAGGATGGTCAGGCAAGCCAAGGGTTAAGCAGGATATAATCAGTAGGGTCAGGTACAAAGCAGGGGTCGGCAACGGAGTAACACAGGATCAGGTATCAGGAACAGAGCACAAAAGACCAATTTGACATACCTCTATTCCCGTTTAAATAGCCCGCCCTGCGCTGTCATTGGTGCCAGGTGCGCGTCTGCGATCGCGAGTGCCCATGCGCGGCCATCACGATCGCCCGGGTCCCGCTGCCCGCTGATTAGAACGCATCGGTGTCCTGTGCATGCGCCGCCCGGCGCATTGCGGCAGGGACACCGATCCCTGACAGCACCACTTCTAAATATGACAGATTCTGTACGGCACCCCCACCCGTTCAACTGTCATTCAGGACAGCCACTGACAGCTAAAGTGTAAACAAAAGGGCAGGAGTGGACATACTTGGCATCAGCAACCATCCCTGCCCCTTTATTGATATTTCAGGTGTCAAAGGGTGAACTGTGTTTGGCAAGTGTAGTTATGGGAAGCTGACAGAGAGCATGGGTCTCTGTGAGTTATTGTTTCAGTTGTTGATGAGGATTTGCATTGATGGGCAACATGGTTGTTGATTGAATTTGGGGGTTTTAATTTTTTTTAATTAAAGGGCCGGTAAAAAGGTGTGTGAATTTATTTAATTCTCACTTTTTTGTTTTTTGGGCAACATGGTTGTTGATTGATTTTGGAGCTTTTGATTTTTTTTTCATTAAAGGACCTGTAAAAAGGTATGTGAATTTATGTAATTGTGGTTTTTGGGCAACATGGTTGTTGATTGATTTTGGGGGGTTTCATTTTTTTTATTAAAAGGACCTGTAAAAAGGTGTGTGCATTTATTTAATACTCACTCTTTTGTTACAGAGCCCCAATATGTTTTCATGGGGGGGCAGTAACTAAGGGCCCCCTTATTTTTTAAAGTGGACTTCCAGATTCCAGAAAGCCCCCTGCATGCAGACCCCCACAACCACTGGGCCAGATCTGTGGGGAAGAGGTGAAGAGTGTTTGTTCTCAGAAACATAGCATGGAAACCCTGGCAAGGTATCCTCCAAAATGTGGCTTGATATGGTTTAGGGGTTGGAGAGGGCCTCACACTCACCCCCCCTCCTTTCCTGCATGCTTAGATTAGGGTCTGGTGTGGATTTTCGAGGATCCTGTGTTTTTTTTTCTTGTGTAGGGTGTCCCCATTTTTTTGCATGGGGTTCTCTTACATCCATACCAGATGCTCATCACAAGGGTCTGGTATGTATTTGTAGGGGGAACCCCATACTTTTTGTTTGCATGGGATCCCCCATTAGGATCTATACCAGACCCTTGTGTAAGATAAGGGTCTAGTATAAGTGAATTTTTGCTGTAGTACATTGTGTCACTTCACAGGTAGGTTGAGGGTATCTCCAAGCATATTACTTAAAGGAATTGTTCATTTTCATGCCATTTGTTTCGCAATTCCCTTATTAGTGTAGAAAATGTCCATTTCTGATTTTTAAGTTACAGCTCTCATCAACTTCAATAGATTTGGCACCCTAACGTCAGTAGAGTTCAGTAACCCCACCCCAATCCGCACCCATGTACATGTACTACAGACAACCTTCACTGTTCTTGATTCAAATTGATTCAAACAAAGAAGAAAAGAGGTGGATCTTGAGCCAAATCTCAGGAACAGAAAGCAGAAACAGGCAGACACCTCCAAATGTCACAAAATCATGCATCATATATCTATCAACAGAAAGATTAAAACCTGTACAGCATGTTAATTGGGGTTTAACTGCAATATTGATAGTGATGAATTTTTGAATGGCCATCATAGGCCTTGGTCTAAGGGGAGTCATAGAGTCACCTATGCGTGATGTTGTTGTCAAAAGCTCATTCCTGTGTTAAAAAAAAGTTCCAGACTGTTGCTCTGTCTGCCAGTGTAACCTATCAGGTTCTAACTGTGGCTGTACCTATACAGTTTATGGTAGAATAATGGGTGTCCTAACACCCAATAAATAAATATATACAGTGGGGCAAAAAGTATTTAGTCAACCACCAATTGCGCAAGTTCTCCCACTTAAAAAGATGAGAGAGGCCTGTAATTGGCATCATAGGTAGACCTCAACTATGAGAGACAAAATGAGAAAAAAAATCCAGACAATCACATTGGCTGATTTGGAAAGAATTTATTTGCAAATTATGGTTGAAAACAAGTATCTGGTCAATATCAAAAGTTCATCTCAATACTTTGTCATATATCCTTTGTTGGCAATGACAGAGGTCAAACGTTTCCTGTAAGTCTTCACAAGGTTGGCACACACTGTTGCTGGTATGTTGGCCCATTCCTCCATGCAGATCTCCTCTAGAGCAGTGATGTTTTGGGGCTGTCGCTGGGCAACACAGACTTTCAACTCCCTCCAAAGGTTTTCTATGGGGTTGAGATCTGGAGACTGGCTAGGCCACTCCAGGACCTTGAAATGCTTCTTATGAAGCCACTCCTTCGTTGCCCGGGCGGGTATGTTTGGGATCATTGTCATGTTGGAAGACTCAGCCACGTTTCATCTTCAATGCCCTTGCTGATGGAAGGAGGTTTGCACTCAAACATAGCCCCATTCATTCTGTCCTGTACATGGATCAGTCGTCCTGGTCCCTTTGCGGAGAAACAGCCCCAAAGCATGATGTTGCCACCCCCATCTTCACAGTAGGTATGGTGTTCTTTGGATGCAACTCAGCATTCTCTCTCCTCCAAACAAGACGAGTTGTGTTTCTACCAAACAGTTCTATTTTGGTTTCATCTGACCATATGACATTCTCCCAATCCTCTTCTGGATCATCCAAATGCTCTCTAGCAAACTTCAGATGGGCCCGGACATGTACTGGCTTAAGCAGGGGGACACGTCTGCAGGATCTGAGTCCCTGGCGGCGTAGTGTGTTACTGACGGTAGCCTTTGTTACGTTGGTCCCAGCTCTCTGCAGGTCATTCACTAGGTCCCCCCATGTGGTCCTGGGATTTTTGCTCATTGTTCTTGTGATCATTTTGACCCCACGGGGTGAGATCTTGCGTGGAGCCCCAGATCGAGGGAGGTTATTAGTGGTCTTGTATGTCTTCCATTTTCTAATTACTGCTCCCAGAGTTGATTTGTTCACACCAAGCTGCTTGCCTATTGCAGATTCAGTCTTCCCAGCCTGGTGCAGGTCTACAATTTTGTTTCTGGTGTCCTTCGACAGCTCTTTGGTCTTCACCATAGTGGAGTTTGGAGTGTGACTGTTTGAGGTTGTGGACAGGTGTCTTTTATACTAATAACAAGTTCAAACAGGTGCCATTGATACAGGTAATGAGTGCAGGACAGAGGAGCCTCTTAAAGAAGAAGGTACAGGTCTGTGAGAGCCAGAAATCTTGCTTGTTTGTAGGTGACCAAATACTTATTTTCCACCATAATTTGCAAATAAATTCTTTCCAAGTCAGCCAATGTGATTGGATTTTTTTTCTCATTTTGTCTCTCATAGTTGAGGTCTACCTATGATGCCAATTACAGGCCTCTCTCATCTTTTTAAGTGGGAGAACTTGCACAATTGGTGGCTGACTAAATACTTTTTTGCCCCACTGTATGTATATATATATATATATATATATATATAGTTTAACACTTTTGTGAGGTCCAAACAATTTGGTTTGCATCAGTCACTTAACAATAACCAATTTTTTTTATTATATAAGGCATTTGACTCCTTTTCTTACTAAATAATACAGTGGTGTTTTTAATATAAGCTAACAAAACAGTTTTTAATTTAGTGTTCATATTTTTTTAATTATATATATTTGTATACACTTTTCTGAGCAAAGCAAGCGTACAGAGAGAGAAGAATGGTGCCATCTTCGAAACATTTGTTTGCAAGATTTGCTGTCATGGTGATCACAACCAAACTGATTGGTTTCCGATCATTAGTTTGAGATCTGTGGCTGTTTGAGATCTAGGAGCGTGCACAATTGTGCATTCTTAGAACACAGTTGCAACATAAATTTAGGTTTTCACAACATGGGGAACTGAAAATATGCCTAAGAACCATGTACGTAAACCCTAAAAATCTCTCTTATCTCCGTCTTTTTGGTTTGTTAAATATACCATTAACATATTTTGTCAAAAAATAAGTACTTGTTGATCTGACATTGTCCTGTATCTTGTACACTCTGCGGTCTTATTTCAAAAAGTGTTATTAGCCTTGCTCAGCTCACTTCTGTGAATTACAATACATTCCCAGCTCTACTCATCTTCACAAACAGGGGTAAGAGTTCTGTAGTCCTTATACACTTCTTGTCCTAGGGTGCCAACACTGCTCCTCCATAGACACAGAATAGTGATTGGGTGTTGTCACCCAAGAGTAGAAAGTATGATACTTGCAGGATCACCAGGTGAAAACAAGCCTGAAAAAGGAAAAATAATGGATCGGAGGACTGGTGAGTTGCAATATCTTACATTTTTGTTCTTGGATTTAGATATTCCTGAATCTACAGAATGTGGTCATCTAATGGTTAATATATACTTTTTTGTATTTCATTGGTTACTTTATAGGCCTTGATGATTAAAATGGAAAAATGGGGTTCTTAAAAAAATCTATACTCACCTAGGTGGGTGCAGCATTGATCTGATGGTGCATCTGCCCACCACTACTTCTAAGACTGAGAACTGAGCAAAGACTGCTGATCACTTGGTTCTCAGTCGTCAGTGAGCAGAGAGCCATGCCTGTCAGTCTCCGGATCTCTGCCCTGCCCTTCCAGCACTCACTGGCGCGCTGGGCTGTGGAGGGGATGGAAGAGGCTGGCTCAGGCTCTTTGCGGCACACTGAGAGGCTGAGCCAACTGCCGATCCACACATCTAGGTGGACCCCAACCGGTAAAGTTGGGATCGATCCAGAGCCTGGACAGGCTGACTAATGTCATCTGACAGCAGGCTTTAACCTGCTGTCGGCTGAAAATGGGTCATAGGTAGAGATGAGCGAAGTATTCAAAAATTCGATTCGGCTGATTCGGCGAATTTCAGGAAGAAATTCGATTCGATGCGAATTTATTCGCTATGAAGATAACTTATAAAAAGGGTTTCTAGGCTTCAGAGAGCCTTTAAATTAGTGCAGAACACTGTACCTTTAATTTAAATGCCCTTGGAGATGAGGAAGGAGAAGGATGAGAAGAAGGAGAAGGAGAAGGATGAGAAGAAGGAGAAGGATGAGAAGAAGGAGAAGGATGAGAAGAAGGAGAAGGAGAAGGAGAAGGAGAAGGATGAGAAGAAGGAGAAGGATGAGAAGATGGAGAAGGATGAGAAGATGGAGAAGGATGAGAAGAAGGAGAAGGAGAAGGATGAGAAGAAGGAGAAGGAGAAGGATGAGAAGAAGGAGAAGGAGAAGGATGAGAAGAAGGAGAAGGATGAGAAGAAGGAGAAGGAGAAGGATGAGAAGAAGGAGAAGGATGAGAAGAAGGAGAAGGATGAGAAGAAGGAGAAGGATGAGAAGAAGGATGAGAAGAAGGAGAAGGATAAGAAGAAGGAGAAGGATGAGAAGAAGGAGAAGGAGAAGGATGAGAAGAAGGAGAAGGAGAAGGATGAGAAGAAGGAGAAGGAGAAGGAGAAGGAGAAGGATGAGAAGAAGGAGAAGGATGAGAAGAAGGAGAAGGATGAGAAGAAGGATGAGAAGAAGGAGAAGGATGAGAAGAAGGAGAAGGATGAGAAGAAGGAGAAGGATGAGAAGAAGGAGAAGGATGAGAAGAAGGAGAAGGATGAGAAGAAGGATGAGAAGAAGGAGAAGGATGAGAAGCAGGATGAGAAGAAGGAGAAGGATGAGAAGAAGGAGAAGGATGAGAAGAAGGAGAAGGAGAAGGATGAGAAGAAGGAGAAGGAGAAGGATGAGAAGAAGGAGAAGGATGAGAAGAAGGAGAAGGAGAAGGATGAGAAGAAGGAGAAGGAGAAGGATGAGAAGAAGGAGAAGGATGAGAAGAAGGAGAAGGATGAGAAGAAGGATGAGAAGAAGGATGAGAAGAAGGAGAAGGATGAGAAGAAGGAGAAGGAGAAGGATGAGAAGAAGGAGAAGGATGAGAAGAAGGAGAAGGAGAAGGATGAGAAGAAGGAGAAGGATGAGAAGAAGGAGAAGGATGAGAAGAAGGATGAGAAGAAGGATGAGAAGAAGGAGAAGGATGAGAAGAAGGATGAGAAGAAGGAGAAGGATGAGAAGAAGGATGAGAAGAAGGAGAAGGATGAGAAGAAGGATGAGAAGAAGGAGAAGGATGAGAAGAAGGAGAAGGATGAGAAGAAGGATGAGAAGAAGGAGAAGGATGAGAAGAAGGATGAGAAGAAGGAGAAGGATGAGAAGAAGGAGAAGGATGAGAAGAAGAAGAAAAGAAGAAGGATGAGAAGAAGGAGAAGGATGAGAAGAAGGATGAGAAGAAGGAGAAGGATGAGAAGAAGGATGAGAAGAAGGAGAAGGATGAGAAGAAGGAGAAGGATGAGAAGAAGGAGAAGTATGAGAAGAAGGAGAAGGATGAGAAGAAGGAGAAGGATGAGAAGAAGGAGAAGGAGAAGGATGAGAAGAAGGATAAGAAGAAGGATGAGAAGAAGGAGAAGGATGAGAAGAAGGATGAGAAGAAGGAGAAGGATGAGAAGAAGGATGAGAAGAAGGAGAAGGATGAGAAGAAGGAGAAGGATGAGAAGAAGGATGAGAAGAAGGAGAAGGATGAGAAGAAGGATGAGAAGAAGGAGAAGGATGAGAAGAAGGAGAAGGATGAGAAGAAGAAGAAAAGAAGAAGGATGAGAAGAAGGAGAAGGATGAGAAGAAGGATGAGAAGAAGGAGAAGGATGAGAAGAAGGATGAGAAGAAGGAGAAGGATGAGAAGAAGGAGAAGGATGAGAAGAAGGAGAAGGATGAGAAGAAGGAGAAGGAGAAGGATGAGAAGAAGGAGAAGGATGAGAAGAAGGAGAAGGATGAGAAGAAGGATGAGAAGAAGGAGAAGGATGAGAAGAAGGATGAGAAGAAGGAGAAGGATGAGAAGAAGGATGAGAAGAAGGAGAAGGATGAGAAGAAGGAGAAGGATGAGAAGAAGGATGAGAAGAAGGAGAAGGATGAGAAGAAGGATGAGAAGAAGGAGAAGGATGAGAAGAAGGAGAAGGAGAAGGATGAGAAGAAGGAGAAGGATGAGAAGAAGGAGAAGGATGAGAAGAAGGATGAGAAGAAGGAGAAGGATGAGAAGAAGGACAGTTCTGTGACAGTTTCTGTCTATTTCTGACAGTTCTGTGACATTCACTCCATACAGCGGTTTCAACCGCTGTATGGAGTGAATGTCCCAGAACTGTCAGAAATAGCCTATTTCTGACAGTTCTGGGACATTCACTCCATACAGCGGTTTCAACCACTGTATGGAGGGAATGTCCCAGAACTGTCAGAAATAGACTATTTCTGACAGTTCTGGGACATTCACTCCATACAGCGGTTGAAACATTGTATCTATTTGTTTCCATAAATGGCTGTGGAGGGGATGGAAGAGGCTGGCTCAGGCTCTTTGCGGCTCACTGAGAGGCTGAGCCAACTGCCGGTCCACACATCTAGGTGGACCCCAACCGGTAAAGTTGGGATCGATCCAGAGCCTGGACAGGCTGACTAATGTCATCTGACAGCAGGCTTTAACCTGCTGTCGGCTGAAAATGGGTCATAGGTAGAGATGAGCGAAGTATTCAAAAATTCGATTCGGCTGATTCGGCGAATTTCAGGAAGAAATTCGATTCGATGCGAATTTATTCGCTATGAAGATAACTTATAAAAAGGGTTTCTAGGCTTCAGAGAGCCTTTAAATTAGTGCAGAACACTGTACCTTTAATTTAAATGCCCTTGGAGATGAGGAAGGAGAAGGATGAGAAGAAGGAGAAGGAGAAGGATGAGAAGAAGGAGAAGGATGAGAAGAAGGAGAAGGAGAAGGATGAGAAGAAGGAGAAGGATGAGAAGAAGGAGAAGGATGAGAAGAAGGAGAAGGAGAAGGAGAAGGAGAAAGAGAAGGATGAGAAGAAGGAGAAGGATGAGAAGATGGAGAAGGAGAAGGATGAGAAGAAGGAGAAGGAGAAGGATGAGAAGAAGGAGAAGGATGAGAAGAAGGAGAAGGATGAGAAGAAGGAGAAGGAGAAGGATGAGAAGAAGGAGAAGGATGAGAAGAAGGAGAAGGAGAAGGATGAGAAGAAGGAGAAGGATGAGAAGAAGGATGAGAAGAAGGAGAAGGATAAGAAGAAGGAGAAGGATGAGAAGAAGGAGAAGGAGAAGGATGAGAAGAAGGAGAAGGAGAAGGATGAGAAGAAGGAGAAGGATGAGAAGAAGGAGAAGGAGAAGGATGAGAAGAAGGGTGAGAAGAAGGAGAAGGATGAGAAGAAGGAGAAGGAGAAGGATGAGAAGAAGGAGAAGGATGAGAAGAAGGAGAAGGATGAGAAGAAGGAGAAGGATGAGAAGAAGGATGAGAAGAAGGAGAAGGATGAGAAGAAGGAGAAGGATGAGAAGGAGGAGAAGGATGAGAAGAAGGAGAAGGAGAAGGATGAGAAGAAGGAGAAGGATGAGAAGAAGGAGAAGGAGAAGGATGAGAAGAAGGAGAAGGATGAGAAGAAGGAGAAGGATGAGAAGAAGGATGAGAAGAAGGAGAAGGATGAGAAGAAGAATGAGAAGAAGGATGAGAAGAAGGAGAAGGATGATAAGAAGGAGAAGGATGAGAAGAAGGAGAAGGATGAGAAGAAGGAGAAGGATGAGAAGAAGGAGAAGGATGAGAAGAAGGAGAAGGAGAAGGATGAGAAGAAGGAGAAGGATGAGAAGAAGGAGAAGGATGAGAAGAAGGATGAGAAGAAGGATGAGAAGAAGGAGAAGGATGAGAAGAAGGATGAGAAGAAGGAGAAGGATGAGAAGAAGGATGAGAAGAAGGAGAAGGATGAGAAGAAGGAGAAGGATGAGAAGAAGGATGAGAAGAAGGAGAAGGATGAGAAGAAGGATGAGAAGAAGGAGAAGGATGAGAAGAAGGAGAAGGATGAGAAGAAGGAGAAGGATGAGAAGAAGGATGAGAAGAAGGAGAAGGATGAGAAGAAGGATGAGAAGAAGGAGAAGGATGAGAAGAAGGAGAAGGAGAAGGATGAGAAGAAGGAGAAGGAGAAGGATGAGAAGAAGGAGAAGGATGAGAAGAAGGAGAAGGATGAGAAGAAGGAGAAGGATGAGAAGAAGGAGAAGGATGAGAAGAAGGAGCAGGATGAGAAGAAGGATGAGAAGAAGGAGAAGGATGAGAAGAAGGAGAAGGATGAGAAGAAGGATGAGAAGAAGGAGAAGGATGAGAAGAAGGAGAAGGATGAGAAGAAGGATGAGAAGAAGGAGAAGGATGAGAAGAAGGATGAGAAGAAGGAGAAGGATGAGAAGAAGGAGAAGGAGAAGGATGAGAAGAAGGAGAAGGATGAGAAGAAGGATGAGAAGAAGGATGAGAAGAAGGAGAAGGATGAGAAGAAGGACAGTTCTGTGACAGTTTCTGTCTATTTCTGACAGTTCTGTGACATTCACTCCATACAGCGGTTTCAACCGCTGTATGGAGTGAATGTCCCAGAACTGTCAGAAATAGCCTATTTCTAACAGTTCTGGGACATTCACTCCATACAGCGGTTTCAACCGCTGTATGGAGGGAATGTCCCAGAACTGTCAGAAATAGACTATTTCTGAAAGTTCTGGGACATTCACTCCATACAGCGGTTGAAACATTGTATCTATTTGTTTCCATAAATGCAGGGACACTTTTGCCGGCTGATCGGGAAAAATTCGATTTGCGCACCCGAAGTAGGCAAATTTTCGGATTCGTATCGAATTCCGGTTCGCCTGGTTCGATTCGCTCATCTCTAGTCATAGGAGTGCAGAACTAACTGAACTCTTGTGATCTATAGAAGTAGGGCCAAAAAAGCTTTGGCCATACATCTGCTATAAGTCAAATAAAGTAACTATTACACTTAAATCTAATGTAATTAATTAAATTAAATGTATTGTTATTATTATTAATTAATATTATTAATTGATTAATGCATTCTTTAGTTATTTTTAATTTAATATTAGCAATTATATTGGCATCAATAAAGTCCTAATATTTATGTTATAATGTCCCAGTAAGTGTATCGCTGAACCTCCCTATATATATTTATATATATATATACTCTCAAATCAAAAGAATACCGTAATGTGCAAAATAAAATTGACAACCTGGTATTGCTTAATCCTAAAAATACACATCAATTTTAGCATACCATATAAATTGGTAATTACATATATTATAACAAGATATGGTTTGCTAAAATTGATGTGTATTATATATACAGTATAGGGAGATGCAGCAATACACTTACTGGGACATTATAATTTATACTGTGGGAACACTTTTTTTGCTTGCAGTCACCCCAGTTTAATATTTGTAATTTCGGACACCAGAACTATTATTATTATTATTGTTTGGAAGATGCAGGATAATCATATATTCTTTATATATGGCACAAATATTTATGTTATAAAAAGACAGCAAAATTGTTCATTTATTTATCATTATTGTTTTTCATGTTATCATTGACATTTTTTTCTCTTGCAGATTGATGTTAACATACAGCAACAATGATAAAAACCTTAAGGATTTTTTTAGTAATGCTATTTATAACAGCTGCTGGATTTCTGTATAAGGTCACATACAAAGGCAGCAACTTTCCCTACTTTTCCTACATCTTTATAGAAAGCATGGGACATGACACTGCAAACACAATTGTATCTGTAAACCAGTCAGATGGTGCCACAACTGTGGGGACAACTAAACATTCAAAAGTCACAGCAGAAGAGATCCTGAGTGGTGGAAACAGCATCGTATTTCTGGAGACCAGTGAAAGGATACAACTCCCTTCCTTGGTCTTATGTGCAATCGAGTCAGCAGCTCAAGTCTACCCAGACAGATCAGTGGTTCTTTTCATGAAGGGATTAAACCATACAAATGCAGAAGATCAGGAGAATGTTCTCAGTCATTACCCAACCCTTTCATCTCTCGACAATATTCACATCTTTCCTCTGATAATGGAAGATATTTTCAACAATACGCCTCTTTTCAACTGGTATGAGAAGGTAAGATTTAGAAGACTTCGAGGACTAAAATACAAAATGGGAGCTCTATTTCATTACAATTGTATTCCAGAACAGCTTCCATTCAGTCTCAGTTGTGCCAGTCAAGAATCACAACCCCATTTAAAGCTGAATCTCAGGCAGGTAGAAAAAGAACAGTTCACTTATGTATCAATTAAAAATTGCATTTATTTTGACTAGGTTAGGCTTGATCTTCAAGTCAAACATAAGTTCGACTCAAACATCGGCCATTCATGTGGTTGGCGAAAACACAAACAGTAAGGGCATTCGCCCACCGCGCCCCACAATGCACTTCACCCTGACAGTGCATTGTGATTGGCCAAAGCAATGCACCTGACCACAGGTCAGATGCAATAGTATCTAAAAATGCAGCGCTCAGATATAACACACCTCATATAACCTCATGAAATATAAAAGCATATATAAAAGACATGTAAATCACATAAAACTGTGTATAGATAAACGCATGTATAGTCAGCTGATTATGCAATATGGAGATCAAATAGAAATAACAATAGTAAGACTCTGAGGAGTGTCACATAAGGGTGCAGTTTGCGTCTAGATATGGCGCAAATGGTGTATAGGTGACAGGTAAATCTCCAAACAAGTGCAAATCCGTGCATCTAGTGCATGTGGGAATGAGGGTAAATTGCACTAACCAGATAGCGCAAAACACAGTGCTTTTGAGTAATCAAGACCACTCCTGGTCATCATCATCCTGGAGTAACCCCGGGGATAGTCTGGTAATACGTCTGCACCACAGCCTCTCCTCCACTGTCACTCTCCGGATTACAGGGAAAATTCCACTTCAAGCTTATGCATCCAATAATAAGCACTTAAGGAATCCACCTTAATAACTCAAACTGGCATAATTTCCACTTCAAAACTGGGTAAGAGATCAACCAGCACCCCAGTCTTGCCGGCCACTTTTTTATATCCACCTGTTCAACAGCTTGGTAACACAAATTGCTAATCAGCCAATCACATGGCAGTAACTCAATGCATTTAGGCATCTAGACATGGTGGAGACGACTTGCTGAAGTTCAAACTGAGCATCAGAATGGGGAAGAAATGGGATTTAAGTTACTTTGAATGTGCCATGGCTGTTGGTGCCAGACGGGCTGGTATTTAAAAAATTGCTGATCTACTGGGATTTTCACGTACAACCATCTCTAGGGTTTACAGAGAATGGGCCGAAAAAGAGAAAATATCCACTGAGCGGTAGTTGTGTGAAGGAAAATTCCTTGTTGATGTCAGCGGAGAACGGGCAGACTGGTTGCTGCGACATTCAGATGGTAGGGTCAGAATTGGGCGTAAACAACATGAAAGCATTGATCTATCCTGCCTTGTGTCAATAGTTCAGGCTGCTGGTGGTGGTGTCATGGTGTGTGGGAGATTTTCTAAATCCTCTGCATTGTGTAAAAAGGCTGTTTGATCCTGTCTTCTCTGTTCCTCCCCTTTTTAAAGCGACCACCATTTATCTCCAGACTGAACCATAGGCTTGCGCATACTCAATTTGGTGTATATTTGCTAGAGAGGTTTTTTTTTTTCTTGGGAGGGTGCATGTTATCAGCACAGGGCCAATCAGCACTGTCCGGACAAAGGTCAGGGGATTTCCATCTTCCTAGAGCAGAAAGAAAACTCCTCCTACAAGCTTTAGCTAGTGCTCAGCTGGACACTGATAGAAGTCACAAGACTGCTATAACTGCTGATGAGAAAAGGTATTTAGCAGTTTATATTTACTAAAATAATTGCACTTCCATGTTGTGTGTACTGTGGGAGACCAGATATAGTGGATGCAGGGTCCTGGGTTTAGTAACACTTTAAGTTCAGTGCACATTCTGTGTGTGACTTCCTGCATTTCCCTTTGCATAATGGGAAACTTAGTGTTCTTTCCCCACACGGATATGATGTACAACAAGAGATAAAGTCCTTCCTCCAATGCCAGGAAGGAGCATTCCTTTTCAAGGATTTCATGACGTCACTGGGACTGCAATTTTTAAATTTGAACAAAAGTCAGTCACTATACTTTGTCAGCAATGTAACAGAGCTTAGGGAGAGGGACATGCATTTGCAATGTTAGCTAGAGCTCAGAGTTCAATGTTAAATAATAAAAGCTGATCATTGTAAGCGCCCCTGACAGTGCTAAATTGTTTGTCTCATCTTTTGTTCTTTTGAGAAACAAAATACTTTCTGGCTGAATCACCAGGTGAAAATAAAAGAAAGAAAGCAAGCCTAAAAACGAATGCAGCCACCACCAGTGTTCATTTTGACATCAAATTTCATGGGCAAAATCTGGCATCAGAAATACCCTCCATTTCCCTGCAAGCATTTGTGGCCTACACATATAGATAAATATGTGTCACGAGCCGCATCCCTGGCCTCTAGTGCTCACACAATCCCAGCAGCAGAAGCAGATGATCCGACAGGTTGCGAGGCAAAGATCAACTTAAGTCACTTGAGGACAGTTCTATCGCAAAGAAAATGTTATAGATGAGACAGAAGTTTTATCAATACACTAAATAAAACTCATAGGATGCTGTTTAATAAATTGAAAACACATTTGACTACTCATGCTCCTGCTTTTTTGTTTCAAACGGATGGCACCCCCATGTATTGCCCCCAACAGATAGCCCAAGTGTTCGGAGACTTCTATCATAAGCTTTATAACTGCTTATCGCCTGACGTACATCCCACTTTCCATGGAGATTCTTTCAATTTTTTCAGCCTTTCATTTCCCTAAACATAAAAGGGAAGATAGATTAATCCTAAACGCACCCATTACTATGGAGGAGCTATGTGCAGTTGTTAAGGAACTACTGTTGCACAAAGCGCCAGGCCCAGATTTTCTTACAATACTACAAGCAATTTCTCACAGATATAGGCCCTGCCCTATTGGAATTTTACTCCTCTATGCTCACTGGGGAGGAACCTAATTCACAATTCCAACATTCTCATATCACAGTCATTCCCAAACCAGGCAAAAACCTTACGACCCCATCTAATTACAGGCCCATAGCATTACTAAACATGGATTATAAAATTTTTACGAAACTCTTAGCTAATCGCTTAGCTCCTCTGCTTCCCAAAATCATACACAATGATCAGGTGGGATTTATCTTGGCAAGACAGGCAGGAGACAACACTAGGCGTACAATCAATTTAATATACTGAATGGCACACGAACACCGGCTCTACTGCTAAGTTTAGATGCTCAGAAGGCATTTGACCGGTTGGGATGGCCCTATATGTTTGAACTACTGTGACGTGGGAATACAAGGGCCTTTTTTTAAAGCAATTATGGCACTGTATTCAAGGCCTACCGCACAGGTTAGGCTTCCCTATGCCACATCTGACACTTTTCCCATGCTTAACGGAACTAGACAGGGATGCCCTCTGTCCTCATTCTTGTGGGGAGTGACTGTGACTGTGAGGTGACTGTGACTGTGAGGTGGAAGGAATACAAACTCTCACTTTTTGCAGATGATGTTCTATTGACTATTGCTAAACCAAACTTGTCCTTGCCTGCTTTGCATAAACTTTTACAAGCTTTTAGTGACCTATCTGGCTATAAAATAAACACTTCAAAGACAGAAGCTATACCCCTTAATATCTCACCCCAAGACCTTCTACTGCTTCAAAAACATTACTCATATCATTGGTGTATGTCATCTATTAAATATCTTGGCACTCATATAACTCCAACTTATGCTCATTTGTTTGAGGCTAACTATCCCCCACTGTTTTGGGAAATCTACACTCTCCTAAATCAGTGGGATGCCTATAAGATATCTTTCTTGGGTAGGGTAAATGTGTTAAAAATGTCTGTCTTGCCAAAGTTACTTCACCTTTTTGAAACTCTCCCAGTGGCAATACTGCAAGCTCAACTGCAAACTTTACAGCAAGCGTTTCTTAGATTATTTGGCATTGCAGAAAGCCTCGTATAGCAAGAATGGTTCTTCTGACTCCTAAAAACAATGGAGGCTTAGGGGCACCAGATATTACAAAATACGTTGTGAGACAAACGCTGTCATGGTTCACCCAAAAACCCCAGAACAGATAGACGGAGATTAAATTAGGATATATTTATCCGATCCACACATGTTCATTGCTACGCCCTTTTCATCGCGCACTACCCCTATCCACTTCCCCCCTATGTTTGAATCCATGAAATTCACCCTCAAAATATGGTCCACCTGTGTGAAATCCCAGCAGTTATTATCCATATGCTTTCCATTGTTGAATGTTTTGAACAATCCGGAGCTCCCAGATAGTCTATCTTACCCACATATGACCTCTTGGGCAATTAGCGGGATATTTCAACTCCGTCATCTGATCAATCCTGTTACATGAAAGATTTGGTCATTTGAGGAGCTTAGGGCTGGAAATCCACATTACCTGCATCAGTCAGATATACCTATTTGCAGTTCCATCATTATTTCCATATCCTTAATTCATCTGTGACTCTAGCCCCCCTACAGTTTTTGAGAGGATAGCGGCTAAAGGTCCCTCCCAACAACATCTTATCACCTCTTTACATAAGCTACTCCTCAATAACGGTCCTCTTATTGATAACTCCCACCATTATATGAGGAGATGGGAAGAGGAACTTCAATGCCCAATCTCTCAGAAATCTTGGCAGATGATTTGGGACTGATTTGGTTACTAAAACCTCTCATTGTGTTGTGTATAAAGAAAATGTATATAAAATATTGATGCATTGGTACAAGACCCCTGTAGTGCTTCACGCGATCAACCCAAATCTGTCTGACAAATGCTGGAGGTGAATGGAAGGAGTAGGCACCCTGGCACACATCTTTTGGTTCTGTCCACAGATTGTGGGTTATTGGACTACGGTTAAAATGGTTTTGGAGCAAGTACTCAATGTTACCCTTCCCCTAGACCTGCTACACTATCTTTTGGGGCTACCCTTTAGGGGTATTTCTAAGCAATCTAAGAGGTTGGGAATACATATTCTGACGGCTGCTAGACAGTTGATACTACAACTCTGGAAATCAGTCGATGTCCCCACATTACATCATCTTTTAAGAGCGATCTTTGAAAACAGAGAAATGGAATATATTACAACTCGAGTGGGTGACTACTCAGGTAATTTTTTATCTATTTGGGAACTATGAGATCACTGTCTACTTTGGTAGAATTTCTTCCTCACCCCCTCTCCCCCACCCCTTATATAGCTCAGATACCTCTTTAATTATTAAGCCTCTGACAATTATTGTAACCCAACAATGTGCAGGTTTAGGTTGTCTTGTGTTTTTGTAATGTACAGTTTACCATGCTGTCTAATTATATTCATATTTATTTTGTTTCTGTTCTCTTTTATATTGATTGTGGATTTCTTTCACTGCAACGTTAGCACCAAAAGTGTTGTTGTAACCTTGTTCTGAAAAATGGGCTTTTGGCCATTAATACAAATTTACAACAATAAAAAAAAAATGTAATTTCAATTGCCTGTAATGCCTTCACACATATTACATGAACTTTAACAGTTCAAGTAACTAAACACAACAAAAAATGTCTACAGCTGTAAGTACAGGCACAGCATAGCACACAAATATACTCAAGGGTAATAATTATTTCTAGAACCAAAATCAGCTTACTGTTCACAGAAAAAGCAGTTTAAAGGGGAAATTCACGTGGGTAAATGTCCCTCCCTTACATTTTTGTTATGTGTTCATTCGTTGATGAAACCTGGAATTGATTTTCATAGTTTTTGTAAATTGAAATAATTCACTGAAAACATGCCATCAACAAAAATTATGACAAAAATATTTTCATCAACGAAACTACCACGAGCCACCACATCTAACAATTAGTAAGCTGCAATATAATAAATGTTTACTTTTGTGTTTAATACCACTTTAGGCTCTAACAATAAACATCCATAAAGTGACACTAAACTATACAAGTATGTATTCTTAAATCAAAAAAGTACCTTCTCATTTGAGAGAAAAGTACTCACAATTACAAATATGTAAGAGACAGAAAACAACTCATCCTTCTGAGGGCATGATGTTGTTAACACAGGCTCTGCCCCAACGTGTTTTGTCGTAGGAGACATCAGCTGGCCCCTTGAGAATGTTTTTCTCAAATTAATAAAAGAATCAGGGGATTTTACACTAAGAAGCTTTTGTCACTTTTTTCTCACTGAAATCCTGATACATGCTGAGAGGCAGTGCTGCTTATAGCTGATCCCTACTGGTGTACCCTGTGGTTCTTAATCTCTGTGCTGGATTGCTGCAAAGGTCCCCAGGCATCTAAGAGCATTTTAGGATTTCCTACAATTTAGGGGTCTTTTGGTAAGAGGATGATTTTTGGAAGAGGTGGTGGAATTCACAAGGGGATTTCAAGTGTCATTTCATTATATATACATTTTGGTGGAACTTGTGTTCTTTTCCACAATTGGGTGATTAGTCATATTTCATATACGCATTGATTTCATTATACAGACTTAAAGGTACAGCACAGCAATTTTTATTACAGCTACTGTATATGGCAAATAAGGCTTAATGTTGAAAAATGTAAAGTAATACACTTGAGAGCTAAAAATACATCTTTAGAATGCAAGACACCCATCAAAGGGGAAAGTGGGAAGTGAGAATGGATCCTGGATGGGTCCTTATACACCACATACTCAACAAGAGCATGCAATGCAAAGCTGCAGCAACCAAGGCTAGCAGACTGCTAAACATTATTTACCAATTTACAAAATGCTGGTTCAGCCTTATCTTGTGTAAGCAGCTCAGTTTTGGTCACCAATCCTTAGGTAGGATGTGCTTGAACTGAAGAGAATTCGGAGAAGGGCAACAAAAATAAAAAGGGGGCTGGAGGGCCTCGGTTATGAGGAATGACTACAGTCATTAAACTTATTCAACTTGGAGAAGAGGCTGTCATGAACTGGGAATCCGCTCCAATTAGGGGCAGAGTGGCTGACCAGAACTAGTTGCGGAAGCTGGGCAGACGGTGGCAAAAGCCACAGAGTACATACAAAGCTCTTGGTGTGCCTGCTTACTTAGTGATGGTGAGAGCCCTGAAAAGGAACCACCTGGTCTTCACCAGAGCTCCTAGAAGTGGTGATGTTAAGCTGCAGGTGATACCCAGGTTGTGGTCCTTTGGCTCACCTAAGCAGACTGCAACTGACAACAGGTGAACACAACCTTGCAGTGCTGGGGCACTGGATGCACTAGGTAGCAGGTAACACAGGAGTGATAGCTAGAGTGCATTGAAATACAGAGGGAGACAGATGTGAAACACAGGCTGGGAGTGCACAGGTGCTGATAACAAGAGGCTGGTTGGGACTCACAGGGAAACATACTGGTGCAGAGAAGCAGGCAAGTGAGTAAAGAGGGAGACATGGTGGTGAGTGTTAACTGGATGCTGGCACAAGTGCATGGGGTCACAGGAGCTGAACACAGGCCTGGGATCACCAGAATCACAGGATCAGGGGCAAGGACACAGGCTGGAGTGCACAAGGTTGGAGGAAGGCTAGAATTACCAAAGACACTGGGGAGCGCTCAGATTACAAATACATTCAGGTTCTGGTAGACACTGGGAACACAAGAGGTCATGGAGACCACAATGGAAGCCACTGGAAAACTCTAGAAAATACACTAGAAAACACAGGGGATGTGGATGCTAGCATGTGGATGTGTTGCTCGAGCTCTGAGCAACCCACATGCTAGTCATGTAAGACGGAACACCCCCACTGTCACTGGCTGGAAGCTGGAAGCTGGCAGCTGCACACAGAGGCAAGACCCAGTGCTGGAGCATCGAACAGGTACATGTGACAAAGGCTCTTATGAGGGATATGATTGGAATATACAAATCTTTCAATGGTGGCTGCAGTATTTTGAGAAATTTGTGTAATCTAAGGTCTCTGAAGGAGACACGCTACCACACAATGAAATTGAATAAGAAGTGGTTTGGTCATAAAAAGGGTTATTTAAACTCCCTTCCACAGTATGTGGTAGCAGCAGAGAGAATAAATAATAAAAAAAACCTATTGCTCAGTGAACACAATATACAGGGATGTGGAAATTCATGGTCAAATACACACACACATATAGGTTGAACTGGATGGACCTGTGTCTTTCGTCAACCTTGCTAACTATGTAAATATGTAAGGCTGGACATGTCCTTGTTTCAGTAACTGAGATTTGCTATATGTAGTTAGATATATTCAACTACACTTGTTCTGTTATGATGAAGATGTTTCACCACTTGTCCAAGCAGATTCCTCGGTTCCATACAGAACTTAGAACTATAGATCTTAGAACTTCGAACTGAGGAAGTTGCTTGGATGAGCGGTGAAACATCTTCATCATAACAGAACAAGTCCAGTTGAATGTGAAATGTGACTACTACCCATACCATGATCTGTGTAAATGAGAACCTGTAAATGAGCATAATGACTGAATCCTCACATTTCTTTTCACCTGTTCTGTCTAGATTAATACTACTTTGGAAAAATATTGGATCCATGTAAGCTCAGATGGATGCAGACTAGCACTGATCTGGAAATATGGAGGCATTTATATGGACTCAGACATCATTTCAATACGGCCTATACCCCTTATGGACTTTCTAGCAGGTGAATCACATCAGTATTCCAGCAATGGTGTTTTTGGATTTTCTCCCCAGCATAACTTTACCTGGACGTGCTTGGAAAATTTTGCTAAGAATTATAATGGAAACTCATGGGGAAATCAAGGGCCTCATCTCTTTACTCGTGTTTTGAAAACGGTATGTGCTTTACCACGTTTCAACAATACAGAGGATATCATGTGTGGCAACATTTCCTTTTTAAATCCTCAAAGATTTTATCCCATTAAGTACCCGGCTTGGGGAAAGTTCTATGAGGTCTGGACCAAGTTGCCAACTTTCAATGAATCCTATGCTTTGCACCTTTGGAATTATATGAATCATAACCATAAAGCTATGATACCAGGGAGCAACACTTTGGTGGAACATCTCTATGAACAGCATTGCCCTTCTACATATGCAACACTTCAGAGGAATGAAAGTATTTATACCTAGTGATGGCAATGAAGAGAAAGTACAATGCTATCTGTGCTAACTTTGTTTTAAAGTATGTTTTAAAGCGTATACATTCTTGAACTGCTATTTTATATCACTTTTTAATAGTTTATCTTATTTTTCCCTTTTCCAATAAACACAAAAATGCATTAAATGCAGTTTGAGTGTTGGTAGCTTCAACCAAACTGGCCAGGGACACCTCCTATCGTCTCCATGCTGAGGAACTAAAGCTGGCCATCCATGGAATTAAATTCAGTAAGGACACTGTCACGTACCTGATTGGAGACTGAAATGATGAGGTCGGCCTCACTTGTGTCACTAGCCCTGACCCCACTGGAAGTGGAACAGAGGGTGTCTAGGGACCGGGGGGACAAGAGTGCCAGCAGATGTTGTTTGCAGCTCTTGCAGTTGGAGACTTTGGAAGGCTTATGAACCTCTGATTCAGGTACCGTAGTAATATGCAGAGCTGGTATGGTAGATCGCCAGGTGTGCACCAGAGCAAGGCAGGAAGCAGGGATGGGAGACAGGAGCAGTGTCAAAGAAATAGCCAGGGTCATCAACGGGCGGACAGCGAGGTACCAAATCATAAGCAAGCCAAAGTCAGGAGCAGAGCCGAAGTCAGGAACCAGTACCAAGCAGGGGAGTAATCAGAGTCAGGTCAGGATCAAGCCGGGTCAGCAACAAGGAAATCACACACAGGAAATAGCAGGAAAAGGGAGCAACTGAAGACCAGTCAGCACTCAGTACAGGCAAAGGCACCTTTTAAATAGTCCGTCTGGCGCCAATCTTTACCGTGCCTGCGCACGTGCGTGTGCGTGCATTTCTGTGCACATGCGCACGTCTATTCACCAACCATCTCACAAGAATTCCCTTACATTGCCCCCCCCTTAGGGGCAGCCTCTGGATGCCCACTAAGGCTCGTTTTTCAGGGTGAAGATGGAGATAGGCTCGAACTAACCGTGGAGTATGGACATTAGCGAATGGTTCCCAGGAATTATCCTCTGGACCGTAGCCTTTCCATTTGATGAGAAATTGGGTATGACCTCCCCTCTTTCTACAATCCAGTATAGCCTCCACCTCGTATTCTTCATTACCGTTGACTAGCAGTGGAGCAGGAGTCTCTGGATCTCGATTTGGAAATCCACTTGGAATATGTGGTTTTAACAGGGAGATATGGAATACCGGATGAATCATATTTTTAGGTAGTATTAACTCGAAAGCCACAGGGTTAATTTTTCTCTTAATAGTAAATGGTCCCAGGTACCTTGGACCAAGCTTCTTTGAAGGACAGTTCAATTTTAGGTTTGTCTTAGATAACCAGACTTTATCTCCTGGTTTCAGATTTAGGTTGCCCCTTCTTTTTCTGTCAAAGAACTTTTTGTTACGCGCTCGAGCCTCTACAATAGTCTTTTGCATTATTTGACCGTTCCTACTGAGTAAATCCATCCTTTCTTGTACTGCCGGGACAGCGGGTTCCACTGGTATTTCAGGAAGGAGGGGTGATATCCATAGTTGGAGTAAAAAGGGGACTGTTTGGTAGCAGAGTGAATGGAGTTGTTGTATGCGAATTCCGCTAACGGAAGGAGAGACACCCAGTCATCCTGCGAATAAGATGAAAAACATCGGAGGTATTGTTCCAGAGTCTGGTTTGTCCTCTCCATTTGTCCATTTGTTTGTGGATGGTATGCAGAAGAGCAGCGAAGTTCAATTTCTAGTGCCTCACGCAGAGCTTTCCAGAACTTAGACGTAAACTGTACTCCCCGATCGGACACAATATTGTTAGGAATGCCATGCAATCTTACTATCTCTCTGATGAAAGCAGAAGCAGTTTCAGCGGCGGAAGGAGTCCCTTTCAAGGGAATGAAGTGAGCCATTTTTGATAGGCGGTCAATCACGACAAAAATAGTGGTGAATCCCTCAGGTGGGGGAAGCTCTACAATAAAATCCATAGAAATCAAAGATTCCAACAGGCCCCAGGTCTTGGCTTTATCAGACTTGTTTCGAAGACATACTGAGCAAGATCTAATATAGTTCTGGCAATCTTTCATTGAGTTTGGCCACCAGAAAGAACGGGAGACCAAATTTGAGGTCTTGTGAATCCCGAAGTGACCCGCTAAAGGATGATCATGACATCTTTTGAGGATGAGAGTCCTGAGTTGTTCTGGTATGAAAATTTGTTCCTTGTGAAGGTACAGACCATCTCTTAGCTGAAGATGCATCTCTAAGGGGGGTGGATGATCATCTACCACTCCTCTTATTTGCGCTACAAGGTCTGTTTGCAGAAGTAAAAAGTTCTTAGCTGGCAGAATCGTGTCAGGTTCAGATGGAACAATTGGATCGTGAAACATACGTGAGAGTGCATCCGGCTTACCATTCTTTGAAACTGGACGGTATATCAAATGAAAGACAAAGCGGGAGAAGAACAGTGCCCATCTTGCCTGTCGTGGCCTTAGATGTTTTGCCGTTCTCAAGTATTCTAGATTCTTGTGATCCGTAAAAATGAGGATAGGATGGGAAGCTCCCTCCAGCAAGTAGCGCTATTCCTCAAGTGCTGCCTTGATGGCTAACAGCTCTCTGTCTCCCACGTCATAATTCCTTTCAGAGGAATTTAGCTTTCTAGAGAAGAAAGCAACAGGGTGAAGAAGGGATTTGAGTCCCTGTCGTTGTGACAATATGGCTCCCACAACAAAGTCTTTAATTGTTCAAAGGCTGCTTGAGCCTCTGGAGTCCACCTGAAAGGAGCATGTTGCCTGGTTAGCTGTGTTACTGGTGCAATGATCTCTGAAAAGTTCTTAATGAATTTTCTGTAGAAGTTAGCAAATCCCACAAAACGTTGTACTGCTTTCCTGTCTCTTGGAACGGGCCATTCTAATACGCAGGTCACCTTTTGGGGATCCATAGCAATGCCATCGGGGGTGATCACAAGTCCAAGGAACTGAATAGTCTGTCTCTCGAACTCACATTTTTCAGCTTTGGCATAGAGGTGATGTTGGCGTAATCTATCCAGAATCTTCTTTACATGATCCCGGTGTCGTTCAATTGAGCTGGAAAAGACTAGGATGTCATCCAAGTAAACGATAATAAATAGATCCAGATAGTCCCGAAATATATCGTTCACAAAGTGTTGCAATGTTGCTGGGGCATTACAGAGACCAAATGGCATCACCAGGTATTCGAAATGCCCAAAGCGTGTTTGAAAGACTGTCTTCCATTCATCACCTTCGCGAATTCTAACTAAATTGTAGGCACCCCTCAGATCCAGTTTTGAAAAGACACATGCTCCTCGTAGCCTTTGGAATAATTCAGGAATTAGAGGAAGAGGATAGCGATTCTTGACAGTTATTTTATTCAGATCATGATAGTCAACACAAGGTCTGAAGGTATGATCCTTCTTTTTAACAAAGAAGATTCCAGCTCCCGCTGGTGATGTAGAAGGCCGAATAAACCCTTTTTCCAAGTTCTCATCAATATAACTCCGGAGGACCTCTAATTCCAATTCGGAGAGGGGGTAAATTCACCCTAAAGGAATTTCGGCACAGGGCAGAAGCTCAATAGGACAATCATAAGGGCGGTGTGGAGGAAGAGCTTTGGCACTCTTCTTGTTAAATACATCTAGGTAATCATGGTAAGCAATAGGAACCAGTTTCATTGTCTCAGAATCAGGATGAATACTAAGAAGAGGGGTTACTGTGCCTGGTTCCTCAGGAGTGCAGTGATTCAGACAATATTCGGAAGGGAAAAGGATCTCCCCAGATAACCAATTGATGGATGGGTGTGTGCTCTTAGCCAGGGCATGGCGAGAATGACCGGAAATATTGGAGAAGTTATGACATCCAGACATAGAAATTCCTGACAGTGAGGTACCAAATCATAAGCAAGCCAAAGTCAGGAGCAGAGCTGAAGTCAGGAACCAGTATCAAGCAGGGGAGTAATCAGAGTCAGGTCAGGAACAAGCCAGGTCAGCAACAAGGAAATCACACACAGGAACGAGCAGGAAACCGGGAACAGCTGAAGACCAGTCAGCACTCAGCACAGGCAAAGGCACCTTTTAAATAGTCCGTCTGGTGCCAATCTTCACTGTGCGTGTGCGTGATCATGCATTTCTGTGCACATGCGCACGTCTATTCACCAGCAGTCTCACGAGGAATTCCCTTACAGACACAAGAGTACTGACCTTCTGAAAAGTAGCAAGATAAAGACAGGAACAATACACACAATGATGTGTAGTCAGGAAGGGTACTAAACCCTCGATACACTGCAGAACTCCAAAAAGCTGTAGAAGATGATGCATGTCTTAGTAGACCTGACACATCTCCTCCACTCTCGGAACTAACAGAAAGTAGATAACCTTGTCAGCAGAGTGTTTAACTTTTAATGTATATTAATGTAGTGTTTTCTCTGCAGATGCTGCTCGGTAGATTGGGTTCTCTGTTCTTCTGCTTCGACTTTGACCTCAACAACCTCAGCCCCACTGACACATCAGGTTAAGCAAATTTATACTGCACTGCTACTGGGAACAAAAATATAGATACCCTGCACACAACTAAGGTTCATATCAGAAAGCAAATATCAGACCAGTTAGTAGTAAATGAACCCAACATATTGCCATGTGTTGCAGTAAATAGCAGTATGCACATAAATGAGTAAGTAAATGATTATGGATTCAGACTTAAGCAGCACTGGCATTAATAGGGTAAGGGGATAGCTCCTTGTTGGGTGAAAGTTTGATAAATAACCGCAATGGTGTTGCTAATAGTGGGGTGTCCTTTAGGGGTCAGGAATGTTTACCTGGTCAACAGAAAAAAGAAAAAATACTCTACGGCATATTGTGAATCATGAATTAAAAAGAGCTGCCTATCCTATGTGTATAAATACATTAAAAACAAAATAGGAAAAAACGGAGGCGTTATATGAAGAAAGTGCTTAACCTCTACCCAATACTATATACTAAAAACCAGTGTATAGTAGTGCAAGTATTCACATACAAATATGAAAACCAGTCCATGCAAAATAAAAATTAATCAAATACATATGTGCAAATATATAAATGCTTTCATGTAAACAGTCCTTGAATATAAATAACAGTTTCTTCCAGCCAGCGTTCATTGGTCTAAAGCTTCTTCCAATAATTTTCTTCCTCCATAAACATGCAAGTGTATCCGGTATAATCTAAGGGTAAATCACTCACAAGACCACCATAACCTCTTTAGTATTACGAAGGTCACTCAGTGCTTCTGTTTGAGATCCTTTGCACCCCAAGGGGGACATGGAATCTGTATCCAGTAGTTACTCCTGCCACTCCATCATTCTACCACAGAAAACTAGGGAAAAAACGCTAATATGCTGTAGTACCTTATTTGATAAAAAGTGGTAAAAAAAATATGTAGTACAAACTGCTCACATTAATAAGTGCAAAAACCAGAACTAAACAACCTGCCTGTGTATATTGTTGAGAGCGCTGCCACTCCACTCATGTCCTGAAGCCGCCGTGCGCTCCAACTACCGGACGGGTAGTTGGATGTTCCAGAATGGAAGTGATATAACTGGAAGTTCCGCCTCGCTGCGCATTTCGTTACTCATAATGTCATTCTTTGTTTTTGTTTTTTGCTTTGTTCATATTTAGTTTCTAAATTTTACAACCACTTTAATGGAAAAAAATTAAAGCATACCATACAAGGCTAATAACACATGCAGGGAGGAAAAATGGAGGATCATAAGCATAAGCAATGATCATATGTTCTGTAGTAGAAAGGGATAGTCCCTAACAGTCGCAGACTGACCATTCGAGCACTCGGGCACTGCCCGTGGGTCTGGGGTCAGTAGGGGGCCCCATGAAATGCCCCTGGTACCTTTTTTCTTGTTCAAACAATTTTATTAACAATAAATCAGAGTGGAACAAACAAAGAGACATTGCTAATGTACACTGGACATTGAAGTGGCAATAGGACTTAAAAAAAACAAACAATATGAATGAGGGTCATAGTACAATTGTCTATACATTACTAGCGGAAACAGGTAGGTAAAAGTTGACAACAAAAGACATTATTGTTCCAGCCAATCAAAGTGATGTCTCCCAAATGCATTAAAGAAATAGGGGGAAGTTTGAAGGGGGGTCAGACAGGGGTGGGAGGGGAGGGGAAGAGGAACAGCAACAATGACTCCATGAGCGTTCAGCAAGTGTACAATAACCCCTACATGTTGCGTACAAAGGGCTAATGACAATATCTTTATCGCATAGTACACAAATCAGGGGAGAAGGAGTGATTCGTCAAAATTAGGCGGGAGGAAGCGCTCTACCCAGGGGCTCCATATGCGCAAGAATTTAAGAATCGTGTCGAGAATTGTGGCTTCCACCTTTGCATGTATCATGGTTTGCGTTATTCTGGTTTTGATAGCCGCGACACTTAGGGTGGGAGATTTCCAGGATTTCGCTATAACCTGTTTAGCGCTGTCGTAACTTGCATGATGAGCTTAAATTGCGAATTGGAGATGCCAGGGGGGCATTGATCGGGTTGTAGGGTGATAGTGCTAAGTGTAGATATCATGGCGAAAATTTCATCCCAAAAGATTTGGGCTATTGGGCAGTTCCACCACATATGGTAATGTGTTCCTGGGTCTGTACAGCCTCTAAAACAGTTGGGCGAGTAATTAGGGGTGAATTTTGCGATTCTCGCCGGGACCAAGTACCAGCGGGTTAAGACTTTATAATTCGTTTCCAATGCTATAATGTTCTGTGAGGATGATTTTGTGTTGGCCCAAATGCGGTCCCATTCAGACAGAATTCCATACCCAAATCCACTTCCCACTTGTGGGTATACAGAGGGTGGGACGTGGTAATCGAGGTAGTGAAGAGTGAATATAAGCAGGAGATAAGCCCACGTCTATGAGGGTCTTTGCAGCATGCTCGTTCAAAGAGAGACATGGTGTCTGGCCGATTGGTTATTGTGGTGTAGGGGGCGTAAAAGCTGCAAGTATCGAAATATCTCGGAGGCTGTGAGGCCATGCGTTTCCTGCAGCGAGGCAAAGGATTTAAACTTATTCCTCTGTAGGAAATGACGTGTACGGAATAAATTAGCAGAGGACCAGGCTTTGAATAAAAGGTGTGTCTGCCAGGCCGGGGGAAAAGCTGGGTTTCGCAGGAACGAGAGCATAGGATTATGTGGAGATTGGAGGAGATAACGGGTTTTCAATTTGTCCCATAAGGATAGGAAGTGAGAAGTGATGGGGTTGGATATAGTGCGGCGGTCTATTGGCCTCAACCAGAGCAAGTTAGCTGTAGATAAGGGGTCACATTCTATCGATTCAAGCACAACCCATTGAGGGATTTCAAAAGTTGCATGATATTTAGGTAACTGGGCTAAATGCGCTGCTAGATATTTGCTAATATCGGGTAGGCCTAGACCACCACTGAGCTTACAGCGATAGAGGGTGGAGCGGGGCATACGAGGGCGAGTATTGCCCCAAACATAGGAAAAGATGCGACGCTGCAGTGTGTGGAGGTAATGAGGGGGGACTGGGACTGGGAGGACTCTAAACAGATATAGAATTTTTGGGAGGATGGACATCTTAATAACTGCTATTCTGCCTAGCCATGCGAGGGGAAGGGAAGACCATTTGGTCAGAAGGGCAGAAAGGTGGTTTAGCATTGGAAGATAATTAGCTGCGTAAAGGTCTGATAGCTTAGGAGTCAGTTTAATTCCCAAGAAAGGGATATGACACTGTGACCATGGGAATGGTAAAATCTGCTTCAACTGCGCCAATTCTATAGGGGGGAGAGAAATGTTGAGTGCTGTTGATTTATTGGGGTTTATTATTAGACCCGAGAGCTCTCCAAACTTCTCGAGAAGCCGGAGTAAGGAAGGAGAGGAAGTCAATGGAGATGTGAGAAAGAGCAAGACGTCATCCGCAAAGAGACATAATTTATGATGTGTGCCCCCTATTTCGAGTCCCCTAACATCCGGGTTAGCTCTGATTAAGAGGGCTAGGGGCTCTATAGCCAGGACAAAGAGCAGGGGGGACAGAGGACAGCCCTGTCTTGTGCCTCTAGAAATCGGGAACTGAGCTGACCTGTGCCCCAGATACAGTACCTAATTCTGACTGAAGGCTCTTGATACAGCGAGAAGATCCAGGTTAAGAAGCGTGGGCCAAAACCCCAACGATGCAAAATATAGTTGAGGTATGGCCATGAGACTGTATTGAATGCTTTCCGGATATCTAGGGAGAGGAAACAGGCAGGAATATTACGAGACCTGGCTAAGTTTGCTAAAAGAGATGCACGCCTGATGTTATCTCCCGCTTGTCTACTTGGGATAAAGCCCACTTGGTCGTTATGAATGAGAGAACTAATACACAAGTTATGACGTGAAGAGAGGATTTTTGCTAACAGTTTGATATCAATGTTGAGGAGAGAGATTGACCTATAATTGGACCACTGCGTGTCATCAGAATTCGGCTTTGGGATCACTGAAATGTTCGCTTGCACTGTTTCATGGTTGAAGGTTTGGCCAGATAGTAAAGCGTTAAAAGCATTAGTAAGGATGGGTGTGAGGAGATGAGCAAATTTCCTATAATAGGTAGCTGAGAAGCCATCTGGTCCTGGGCGTTTCCATAATTTTAGATTTTTAATAGCGTCTAAGGTTTCGGCAGGGGAGATGGGTCGCTCAAGCGCCGCTAACTGGCACTCTGAGAGTTTCGGGAAGGAAATGGAAGTTAGAAGGGTACCAGCTTGTGCGGGGTCAACAGGTGTGGAAGAAGAGTAAAGCTGTGACAAGTGTTTATGGAAGGTCTGTAGAATATGTTCTGGGTTACTAGTAAGGTTGCCAGAGGAGGTGCGAATCCGGATAGGTTTAGTGAGCTGGTCGAGCCTACAAAGTGAGAGGGCGAGGAATGTATTGGGTTTATTCGCCCTAGTATAATATTTATGTCTAGATCTACGAAGTGAGAGTTCTGCTTGATCTGTGAGAAAGAGATCTAGAGCCAATCTAGATCGCTCCAAGGCTTCACGATTGGCAGGCGTAGGAGCTGTCTGAAAGGTTTGATGGGAACGATCATAGGTTTGCTCCAGTGAGAGACGTTGTTGCCTTTTGGTGTTATTTAAGAATGATGCTTTGCTAATGCAGAACCCTCGCAATACCAGTTTATGCGCTTCCCATAACAGGAGAGGGGATATATCGGGCGACTGGTTAAGAGTGAAATAGTCTTTTAAGGCTGCTTCGATTTCTAGACAGTGAGCTGGGTTTGCAAGCAGGTTATCGTTAATGATCCAAGAGGATTCAGTGGGGGACGGGGCTAACGAGGCCATAGCCGTGAATACGGTGCAGTGGTCAGACCAAGGGATTGGAATTATTTCAGAGGTCAGAAGCCGAGGGGAAGAGGCGGTGGTAATGAAAATATGGTCTATCCTGGAGAATGACTGGTGGGGATGAGAATAGAAGGTGTATTGGAGTTTAGTCGGATTGAGTTCCTGCCATGTGTCTATCAAAGAATAACATTGTAGTATGGCTTGGAAAGTTTGTTTAGAGGCAGGGACGGGGGATGGTTGAGGAGATTTGTCGAGAAAGGGATATATTACACTGTTAGAGTCTCTGCTAACAATTAAAGTTCTGCGCTTATGGTGGTCTATAACCGATAGTATGTGGGAGAGGAATGGTAAGGGGTCTTGGTTTGGAGCATAGTATGCAACGATGGTAACATCTACATCTAGGAGTTTCCCTACTAACAGAAGGTAACGACCCTCCGGGTCTTTGATTTCGGTGCATAGCGTGAAAGGTGTTGTGCGGTGGAAGGCAATCAGTACCCCCCTGCGTTTGCTGGCGGCAGAGGCTGTATAGACCTGAGGATATCGAGGGCCAAAAAACATAGGAGTGGAGTTGGGAGTGAAGTGTGTTTCCTGTAAGCAGACCACGTGAGCTTTAAGTGTAGCAAAGGTTCGGAAAGCCTTATTCCGTTTCGGTGGAATATTGAGACCCTGTACATTCAGGGTAAGGATATTTAACGAGCCCATGGGTAAAGTGCATAGTGGTTTGAATAGTATGGCACTCCCGCTCGGGATGTAGCCTGACGATTACTGCAGAGGATGAGAGCATTACGGAGTGTGTTCCGCAAAGTCATGGAGTCATGTTGGAAGGAAGGAGGAGGGGTACGGTATGAGAAAGAAGGGGTGTAGAAGGCCATTAGTGGCCTAAGAGGTGGGTTCCCAAGGACACCCTGAATCAGGGTGGGCCAGGGAGCAATAGTAGCCCAAGAGTTAATAAATAACCAATAACACAGGGGCTAGGGTGGAGTGTGCAGGTACGCGGACCGCGAGGATGACAGCAATGTGATTAACAAACGGTGGCGAGGTCCTGGTAAAAAAAACAGGTACATAAAGAGAACATTCAAGAAAATCAAGGATCCTAGACTCAGACGGCACTAATAGTGCTGGTGAGACACCATCGGCGCAAGGGTGTGGCATCCCATGTCGCTGAAGTCCAGGATCCCAAATATAAACTACAATGTAGCCCAAGAGGGGGGGTGTAGAACAATCCCCAGGTAGTGGGGCAACCAAAATTCAACAGGTAGAGGGAGAAAGGATAACAACGGTATTAACCGCCCTTATAACCAAACGAGTACACCGTACGGTGTGTGTGGCAAAAAAAGGGAAAAGGAGGAATAAATGTAGGACAGTGTTCAGTCCATGGTATCTTGGGAAGATAGTCCGGGAGGTGAAAAATGCCCCCGCTTGTGGAAATTGAATTGACCTTCAGTTGCACGTGCGGGGAGGGACTTTCGCGGCGAGCAGGATGTGGACCTCCGCTTGGCGCTTTCTGAAGGCATCGCTGGGGGATATGGTTTCAGGACCCGTAGGGTATCTACAAGATCCTCCGGAGTTTTGCAGGTGAAATCTCGGGACTGGTATCGGAATCGCACTGCAAAAGGGAAGCTCCACCTATATTGTATAGCGTGTTGTTGAAGTACTTGTAGGTGGGGTTTCATAGCCCTGCGCTTGGAGATAGTTGTGGGGCATAGATCTTGGAATAAGTGGTAGGTATGACCTTCGAACTGTAGAGATTCCGCATTACGGGCAGCTTGTAGAAGTTGCTCCTTGGTACGGAAAAAGTGGAGCTTGGCTATAATGTCGCGTGGTGGACCATCCGCGCGTCGTGGCGCTAACGCCCTGTGAACTCTATCTAATTCCAATCTGTCGATTGGGATAGCTGGGGCAAGCTCTTGGAACAGAGCTGTTATCGTTGACTGGACATCAGCGATCGTTTCTGGAAGGCCACGGATACGTAGGTTTGAACGCCGCGCTCAGTTTTCAAAGTCCTCCAGTCGCGTTAATAGTGTTGCGTTTTCGCCAAGCAGAAGATCAAGGTCATCCGTGTGTGTCTGAAGCGAGGCGTCAAGACCATCTACCCTCTGTTCTAGGTCCGCTGTGCATTGTCCTAGCTCATGGATTCCCTAGATAGCGTGGCAGTGATGTGGTCTGAGGTTTGCTTCAGAACTTTGTGTAGCATTTTTTCAAAGCGTGATAATAGGTCAGGGGATATAAGGTCAGGCGTCAGGGCTTGTGCAGGGACATCTGTTTCAGTGTCAGACTCACCCTCAGACGTGCAGGGATGGCAGGGCTGCGGATCCTGCAGGGCTGCATATGCCCCTGCTGCTTGCTTGCTTCCACATGCTGGGGTGGTGGCCATTTTGGTGGAGGCCTTTGCCAGGGCCTCTTTTATGGTTTTGGTTGATGGGGGGACCTGGTGCCGGGGTGCCCCTTTAACCATTTTGCCGCTTGTCGGGGGGGGCTGTTATAATGAACTCAGCCCCCCCTGCTCTCTCCCTCTTCAGCCTCGGCGAGCTGTGTGCAATGGTGAGCTGTGTGTAGCAGTGGGCGGGCCTGCGCACAGCTCACAGCGGGGACCGAGTCCCCAGTCAGAGTTCTCTGACCTGTTGCGGAAGATCCGCCGCAGACCCGGGCGGATCAGACTCCGGGATGGTTGCCTTGGGGATCGGATCCCCTTAGAATGTATTACGGGCCGGGACCCACTGCTTCTGGGTGCCGTCACCCGACGGGAAAGCGGAGCCTCATCGGGACATGTCCGTCCTGCCGGCCGCGCATGCGCATGCGCACTCCCCTGGTACCTTTTTGACAGGCTTTTTTGAGTGTGGGCAAGGACACAGGGGCCCCATGATTCCCTATTGCCTGGGGGCCCCATGAGTTGTCAGTCCTCCCCTGATCCCTAAAAATTTGGGTCAAATCTCATCTTCCAAACAAGTGGTTCAAGGGTCAAGATAAAGATTATTGAGGACAACAGGCAGAATTTTAATGCAGAAGAAACATACTATGGAGGAGGAGATTTACTAAAATTAGACACTCAGGATCTGGTGCAGCTGTGCATAGTAGCCAATCAGCTTCTAACTTCAGCTTCTTCAACTAAACTCTGACAATAAAACCTGGAAGCTGATTGATTCCTATGCAGAGCTGTACCAGATTTTGCACCATACAGTTTTAGTAAATAACCCCCTATGTATCTCCTGCATTAAAATTCCATTTCTTGGCTGCATGCCTTTGCACTGGGCTTCATACGCATTACAGAGATGTGCAGCATATACACTTTAGGATAAATTTCCTATTGTACTGGGAACTACAATTTCTAAACTACTAGTCCCATGCATTGATTAATGTATTTTTCAGTTCATGGAAAATATTGTAACAGGATCTAACAGCTAGTTACAGGATTTAATCTTTCATGCATTGAGGTGTGTTGACAGCCCTTTTATAATGACTGCTTATAACCCAACCTGCTTCAATGTATAGAAAACTTGTTAGATAAAGTACATTGTGGGGTGAATTGGTTCTAACTAGATGACATTCAACTTAAATAAAACACTAAAACACTGTGTATCATAAAGATTTACAAAGTTTTTTTTCTTTCATCAAATTCTGTTTTAACTAGAAATACATGTGTTAATGTGTTATGGATTTTTCTGCTGGAGACACTAAACACAAAACTAAAAGTGCAATTGCAGAGAATAGGTAAAATAGATACAGACTGGGAAACAGATTCTGTCAAAGTATTGTACAGGACCCCACGGAAAGGTCCTAGACGAGTGCTATGTGTCACCAATATTTGGGTTGTGGTCCCTTTGACTACTTGTCCTCCTGAAGATTTACTCCCCTTCCTGACCAGGCCATTTTTTCCAATACAGCGCTGCATCACTTTAACTGACAATTGCGCAGCCATGCAACACTGCACCCAAGTGACTCGGTGATCACTGAGTGCCGGCAAGAAGTCACCGGTGATTGACAGCCGAGGCCGCGAATGGGGGCGTGGGTAGGGCGTGTGCACGGTGCACACGTGCCCCCTACCTGGAACTGCAAAATCACGTATATATACGTGATTTTGCGCACCTGTGCTGCCCTGCAGCAGTATTTCTGCTATAGGGCAGCATAGAAGCGGTCAAGGGAAAAGCTTTGTGTGCTCAAGGGCCTCGCCCATAATGGGTGAGACATTCCAGGATAGAGGAGTAGAGTAGAGGAGAGGACTGACTCGCAGTCCTCTTGGCATTGGTAAACGTTTATTTGGGAATATGAATTTTGCAGGTCCAGAGTGATATTCGGGGGAGAAAAGGACCTGCACTTCTTACTATGTAGACTCTGGTCCCTGGAGGTTTAAGCAGCCTCCAGGAAGCAGCACATAAAACTGTAAGCTCTCAGTGCTTGGTGTGGGGGTGTAGGAGTTCAGAGGAGACCTGGCTGTGTACTGAAAACTGACAAACATCTGAAGCTGAACACTGATAACTCCGGGGTAAAGCACATACTTGAACTTTGTGTATCTAATATTTTGGTCTGTGCTGAAGATAAGCAGACTTTTTTTGCTTTTTCTGAGGTTTTGTTTTGCTGCTGGAAACTATATTCTGTTTGCCTTAAAGATAAAACAAATAAAAACTTTTATGTTTAAAGCAGGGCTCCACCCAAAAGAGGAAGTTCCACTTGTTTGCACCCTCCACCTTCCATTGCCACATTTGACACTTTTTGAGGGGGCGGGGAGTGGGTACTTGGTTTTGACAGGTACCTGCTCCCACTTCCGGCTCAATTTGCCGCGGTGACACATCACAGGTCTCAGAAGAATATGGGACCATTCCCAAAATGCAGCTCAGTAGGAATCTGGCTGTGAAGCTACAATGCTTCACTTTTGGTTTCCCTAACTTGCTATGTTGGGGCTAGGAACCCAAAGGCTAGTAAAGAACTAGCCTGGGTGAGGGCGGAGCTGTACCCCTGGACAGGTAAGTGGCATTATATTAAAAGGCAACAGTATTTGTAGTTGCTGACTTTTGATTTTTTTAGGGGGAGCCTGGAGCTTCTCTTTAAGATAAACGCACAGTGGCTAAATGGTAGTACTTCCACCTGGCAGTACTAGGGTCATTGGTTCGAATCCCAGCCACAGCACCACCTGCCTGGAGTTTGCATGTTCTCCCTGTGCCTGCGTGGGTTTTCCCTGGGTAATCCGGTTTCCTCCACTCTATAAAGACATGCTGGTGAGTTAATTGGTTCCTGTCCAAATTGTCCCTAGTATGTGTATGTATGAATGTGCGTTAGGGACCTTAGACTGTACACCCCTTGAGGGTTAGGGATTGATGTGAATGTAATTATATATATTTACAGTATATATATATATATATATATGTAAAATGCTGCGTATATTGGCATCGCTATATAAGTACCTGTAATAAATAACATGATCCCAAGGTGCTACACCCCCCTGAACCTCAGGGGACACTAGATTGAATATCTAGTGCATCTTTTTATAAAACAACTTTTGTTGAATTGACAAATTTTCCACAATCCATTAAACTTGGTATTGTGAAAGTCATAAAATATTCTCCATTGCCTGGCTAGCAGACTGATATTTGTGACATCTGCATTTCTTCATTCAGCCTAATCTGGGTCAGATTTCAAGTCTCTTCAATTAGAATGTTCTAAAGTATGCATTAATCTGCTCAACTAACCAAAGAGCTAGCCAGATTTAAGACCCACCTAGTCCTAAACCTTCTGTTTTTGGTGGACACTGTAAGGCTGAATCATCTACTTGCTTTTATATTATATACTGTCAAGGGACTTCAGTGAAAAGCTATCCATGGTGGAGATCACATTTCTGCATCTCTATCACACTCATACCACTACCCTAACTATAAGGGAAATCCATTTTTCTTGAGGATTCTGCTGTATGACATGCTTTCGATCCAATGTTAGAGCTAGGAATTGATATGCGTAGCTCTTACCCTTGAAGAAGTCACCGTTTTTTAAGTTCCTCTGTTCCTAACACTATAAGCGGAACCCAGGGCTAATGCTACCACTAGGCAAACTAGGCAGCCACCTAGGGGGCATTGCTATCTAGGGTGCAGCCACAGCTGATTGTTTCCCTACTCTCCTCCATGGCTGGATCTAGGGGGTGCTGGGGTGGAGCTTACAGGTCAGGGGAACTGTAGACAATGAAAAGGGGGAGGGGTAACAATCATTTGTGTTGAGATTAATGGTTTGTGCAGGAGGGGGTTGGGGTCTATTTATGGTGGGAAGAGTAATGGGGATGATGGGGGATATGTGCTAGGAGGGAGGTTTGAGGGGGTGGGATTTGAGCTAAAATGGGGGTGGGGAGGAGTAAGTAAGGTGGAAGGATTTTATGCTGGGAGGGGTTTTAGCTAGGTTGAAGGAAGAGGATTGGTGCTGGGAGAGGGGACTGGTGGGATTTGTGCTAGGAGGGGGGGATTTGTGCTAGAAGAGGAGATTGGGAGGATTTGTTTTAGGAGAGGGGATGGGGGGTTTTGTGTTAGAAGGGGAATTTGTGTTAGTAGGGGGAATTGGGGGGGACCTGTACTAGGAAAGTGAAATTGGGAGAATTTATGCTAGGAGATGGGATTAAGGGGAGTTGTGCTAGGATGAAGGAATGCGGGGATTTGTACTAGGAGGGGGGATTGGGGTGGGTTGTGCTAGGAGGGGGGGATTTGAGGAGGGAATGTGTGCTAGGAGAGGGGATTGGGGGGAATGTGTGCTAGAAGAGGGGATGGGGGGATTTGTACTAGGAGAGTGGGATTGGGGGGGGATTTGTGTTGGAGTGATTGGAGGGAATTCTGCTAAGAGGGGGATCGGAAGGGGTTGTGCTAGGAGGGGGGATTTGGAAGGATTTGTGCTGGGAATGGTAATATTGAGGGGGTTGTGCTTGGAGGACGGATTGAGGGGAATTTATGCTAGGAGGTGGGATTTGTGGGGGAGGATTTGTGCTAGGGTGGAAAAATTGAGGGAAAAGAGTATGTGTGCTAGGAAGGGTGGAGTGGAGGTAAGGGTGAAGATTTTTTTTTTGGGGGGGGGAGAGGGGTGCAAGTAGCTGGTCTTGTCTAGGGCACTGGCCCTGGCAGCACCATACTTCTTGACACATCAAGGCTGAAGTAATATGTATACTGTGTATACATATATATATATATATATATATATATGTGTGTAAGTGTAGTCCCAGAACAAGGTCAGTCAGTGGTCAGAGCAAAGATAGCAAACTGTGCCCCTGCACACCACACCCTTGAAGACGCTGATTGGTGGAGAAACATGTCGAGCAGGGACTAGTTGATGATGTCACATGTATGTTGAGATCAGGATCTCGGCATTTGTATTTTATGTGCACTCTTGTATCTGCCGAATTTGTAAGTACCTGTCTGTTTTACTAAAAGCAAGTTTTAATGGTTTAACACTATTGCGGCTCCCTTGGCTTCTCTATGGTGGGATACTGGATTGTTGAGGCTGCGAGAGAACAAAGTTCACTTCTTACCTGGTGTATCATGGCTGTGAAATATTGGATGGCTAATGACAGCATAACCAGCATTGCTTAAAAGCATACATCTAAGTGCATATTGATCTTTGTGTTGGGATCAAGAGATCGGGTAAGAGGCTGAAAATTTGTGGTGGAGGAATCACTGGGAACACGTGTGTTGGGAGGCTTTCTTACAGGAGTCATTCAGATGTAGTATATGAACTGAGCACTTTTGCATTCATCATTGTCTCAGACTTCAGAATAATCTATTTTTACATTGGATTAATTGATGCACTTTACATTGAATATATTTCTGTCTGCACATGTTAAAAAAGCAATGTTTTGATGGTTTATATGCTGAGTAGTTTTACACTTAATGAACAATTAGTGTACTGCACTTACATATAGAACATACAGGGGGTGAAATGAGCCAGTGTATCAGTACTGATAAGTGAAAGTAACTTCCCAGGAAGAAAGGTAGAATGGCCCAGGAAGGAGATCAAGTTGACAGGAGTGAAGAGATCTTTGAGAAGGAGGAAAGGGATTATTGAGTTGCAGTCAGTATAAGAGCTGGGGAATCCAAACATCATGGGAAAATGACGTGTGTGTGTGTGTGCCAACCAGAAAAAATGGACACGGCAAAAACACCTCAAACTATATATATAAAAAAATAAAAAATTTAAAATAGTACAAATACAAAGTATGAAATACAGTTGTCAGACAAATATATCTAAAGTAGTAAATAGAGTATACAGTTGACAGTAAGCCAATGTTCCAGAGAATGACCCCTAAACCCTTTACTAGTGAGGGATCTGTTGAAGGAACATTGTTACAATAACAATCTGTCAATTTTTAATAACCCTATCCCTGCTGGCAAGCTTGTTGAGTCCCATATTCGATGTTACTGTGGAGTGCTCAAGATAAGTTCCTCCTAACCCGGGTATAAGCACCTGCATTGTGTCCCAAACAAACAATACTGTTGCTCTTTAATGGGGTGCAGTAGGGTTTGGCCAGTGGCCTCACACCAACTCCTAGGGTGAAAGATGGTCTCCCTCTATTCTTTTTTTGTGGGTTAGTGAAGTTAGTGGCAGCAGTGTTCTCCCCAATAAACAGGCAGGACCAGTCATTTACCAGGAGATGTCAACTACTCCCCCTTTCTGTGTCCCTGATGCAATTGCAAAATGTTATGTTAACAGCTTGTAGCACGGTCTGCCTCCCAATGTGTCCTCACCACATCTGTCTTGAACCCAGGAAAGACCTTTGTTCTCCTCTCCACAGAGCTCCAATCATGCTGGTATGTGTAATTCCATTACCAATCTGTAATACAGGCTCAGTCTATCTAAGAACTACATCTCCCACAAGTCATAGTTGTTCCCGGCAGGCTCTGTGCTTCCCACAACCCTCATCAGCTCAGTTTCATCTTCCTCTCTATGATCTCAGGAGGTGGGAAGGGTTTTCTTCTAGCTTTCTCTATGGCTGCATACAGTCCTTAGCAGCTTAAGAGGAGGGGAGGAAGCACAGTGCAGCAGCAGTGAAAGATCTCGCACAGCAATTTCAATTTAACTTATCAGTTGTGGGAGCGCCTAACATTTTACTTGAGTAAATCTCAAGGCAACAATTATTCAGTAAATGTTGATATTCTTGCTGGCTAAGCTGTTTAAAATGATATATGGTAATTGCATTGCCTACAGCTTTGAGAGAAAGGGACAAAAAACTTTTTTTTTTTTGCTCTGCTTTTCTATTACTTCCAAATAGAGGTACCCCTGTAGCAGACTAACTTAGGCAGAGCCTCCTTCTCCTCCCTAAAGGTGCACCAGAAGCCCGAACATCACCCTTGCAAGATCATTTTGAAATTATCAAAAGAGAAAAAGGGGCACATGAGC
This sequence comes from Staurois parvus, assembly GCF_062004578.1. NCBI lineage: Eukaryota > Metazoa > Chordata > Amphibia > Anura > Ranidae > Staurois > Staurois parvus. The sequence continues at coordinate 5,604,535 of NW_028317898.1, read as the reverse complement.
AGGGCAATATTCAAAACAATACAAAGGGGATCTCTAGCAAAAAAAAAAAAACATGCTGAAAACAAAGGTTTTTGTTGCATATATTCAAAAATGCATATTGAAGACACACTGCCACTCCAAGGCATATGGTTGTAACATATATTTAGAAATATGCGTCAGTACTAAAAAATTTCTCCCAGCTGTCAGTTGAATGGAGGTAAGCCAATGATAAGTCACACAGGATGCTCAGAGAGAAAGTTGCACAACAAGAACTAAATGTTGATATTCTTGCTGGCTAAGCTGTTTAAAATTATATATGGTGATTGCATTGCCTACAGCTTAGAAAGAAAGGGACAAAAAACTTTTTTTTTTTTGCTCTGCTTTTCTATTACTTCCAAACCAAGGTACCTCTGTAGCAGACTAACCTAGACAGAGCCTCCTTCTCCTCCCTAAAGGTGCACCAGAAGCCCACACATCACCCTTGCAAGATCATTTTGAATTTATCAAAAGGGAAAAAGGGGCACATGAGCAGGGCAATATTCAAAACAATACAAAGGGGATCTCCAGCAAAGAAAAAAATAACATGCTGAAAACATGCATATATTCAAAAATGCATATTGACACACTGCCACACCAAGGCATCCCTATAAAGTGTAGCTTCAAACATTATTTGAGACCCCAATTATGGGGCATATACTTTATAACAATGCACAAATTGAGAGAAAGCTCATCTGCAGGTAGCCCTCTACTCTGTAATGGTAGGGCAATATGCTAGAAACCCAAACATCCTCTTTGCATGGCAGTTGGGGATTTCCACACTTTACAGTGTTGCCTTGGCAAGATAGAGTGGTTGTAACATATATTTATAAATGTTCCATCAAACACCTCTGTGCTTGTTTTTATCTAGGCTATACCATAGTGCACTAATCTACTCCAACTTCCTTTATCAGTAAACTGCTGATGCCGAGAACACCTGCTTGCGATGCCGGAGAGCAATTCACAAACATGCCCTTTGTAGGTTCCTTGCTGCCTCTACCATAGAAAGTCTCATGTAAAACAAACGTTAGTACTAAACAATTTCTCCCAGCTGCCAGTTGGATGTAAGTAAGCCAATGATACGTCACACAGGATGCTCAGAGAGAAAGTTGTACAACAAGAACTAGAAAGAAAACACTTCCTGCATTCTTATGCGGTCATCAGGATTATCGAGAACCAACTTTATTGGAAATAGAGTGGACATTCCAATTTTTAACATAGTTCCAGTGTTTGCTAGATAGCATTAGTAGTTATTGGATTCAAGTGTTGCTTGTAACTGCTCTTTATAGTAAACTTGATACCAACTTGAGTGATTTAAACTAATTATACAGTATAATGAAAAAAAAGTGCAGAGGTCAGCTTTAGTAAAAATACAAATCAATATGTCCAGTGAATCCAGCCATATAGGCAACTAAAATGACATGTAATTCTCGTATTTAAGTTCAGCTCTACCTATGCCAGCTCCAAAGTCTACCTAATGGTCTTTTAATGTGATCAGTGATCGCACTGACCATATAGGGAGGCTTGGGGCATAGGAAGTAGGATTTAGGGAGAATAAAAGTGATCTTTACAGGAAAATAGACCTCTACTTCTATTTTTTATCTTTCTTTTTCATTTTATGTTCATTTCAAATTGCTCAGGTGTGTAATAGACTTAATTTAAAGAAAAATGTTTTAAATTGGCTGTGATCCATGAAGCCATCTTATAATGTGTTATTTTTAAATGTTTACTGTTTGATTCATATATTCTTCCTTGTCACTTTTTGAAAAGGATATGACCACAGGAACTAATGTTTCAATATTTGGATTGTTACAAGGATATGCATTCATCATATGATACACAAAGGCTTGTTAAAACAAACATAACAATTCCACAAGTCTTACACAATGTAAATAATCATCAATATACAAAAATTAAATAGGACTTTATAACATTCATCTATATTTTATGTAATCGGAATCACCGTTACTGAATTGTGCAGGCTTTAAATGCATTTTTATGGTTAACATTTCCTAAATGCAGTTCCCTTTTCTCATCACAAGATGGATAGACCTGCATTGGTAGCAGGATCTGTCAGTTCCAGAGAGCGGGGTGATCAGCTGAATACCATTGGACTAAGATAGAGGCAGGGTGCTACTGATTGCTGTGGTTGAGTTCTGTACTGAGGCCTATCGCTTGTGCTGTCAAGGAATAAGAAACACAGAATCCAGACTAGCTGCTGTTGCCGCTGCCACACAGGGCCCAACTGGAGACCGCTGCTGTGTCACAAAATCCCCCATTCATCTGATCACTGAAGCCTACCTGGAACCAACTTCATCTTAAAAGGCCCCCCCCCCCCCCTCTGTGGAAAGGAAGCCTGCTTCAACTAACACAATGGAGCTGGTGAGTGGGTTATTGACCATTAGTATTCCATTGTTTGACTGCCTTTTCACCTAGATAATTTATATTCTTTTACCTTTACTTACATCTCTTATCTGCTTGCTACTGAATACCATTAGTCCTGCTGGCCTGAGTATACACCTGTCATCATACTTCAGAGTCCTAACTCTATGGCCCCTCCCATGTCAGTGTGTTAAGGACTTCATTGCTTCCTAGAACTGGCTCACTGTTTGCAGGGATATTCCCCTTCCCCCCCAACAAGCACACCAATATCTTCAAGGGCCCCAACGTAGTTGACAGAAGACTAAGAGACTGTATATAGTTTACTTACTATTGAATGCAGTTCTCATCACATTACCAATTCTCTTTGCAAAGGCCTAGGCTTAGCTCACTTACTGTAATAGCCTATAGGCAAGTTAGCCATTATCTACTGTATGTCGGTACCAATTATATTGTTGCCATGTGCTGCTCATTTGTAAGGAGAGCTACAGTTTACACTGTTCAAGTTGGAATTCATGGTATTACCTGACTACATCAAGTGAGGCTTTGTTGTGTTATATACGGAAAAAAAATAATTTTAGCTGCAAATATTTGTTCATGTGAGCGTTATTTGATAATATACTTTGTTATTTGCTATAAGGTCTTGAGTCTCATTTCAGGGTGACCCTAAGGTATCAACAGAGAAAATTACTAAATTATCTCTAGTAATGTGTGTACATGAGATGTCAGTGGTGCTGAGGCATTTGCCAAGGTCAAAGGAACAAAGGACCCAACATAACCAGCAGCTCCTGCGGGGGTAGGAGGATTTTAAAGGGGTAAAGGATAAGTTCACCTTTCGTAACATGTTGCATTTTACACCCATATTATTATATATATTCAGGGTGTAACATGTAACCATTGGACAGGTCCCCGCACCCCCCCCCCCATCCCCATTGTGCCTGTCCAGCCGCATCACTCATTCACAGTGTTCTGTGAATGGGAAAACTACAAGTCCCAGCAGCCTTTGCGGCAGTCAGCTTGTAGTTTCAATGAACTACCATGGCATGCCACAGGGCTGTGGTAGTTCATTGAGCCTTCCTGTCAGTAAGTATCTGCTTGCCCACAAGGGATGTACGAGCAAGCAGATACACTGACAGGTCAGGGGGTGACCTGCATGGCACCTGTGATCTGCTGATCCACAACCTGGCTCCACAAACAAAAATAATGCACCTGCAAAAAAATGTGCATTTATTATTTTTTGTTAAAAGGTGAACTTATCCTTTAAGGAGTTTTGCTTTTGCTCTTTGAAGTAATAAAATAGAGCTTCGGTATGTTCAGAAAGGGAAAATACCTCCATCCTTTTGAAAAATTTTGGACACTTGTCCCAAGTTTGGAAACTCTTTGTATCCTTGCAGCTTGTAAGAAGCACCCTCAGAAGAAAAATGTTGCAGTGTAGGTAGCAAACCTCTCAGCCAGTATATTCCAAGTGACTAGGTACTGCTCTCTGTCTTCTATAAAATGACACACCTTCCCAACTTTACAGTCATTCATGTGCAGTCATACAGGATAGCAGCAAAGAGTGTACTGCTGCTATGGTCAAATGATTTGCCCTGATGTCATCAAGACTCAAGGCAGATTTTGTGAGGCTTTCCAGGTCACTGCCAAGACCTTTTGTCAATGTTAGGGCCTGAAAGGGGAATCACCTACGCTGCTTTAGCACACACAGGGGTTGATTTTCTGAAACTAGAGAATGCAAAATTTGGTGCAGTTCTGCATAGAAACCAATCAACTTCCAGATTTTATTTTCAAAGCCTAATTGAATGAACTGAAGTTAGAAGCTGATTGGCTATCATGCACAGCTGCACCAGCTTTTGCATTCTCCAGTTTTAGTAAATCAATCCCAGAGTGTCCATACTGCTTAGCTGACCTTTGCAAATGATCTAAAAGAAAGGGGGAGGCTAAAATAAGAAAATAAAGGCTGTCCAATTGCTTGCTTTGTCTATTGCTATGTTTTCTTTACATATTTGCATAAAATGTGTCTATATTTTCTTTTGCTTTGTTAATTTTTTTAAAGGTGCAACAAACCAATAAAGACTCCATGAAATAAAAAAAAAGATAATGAAAAAAAAAAAAAAAAAAAAAAAAAAAAAAAAAATATATATATATATATATATATATATATATATATATATATGTCATTTGTCCTTTGTTTGTTAGCCAACTTAAGTTGTTTTAAATACTTCATATATAATTTTCAAGACATACAGGAAAACTCAATCCAGGCAGCTTTGTAGAATGAAACACATTGCTTTCAAGAATCATTATGTAGATTTGGAAACCAGATACAAATTTTCTATGACAAGTCCAGCTAGCATGGAGGTAGTGATTGATCTAAGGTATGCAGCAGAGAGCAAGCACATCTGAATGTGCAACATTCAAGGCTCCAATGCAATATGGTTGAGAAGTTTTCAAACTAATCAAATAACAGAAAGAAAGAGGGAGGAAAAAAGGAGGGCTAATAAAAAGGGGTACGGGGACACGATGTGAATGAGACAGGGATTAGGCAAACCAGAAGCAGCTCAGAAAAATCCCTTGTACCATGCTAGGTTATGGCTTGTGGGTTCAAGCTTGACAGCCTAGAATATCACAATATTCAAAATCATGCAGGCTCCACCTCCGCAACATCTCCAAGATACGTACATTCCTCACCCCAGACACTACTAAACAACTCGTACACTCCCTCATCATCTCACGCCTGGACTACTGCAACTCCCTTCTCACTGGCCTACCCAAACAAATGCTATCCCCACTCCAGTCTATCCTGAACTCAGCAGCTAGACTCATCTGCCTCACCAGCCGCTCCACATCTGCCACCCCCCTCTGCCAATCCCTTCACTGGCTCCCGATTGCCCAGCGCATCAAATTCAAATTACTAACTCTGACCTACAAAGCCATTCACAACCCCGCCCCAAACTACCTAACTGACCTGATACCCAAATACCCCCCTAACCGTGCCCTTCGCTCCTCACAAGACCTCCTACTCTCTAGCTCCCTGGTTTCCTCCTCCCACGCCCGACTACAGGACTTCTCCCATCCTCTGGAACTCCCTACCCCAATCCATCAGACTGTCACCTACCCTCCTCACCTTCAGGCACACCCTGAAAACCCATCTCTTCAGAGAAGCCTACCCCACCCTCACCTAACAACCGATCTCCTCCACTCCTCCCACCACTCCATCCCCCACAGCCCCTTCCTCCCGTACCACTATCGCCTCCCTCCTAGATTGTAAGCTCGAAAGAGCAGGGCCCTCGAACCCCTCGTGTATTGTATTGTTACTATATTGTCTCATGTTCTGTCCCCCTCACTATTGTACAGCGTTGAGCAAACCCTTTGGCGCTATATAAATACTGTATAATAATAATAATAATCTGCAGAGTCAATAGCTAAAATGCAATGCAAAGTGTCGATGCAGTGGTGTAAAGCACGTTGCCACTGGACTCTAGAGCAGTGGAGATGTGTTCTTTGGAGTGACGAATCATGCTTCTCTGTCTGGCAATCTGATGGATGTGTCTAGGTTTGGTGGTTGCCAGGAGAACTGTACTAGCCTGACTGCATTGTGCCAAGTGTAAAGTTTGTTGGAGGGGGATTATGGTGTGGGGTTCTGTTTCAGGGGTTGGACTTGGCCCCTTAGTTTCAATGAAGGAAACTCTTAAGGTGTCAGCATACCAAGACATTTTGGACAATTTCATGCTCCCAACGTTGTGGGAACAGTTTGGGGGTGGCCCCTTCCTGTTCCAATATGACTGTGCACCAGTGCGCAAAACAAGGTCCATAAACTCCATGGATGGAGTTTGGGGTGGAGGAACTTTCCTGACCTCACAAATGCGCTTCTGGAAGAATAGTCAAACATTCCCATAGACACACTCCTAAACCTTGTGGACAGCCTTCCCAGAAGAGTTGAACTGTTATAGCTGCAAAGGGCAGGCCAACTCAATAATGAACCCTATGGACCAAGACTGGGATGCCATTAAAGTTCATGTGCATGTAGGCAGGCGTCGCAATACATTTGATATATGGTGTGTGTGTGTGTGTATATATATATTGTGAAGTGTGGCGATCTGTCACCCTGGATTCTCGACAAGGCAGGTTGAGGGGCTCCAGGGTAAAGGTTTGATATGGAGGAAAGTGGCTTTTCACTTTCCTCCTTTGTTTGTAAGGTCCATTTTGGGAGCTGGAGCCTAGAGATTTCGAAGCGATTTTGGAGGGATGAAATCTCCAATCCTGGGACCAGGTTTTGGGAATGGCCAGGAGACTGATTGCACAGGTGTGTGCGGGCCTTTTCATAGAGTCAGGACCAGGGTTCTGGGCTCCACCCCGGCAGATAGGAGTCACGAGGGCTCCACCTGGAAGACAGGAGTCAGGAGGGCTCCACCAAGGAGAGGTGGAAGCCAATAGCAGCAAGGGGCTGCTAGAGACTAGCTTTGTGCTAGTGGCCAGCTGTGTGCGAAAGCCATGTTTTGAAAGAGTCTGCAGGAGACAGACGTAAGCCCGAAGAGGAAGGCCAGTGGAAGAGTGTTTATATTTGAGAGAGCCAGGAGGCTGAATTGTTTGTGTATGTGGATGATCGATACCCCTGTGTGGGAAACTTCTGATGTTTTGAACTTTCATTTAAATAAAAGTGGGCTAAAAAGGCTTTAAAAAAGCAAGTGAGTTGCTGTGTGCGTTACAAAAGCTCTACCACTTTGAAGCGAGTTCCCACAATATATATATATATATATATATATATATATAAAATTATTATTATACAGGATTTATATAGCTCCAACAGTTTGCGTAGCGCTTTACAAAATGAAGGTAGACATTACAGTTACAATACAATTTGGTACAAAAGGAAACAGAGGGCCCTGCTCGTTAGAGCTTACAATCTATCAGGGGCGGACTGACCATTCAAGCACTCGGGCATTGCCCGAGGGCCCAGGGTCAGTAGGGGGCCCCATGAGATGCCCCTGGTACCTTTCATAGGCTTTTTGGGTGTGGTTTGAGTGTGGGCAAGGACACAGGGGCCCCATGATCCCCTAATGCCCGGGGGCCCCGTGATTTGTCAGTCCGCCCCTGCAATCTATATATATATATATATATATATATATATATATATATATATATATATATAAAAAACACCCTGCTAAAATTCAGACTGCAGGATGTTAAAAGAGACACAAGGTGTCTCACTGGGAAAAGAGACATCTCAGAGCTGAGGTTTTTGGGTAAATTCTGAATTGCAAGACATCCAGGACTAATTGAGATTTTTGTGGTGTATATTGATTTTTGTTTAAAATTACTAAGAATGATAACTGTTATTATTTGCACACCTATTAATTTAGGTTGCTTTACTGTGCTCACATTCAAATCCAATATAGACAAAATATTAGTTCACTCTAAACTGTGCATGAGTCTGTTTTCTGGTAATAATCATAGGGATTACACTGGCCAGAGGTGTATGGTGGTGTCAGCAGGGGGAGTGATGTCAAAAGAGCCAAGACGCCTCAGAATAATTCAGTGACTTCTGTGACGGACGTGAGATCGCTGCCACCAATATGTGACAATCCCACGATCGCTGTCCCTGACCTTCTCACCAAACTTGTGACTGAAGGACTGGCCAATCTGAAGCCACGATGTCATGTGCGTAACAATGCCACACCCAGCCGCACCCTGAACAACGATTTTCCAGCTAATGGACCACAATCGATGTACCGGCAGCCTGTGTCAGGGTCCGCCGCAGCATCGCGCCCGATGCATGCGCGGTCTTGTCAGCTCGTGCCGGGATACGGGCACTAGGTCCCGGCCGGCCGCGGCTGAGGGAGACTCGCGCATGCGCAGTAGGCGCCGCGAGTCCCTGCTGGGCGGCCAATGACAGCGCAGGGCGCGGTATTTAAAGATGCCCTGCGCTGTGATGAATTGCCGCAAGGTCTCTTCCTGTACCTGAGTTCCTGTGTTCCTGTGCCTGTACCATTATTGACCCGGATTGCCCTGACTACGCTGCCTTCTCCTGATATTGACCCGGATTGCCCTGACTAAGCTGCCTTCTCCTGATATTGACCCGGATTGCCCTGATTACGCTGCCTTCTCCTGTCCTGACCCCCGGCTTGTTTTGACTTCTCTGCGGACTGACCTTCCCTTACTGACCCTGCGTGTGACCTGACTATCCTTTGCCTGACGTTTCTGTACCTCGCTGCCCCCTCGGTGACAACTGGCTAGTTTGACCACGATCCGTCCCTCCATCCCTCCATCCATCCATCCTGCCTGGGCCTGCCGGCCTCCTCACATCTGGCTCTCCTCCTGTATCCATCCCCGGAGGTTCCCTCTGCCACGGGTGGGATTGCTCGGAGGTCGTGACCTGGTCCTGGCCTGCTTCAAGTCCATCCCCACCATCAGGGGCCCTGGTGAACATGCAGACCGGGACTTAGACTCCACGCTCTGGGTAATCCTGCCTAGTGGGCTGCCAGAGGCACCACCAGGCAGATTCGTAACAGCCTGATTCTTACTGGGTCAGGTTAACTACGCAATTAACCCTTCACACTGCCACCACCTCCTTTTTGTACAGAGAAAGAGGAAACTCTGCGATATCCGCAATCACACTATAATGGTTGAGGTAATCATCTGTATAACACGGTCACCGCAGGCCGGTTATACAGAGGGTTAAACAAACACAGTAGAGTTCTTTTTAGAGGCAGGAATTCGTAAATTGCAATTAAGAGCTATAGAAACTGTTCAACACTTTCATAAGGAAAGATTTATTACTTAAAAGTCAAAAAGGGGTGCAATAAAAATATTTACAGAACAAAGATGTAACCAATATATATAAAATATACAGAGAACAACAGCACAGCAAAGAAATAACAGAGAGAGGTTAAAGGGTTAAAGTACTTGCTAAAGTCCTGGGTTAGCAGATCAAGTTTCAGAGTGAAATGGTACAGGCAGGGGCAGACTGACAACTTATGGGGCCCCCAGGCAATAGGGGATCATGGGGCCCCTGTGTCCTTGCTCAAACTCAAAAAAGGTACCAGGGGCATCTCATGGGGCCCCCTACTGTCCCCGGGCCCTCAGGCAGTGCCCGCGTTTCTAAATGGTCAGTCCTCCCCTGGGTACGGGTCTCCCCAGGTGGTATTGATGTTAAATGGGAGAATTCTTCAACTTAACTCTCTTAGGCCTGACAGCCCATTTTGTATTCCCCCAGCAGGGGGTGTCTCTAATGCCAAGGACCAATGCCTCATTTAGGGAGGGGTGGTCTGGGTGGATACCTCAACTAGAGCCAAAATCTCTCATACTCATATTTTGGCTCATAACTTTCCATATGCATAAGTGACATTCCACCCGCGGGTAGATTATTATGCAGACACGTCTGAGGATTGATTAGATATGAATTATGAAATGATACACTGAATGGTTCCCAAGATCTACTTTTCTGCTTTCCTATGTATTCGAGACAAGGACAGTGATCCATTAAATTGTTCGTCTCCTCTTAGCCAATCTGACGATATGTCTTGTTTTTATGTAAGTCTCTCATATTCCAAGATATGAGACATAGGAGAAAAATGGATTTTGAAAAGTGTTTATCTGATTCGTGCTTCGTTGTAATGTCTTGAACTCCTGGGAAAGCTTGCCTTATCATATACGAGGTGTTATATGGTACAGCTCGCCCAGACAGCCAGGCACCTAGCTGAAAAATGTTTTATAGCTCTGGGGTTCCCTGCTGTGCCCTAGCCTGCCTGTGACCCTTCCAACACATATATGTCCCTGTGGATTAACAAAGAGGAAAGAGGGAAAAATGAGGGACAACATGGAGATTCTTAACAAAATGGAGGACTGCGTCTGTCTCCGGGTATACGCTTGTTACAACTCCTAAGGGGGCAGTGCTATATATACACACACACATATATATATATATATATATATATATCAGGGGCGGACTGACAACTCATGGGGCGGCCCCCGGACAATAGGGGATCTTGGAGCTTCTATGTCCTTGCCCACACTCAAAGCACATCCAAAAAACCTAAAAAAAAAAAAGGTACCAGGGGCATTTCATATATATAGTAAGTTTCAGAGTTGAGACGTGAGAAATTAATTATAAATTTGACCACTAGGTGTCTCTAATATCAAGCTATTAGTCTCATTACAAACTGAATATGGGGATTCAGAAACGTCTTTACTCCACTTTTTTTTGTATAAGTTGTGAGTCCCACTTTTCATACTAGGAATTTGGAGGTAATTAAAGAGGAATTACAGTTGTATGTATAAAAAATAATTGATAATAAACACGTGACGCTCCCTATATGCAACTCTATTCAATTCAATATATCCACTACATGTGCATAAATCACAAACATAAATCATATATCATATAATAAATCATATAATAAACCTCTGTGAATAATCATATAATCAAAACACATAAATGAACAGACTATTGTAATTCTCGTGATAATAAAAAGTACCAATCAAATTGCTGTGATATCAATATTAACATGATCTTCCTCAACTCAGTGATCCATTAGCTGCTGATTTTTAATGAACAAACACTCACCAGCCTAGACTTCTAGTGCTGTCTTCACCCAGGCCAGTTCTTCGCAGGTCTTTGGATCCCCAACACCACCATCTTAGCTGTGACTTACTGCAGTTTCACAGTCGACTCTCCACTGCACATGTGTAAGATTGCGCTGCACTATTAGATTGGTGCCACAGCCTCCTGGGACGTGTGACGTGTCCTGGAATGATGAGAGGCTGGTTGGGTCAGACTTCCATAATTCTCACCTAAACAAAAACAGTGGAAGTTGTAACCAGTATCTGTAAGGGATCGCCGCGGCGCTGGTCCCGGCGCAGGTGCAGTGCGCCGCCTTGCATAGGGATGCGGGCTCTAGGTCTGAGCCGGGCACGGCGACGGAACTCGCGAATGCGCACTAGGATCCATGGGTGCGCGCCTGGCACCAATGACAGCGCAGGGCGCAGTATTTAAATCCCCCTGAGCTGTCACTGGTTGCCGTTTGGTCTTTTTATGTTCCTGATCCTGTGTATACCTGAATTCTGATTGTTGCTGACCCGGGAGCCTCTGGCGTGCGCCTCTACCACTGGTGGGTGTACCCAGTAGTCGCAACCTGGTCTCGGTGCGCTCCAAGTCCATCCCCACCATCAGGGACCCTGGTGAACATGTGCTCCGGGACTTAGACTCCACGCTCTGGGGAAACCTGACCAGTGGAGTGCTAGAGGTACCGCCAGACGGTCCCTTACAGTACCAAACGGTCATGACTGAGCCTGGAGGAGGGTCCTCCCTGCTTGAAGACATATGCCGGCACTTGGCGGCCCTGACCCAGACCGTTTTGGCCCTACAAGACAAGTATACACATCTGGAAAATCGTTTCCAGACCTTAACGGTATCTGACACTACCTCACAGGCCCCAGTTTCTGCTTCCCCGTCTGGGGAAGCTCCTGGGCCAGCCACGGGGGCTTCTGCCACACTACCTATGGCCGAACCCCGTGTACCCCTGCTGGAACACTTCCGTGGAGACCGTACACGTTTCAGGGCCTTCCGGAACTCCTGTCTCCTATTTTTTAATTTACAACCATGCACATTCACGACAGAGTCGGTTAAGGTGGGGTTCATAATTTCGTTACTCCAGGACGAACCCCAGGACTGGGCCCATCGTTTAATGGAGAACCATGACCCACACCTTGAGACGGTAAAAGATTTGTTTGAGGCTATGGCCATTCTCTATGACGATCCGCAGCGGGCAGCTTCCGCCGAATCGGCGCTATACTCCCTTAGACAAGGCCGCCGGGCGGCGGAGGAATATGCTTCCGAGTTTAGACGATGGATGGGAGACACATGGTGGAACGATGCCACCCTACGCCACCAATTCCGCATTGGGCTCTATGAAGCTCTCAAGGATGAGCTTGCCCGAGTGGGCCTGCCTGAGTCCCTGGAAGATCTTATCGCCCTAGTAATCCAAATTGACCGTAGATTACGGGAGCGCAGGTTCGAGAGGTCCTGCCAGGGTCATGCAAGTACATGGGCTCCGGTCCAGGGTGCAGGCCAACCTACAGTAATGGATAACCGGACTCCAGCCCCTGTGGACACCCCGGAACCCATGCAGCTGGGCCTGGCTCGGCCTACGCTATCCCCCGAGGAACGCCAGCGGAGACGATCCAAGAACCTTTGCCTCTACTGTGGTGAAGCCGGTCACATGGTATGGTCCTGTCCTCTGAAAGCGAGTAAGTCTACTTCTTCCTTTTCTTCCTTGTCTGTTGGGGATGTTAGACAGTCCAGTTACTTAGCTGTACCCCTCTCCTTCCAGCTTCCAGGAAGAATCGTGGAGGTGACAGCCATAATTGACTCGGGGGCATGCAGTTGCTTTTTGGATCTAGACTACGTTCGCCAGCAGGAGATTCCCCTACAGCCCAGAAAAAGGGGTCTTAATATATTTCTGGCTAATGGTTCCCAGATTAGGTCAGGATTGGTTGATCAGGAGTCCTCCCTTATTCCCACTACAATAGCTGGCCAACATCGGGAACTCCTTCGTTTAGACGCCATCACGTCACCCCTTTTCCCAGTCATTTTGGGGCTCCCTTGGTTGCGGGCCCACAATCCCCAAATTGACTGGGAGACCGGGTCTGTTCTTTTTCGCTCATCATACTGTCAGGAACACTGTCGCGCTTCAGGCCCCGTGACTCCCCAAGTCCTCCTGTACTCTGAAGGGGACCCCAACTTAAAACAGGTCATTCCAGCGGCCTATCATGGCTATCTGGACGTTTTTAGCAAACGAGGGGCAGATTCCCTGCCTCCTCACTGCCAGTATGACTGTCCCATTGACTTATTACCCGGTTCTGAAATTCCATTCGGCCAAATTTTTCCGTTATCCGAATTAGAATTGGGGGTTCTCAAGGACTACATTGACGAGAGCCTCCAAAAAGGGTTCATCCGCCCCTCCACCTCTCCGGCAGGGGCTGGGATTTTCTTCGTAGAAAAGAAAGATAAATTCCTGAAACCCTGCATTGACTACCGCGATTTAAATAAGGTCACGATTAAGAATCGCTATCCTTTGCCCCTGGTCCCGGAAACACCCTCACTTGAGACTCATAGAGATCATGTGGCAAAGGTATTAGAGCGGTTGCGCCTACACGGGCTATATGCCAAGGCTGACAAGTGCAGTTTTGAACAGTGCAGTATTGTTTTTTTGGGACTGATCATCTCCACCACCAGGGTCGCGATGGACCCTCAGAAAGTCTCGGCAATTCTGGATTGGCCAATTCCCACAGATAAGAAGGGTGTCCAACGCTTTGTTGGATTCGCGAATTTTTACAGAATGTTTATTAGGAACTTCTCAGGTCTGGTCTCCCCCATAACGCAGTTGACCAAACAAGGAACCCGTTTTAGATGGACACCTGAGGCCCAGGAAGCCTTTGAGTCTCTGAAAAAGTTGTTCACCACGGCACCCATTCTCGGTCATCTGGACGCTTCTCTGTCTTATGTTCTGGAAGTGGAAAGGCACCAAGGAACTTCTGCACCCTGTGGCATTCTTTTCAAGGAAGCTTACTCCGGCAGAGAGGAACTATGACATTGGCGACTGAGAATTGTTGGCCATTAAAACGGCACTGGAGGAATGGAGATATCTATTGGAAGGAGCCACGCATCCGATCTTGATCTTCACCGACCATAAGAACTTAGAGTATCTGAGGATGGCAAAGCGCTTACGACCACGCCAGGCGAGATGGGCGCTCTTTTTCTCTCGATTTTCTTTTCACATAACGTACAGACCTGGTTCCAAGAACACGAAGCCCGACGCGCTCTCACGCATGTTTGAGGATCCCAAGGAAGAGCCTAGGCCTGATACCATCTTGTCTTCAGGGAACTTTCTGGCCCTCCAAACAGAGCTCTGTTCTAAATTACAGGACGCATCCATGGCGATGTCAGCCCCACCTGGGGTGTCCCTCCAGAACAAAGGAGGACTCTTATGGAAAGAGGGGTTAATCGCGGAGCCTGAAGAAGTCCGAACACTGGTCCTGGGACATTGCCACAATCATTCGATGGCGGGGCACTTCGGGCTGGCAAAGACTCTGGATCTTCTCAAACGCTCATTTTGATGGCCAAGCATGACCAAGGACTGCGAATGTTATGTCAAATCTTGTGCCATCTGTCAAAGAAACAAACCTCCTAGAAGCAAGGCCTGGGAGCTGCTACGCCCACTACCTATACCCGATCGGCCATGGCAAATGATCCCAATGGATTTCATAGTTTAACTTCCTCCGTCCCAGGGCCACACCGCGATTCTCGTAGTCATTGACCGTCTGTCAAAAATGGCCCTACCCCTGAAGAATACACTGTCGGCGTTTGAGACCGCACAAATCTTCATACGGGAAGTGGTAAGGTTACACGGAGTTCCGGAAGACATCTGCTCGGACCGAGGAGTTCAGTTCACCTCCAAATTTTGGAAAGCTTTAGCAAGGCATTGGGTATCAAATTGTCCCTCTCCTCCGTTTTTCACCCACAGACCAATGGGCAGACGGAAAGGACTAACCACTGGACACTGGAGCAGTATCTGAGATGCTACACGTCCTTCCTGCAGGATAATTGGCTGGCGCTTTTGCCTTTGGCAGACTTCGCCTACAATAATGCAAATCATTCAGCCACGGGGCAATCTCCGTTTTTTGCAAATTACGGGTTTCATACTATTTTTCTTCCCGATATGGTCACCGAGAGTTCAGTTCCAGCTACGCAAAGCACGCTCACCTTCTTCTCTACTAATAATAAGCTACTTCAGGAAGCTATCTCTAGAGCCCAGGAAGATAACAAAAGGGCCTTTGATAAGAAGCGAAGGGGGGAGCTGGTGTTGCAACCTGGGGACAAGGTCTGGTTGGCAACAACAAACCTAAAAATGTTGTGTCCTTCGAAGAAATTGGGACCGAAGTTTGTGGGTCCTTTCTGTGTGAAGCGAATGATCAACAAAGTGGCGTATGAGCTCATCCTTCCAGAGACCTTCAAGATTCACCTGGTATTCCATGTATCCCTGCTGAAACCAGTTATCCCGGATCGGGAGTCCAGACCCCCGGAAGCCATAACTATTGAAGAGCAGGAAGAATTTGAGGTAGAAGCGATCCCAAATTGCCGAAGGAGGGGGGGGGCCAGACCCAGTTCTTGATTAAATGGAAGGGCTATGGTCCGGAGGAAAATTCCTGGGAACCGGCCCAAAACGTTCATGCCCCTAGACTTGTCCGGGTGTTTTTTCGTGACCACCCACGGTGGAGAGATCGGTTGGGCATCTGGAGGTTGCCCGTGGGGGGGGGCAATGTCAGGGATCTCTGCAGCGCTGGTCCCGGCACAGGCGCAGTGCGCCGCCTTGCATAGGGATGCGGGCACTAGGTCCGGGCCGGCCGTGGCGACAGAACTCGCGCATGCGCACTAGGATCCACGGGTGCACACCTGGCACCAATGACAGCGCAGGGTGCAGTATTTAAATCCCCCTGAGCTTTCACTGGTTGCCGTTTGGTCTTTTTATGTTCCTGATCCTGTGTATACCTGAATTCTGATTGTTGCTGACCCGGATTGTCCTTGACTGTGCTGTACTCTCCTGCTCTGACCCTTGGCTTGCCTGACCTCTCTCCTGGATGCCACCTGTTGGATCTGATCTACTGTTGCTGACTTGGCGTGTGACCCAACTATTCTCTGCCCGCTGCTTTGTACCGCACCGACCCCACGGCTCCCGACTCGGCTTGTTTGACCCTGCATTTGCTCATCCATCCCGTCGGGATCTCCCGACCTCCTCATATCAGGCTCTTACCCTGCGGGAGCCTCTGGCGTGCGCCTCTACCACTGGTGGGTGTACCCAGTAGTCGCGACCTGGTCTCGGTGCGCTCCAAGTCCATCCCCACCATCAGGGGCCCTGGTGAACAAGTGCTCCGGGACTTAGACTCTGCGCTCTGGGGAAACCTGACCAGTGGAGTGCTAGAGGTACCGCCAGACGGTCCCTTACAGTATCTGTCAGAAAAAAGGTACCCGCTCCTAAAAAAATCCAGAACTTCCAAGTATGGTAGAGGAGAGAGGCAGGAGCCAGATTAGTGACACTTTCACTTTTAAAGTGATTTTAAAGGCTTTTGTTTTTTTTTAATAACAAACATATCAAACTTACCTTCTTTGTGCAGTGGTTGTGCACAGAGCAGCCTGGATCCTACTCTTCTTGGGTCCCCCGCCTTCGCTCCTGGCCCCTCCCTCCCGTTGGGTGCCCCCACTGCAAGCAGCTTGCTATGGGGGCACTTAAGCATGCACTCTCCCCAGCCACTGCTCCATGTGTACATTCACACAGGGAACTGTGGCTCGGCTCCACCCCCTCTCTCTTCTCATTGGCTGTGACAGACAGTAGCAGGAGCCATTGTCTCAGACAATAAGGAGAGGGAGTCCTGGGATAGCTGGGACTCCAGTGCACTTCACTGGATCAAGAGGGGGGCTTGGGTGATTATTACAGGAGGCTGGGGGGGGATGCTGCACAAAGGTTTTTCATATAATGCATGAAGGTAAAAAACCTTGAGCCTTTACAAGCACTTTAAGTGAAGGTCTGTTTCAAGAACAGCCTGGAGCTGTACTGCTTTTTCCACTTCACACCAGCATAACACATATATGTGGCCTCACTGGCTTGAGCTTTTTGCCGTGGGGCAACATATATGCATATTTGTCTTTGTGCTGGAAGCACGCCACACAATGTAGAGACCGAGCTGTTACCTAGAGTCCTGGGTCCTGTACTAACAATCGGGATACGGAACTCCCGATCTCAGGTCACCTGATCGCTGTGGTAGCCTCTGATTGACTACCATAGTGATCAGTCACTCTGAAATGAAGAGGAAAGATACATTGGGGTTGATTTACTAAAGGCAAATAGACTGTGCACTTTGCAAAGTGCAGTTGCACTCTGCAAGAGCAGTTCCTCCAGAGCTTAGTAAATGAACAGAAGCTCTACTGACTTCCATTGTCCAATTACATGCAAGCAAAAATGGTGTTTTTTTTATTTCCCCTGCATGTGTTTCGGTATTCTTTGAAAAGTGAAGCTGTACCTCATTTACTAATCTCTGGACACTGCAAAGTGCAGTGTTTATTTTCCTTTCGTAAATAAACCCCATTGCAACTTTCTCTCTCCTTGCAGAGAGAAAAAAAAAGTGTGTAAAAAAAATAAATAATGAAAAAAAAAATAAAAAATAAAAAAAAAATACCTAGATCAAGGTTTGATCTATGTCAGTGCCAGGGTTAATGTTTGGGTCAGTAAATTTTGGGCAGGATATTTTTTTATCACTGTCAGTTCATGTCAATGTGTTTTAAAGCGGAGCTCCACCCAAAAGGGGAAGTTCCACTTTAAGTACTGCTCCCCCGCTCCCCATTAGGGATTGGCACCTTTGGGGGGGGGGGGGGGAGCGGGTACCCGAATTTGACAGGCGATCGGAAACGGAAGGTATCCTCCCTCCCTCCCTGTAGTCTTTTGGGACACGTGACAGGTCCCAGAAGACTGCAGGACCATGCGCAGTGGGCACCCAGCTGTAAAACCACAAGCTATCACAGCGGGGTAACCACACTGAAGATGCCGGCCTCCTGGAATACAGGACGGCTGGTGAAACAAGCTGCGGGGAGGACACCATCAGACTGAGGGACAGGTGTCTGTTTTTTAAAAGTCAGCAGCTACAGTTTTTGATAGGTCGAGTGGAACTCCGCTTTAATTTGGACCAAAAAAATGCAAAATGCTCACTATTGTTTCTGGGCTGTACTACAGGCACAAACAACAAATAACATACACATATGTGGTACGAGGTGGTCTCAAAAAACTTGAGTTTTGTACCATGCCAACAAATGGCAGCACAAGGCTACTCACACAGTCACTGATGTTTCATCACGGACAGCACATTAGAGGAAAGAGCAAACGTAAAATACTGTGTGAAGCTCGTACACCCATGTTTCGTCACTGGTAATGATTCTTGGCATGAAGGAAGGGTCATCCAGGGCACGCTGGTGGTGTTCTTGGCAAACTTCAATGCGGTGTTCCTTCTGCTCCTGGGTCAGCAGCCTGGGGACGAACTTGACAGCAACATGGTGCATGTTCAAATCACACATGATGATTGCCTGGACTTTTCCGTATGACATACCGACAATGGCAGCAATGTTGTGGATTGTTCTTTGACGATCATCATGCATAAGTTTTGAAATGGTTTTGAAATTTTCAGTGGTTGAGCTCGCTGAAGGTCTTCCTAATCTCTTGTTGTCGTCTGGTAATATTCTTCCATTCTTGAAGCGCGAATGCCACTCAAAACACCTTGAACAACTCATTGCAGCATAAGCGTAACTTGCCAATTCAAGTCAAACGCCTCTGTAGCAGATTTGCCCAGAATTGCTGTCTATGATGAAACAGCAGATGTGGTACCTGGTCAGAATAGCACCAATTGCACAGTTCTCAAGTATACAGGACAATGGCACACTGACTTATGAAGGTTGGTTCTCCCCGTGACTGTGCATGCAGCCCTGTGCTGCCATCTGTTGGCGCGTTACAAAACTAGTCTTGAAACGTTTTGATACCACCTCATATTGTAGTGATTGTCAGGAGCAGGGAAATTTATTTTGGGTTGTTCTTTGGTGGTAGATTATGATAGTAACAAGAAATATACAGCAATATACAGCTAAATTTAATTTTTTTTTTCTTACTATTTTGGGCCAGCTTTCCTTTGATAATAAAAAAAATCAGGAGCTATCCATTACCATTTACCATCAGATAAATGCCCCTTCGTGACCAGGCTATTTTTTGTGATTTGGGACTGACAATAGCGCGGGCATGCAATCCTTCACCCAAATTACATTGATGTCCTTTTTTTCCTACAAATAGAGCTTTCTTTGAGTGGTTTTTGATAGCCTGTGCAGTTTTTATTTTTTGTATGACTCTGCTATGCAGAGCCATACAAAGTAGTGTGCAGGAGCTGACAGGGGAAAGATGTTTAGACATACAGGTCTCTCCCCCATCGGAAATCCTCGGAGATCGCCAGGTGCCGGTGGGGGAATCACCAGCCGGGACCTGGTGATTGACAGCTGAGAACAGCGCCCCCTACCTGGAACTGCAAAATCACGTATATACGGTCGGCAAGTGGTTAATTATCATGCTTGTTGGTTATGTGTTAGAGAAGACACTAGTAGCTTTTGATGAGGCAGAACTTGGTTTACTTGTGTGGCTTAAGTTGCAAACATACAAAACATTTCAGCAAACTGTAACAGCAGACATCTTGGTTATTAAGAGAGAGAAAGAAAAAAAAAAAGAACCAACATGTTTTACAGATATGCACAACTGGTAACCTTAGTGTACAGTGCCATCTACTGGTCAAGTGATATTAACACACAATACTGTATATAGTACATGCTGTTGCATCCACAACACCCCTTCTCAACGGCATGTGCATAATTATATGACATTTAGTCTCTTGTAGAAAACAGTGACGTTCCCTTGGCAAAGGTTTGGTGAGTGCATCTGCAGTACTGCAGTACTGGATGTCGATAACCCCTTGTTCTTGCATGTCTCTGAGCAGATGATATCTTACATCAATGTGCTTGGTTCTTGGGTTAATCTTCTCAGAGTGTGTAAGCTTTATGCATCCCTGATGGGCTTCAAAGATGGGTGTGGTTTGTGACATATTCAGTCCCATGTCTAGTAGAAGTTGATGAATCCTAATGGCTTCTTGACATGCATGTGCTGCTGCTATGTATTCTGCTTCAGTTGAAGAGAGTGCAACAGTCACTTGTTTCTGAATAGACCAGCTTATGGTTCCTTGTCCATACTGGAAGATGTAACCACTTGTAGATTTGCGATCAGTGGTGTCTCCTGCCCAATCGGCGTCCACATATCCAATCAGTTTTGGGAGTTGACGATGCTGGAAGTCGCAGCTTCATCCGATTTGTTCCCTTTAGGTACTGCATTACCCTCTTTACTGCATTCCATTCGCGTTGACACGGTGTTGCGACTTTCCTGCAAAGTATTCCCACTGCTACGGCGATGTCTGGTCTTGTCATGGTGGCAATGTATAGCAATTTTCCGATTGCCCTGCGGTAATAATCATTGTTAGGTAACAAGTTTTCTGTTCCATTGTTTTTTTGATAATCTGGTTCCATTGGTGTTTTCGCTTCCTTTGCATCTTGCATGTGAAACTGTTCTAACATTTCTATAATTTTCTGACTTTGGTTAAGAAGATAGCTTCCATCCTCTTCCCGCTCTATTTGAATTCCCAGGTAGTGAGTAATGTTCCCCAACTCTTTAATTTAAAAATTTTGTTTCAATTTGTGAACTATTTGGTCATAGTCCCCTTCTTGTTCAAAACACGTCAAGATGTCATCGACGTATATTAGGATGTATGTCCATTTGTTCTCTTGATTCTTTGAATACTTTTTGAGAACCCTTCTTTTCTGAGCATTTTGTTCACTTTTTCATTCCATGCTCTCGCCGCTTGCTTGAGCCCATAAATGCTCTTTTACAGTTTGCATACAAGGTTCTTTTCTTTCTCAAATCCTGGTGGCTGTTCCATGTACAGATCCTCCTTGATGTCTCCGTACAAAAAGGCAGTTTTGACGTCTAGGTGCTTTACTTGCATTCCCTTTCCGGCAGCAATACTAAGGAGTGTCCTTATGGTGGAATGTTTCACAACTGGAGCAAATGTCTAATCGTAATCTTCTCCATATTTCTGGGAGTATCCCTTGGCAACTAATCTTGCTTTGTATCTATAGATGTTTCCTTCTGTATCATATTTCAGTTTAAATGTCCAGATGCTTCCGATGGTTTTGCGACCAGGAGGAAGTTCTATTAGTGACCAAGTTTTATTTTCTTGAAGTGATTTTATTTCTTCTTCAGCTGCTTTTCTCCACTGATCGGCTTCCCTTCTCGGCAAAGTTTCTATGTCTTCCCAGGATGTTGGCTCCTGTGTTTGATGTGTTTTAGCAGCATATGATACCTGCGGAGTGGTATCCCTTTTGTCATTCCAGAGGATCTTCTGATTTCTTGTTGTTCAGTGGGTTCAATTGGCTCGTTGATTGTAAGTTCCACTTCTTGTTCTGGCTCTTGTCCTGCTTCGCATGGGTCAGTGTCTCTTGCCGATTTCAGCGCGTAAATCCTCTCTACATTTTTCAAGAATTGTATTATCTGGTGCTTCACTTTCATCAAAATAAACACTGCGGCTTACTGTGACCTTGTTGGTCTTTGGACAAAGGATTCTATATCCCTTACTCTGCTCACTGTAGCCCACCAGAATGCCTTCTATGGCTTTGTTCTCCAACTTGGAGCGTTTCTGACTTGGAATGTGGGCATATGCTTTACAGCCAAACACTCTGATGTGTCCTACATTAGGTTTTGATCCATTCCACATTTCATATGGTGTACTCTCAATAGCTTTTGATGGGAGCCTGTTTTGTAGGTATGTTGCAGTCATTATTGCTTCTCCCCAGTATTTGTTAGGTAAGGCAGCGTCCGAAATCATACATCTGGTCATTTCTACAAGAGTGTGATTCTTTCTTTCCGCTACGCCGTTTTGCTCAGGAGTGTATGGTACAGTTGTTTGGTGCATAATACCTTTTTTCTTTAGGTATGATTTCATCTCTTTATTCATATATTCCCCTCCATTGTCATTGCGTATTATTCCAGGTTTCCTTTGAAACTTGTTGCTTGTCATAGCTACAAACTCTTGAAGTTTTTCTAATGTCTCACTTTTGTGCTTCATTAGATACGTTATTGTGTACCTGGAATAATCGTCGATGAAAGTCAGTAAATATCTGTTCCCGGCAGGTGTGATGGTTTTCATTGGTCCGCACACATCACTGTGTATCAGTTCTATGGGTTTAATGGTTTTACTCTGACTGGTCTGTGGAAGAGGGGTTCGGGTGGCCTTTGCTTTGATGCAACACGCGCACTTGCTGAGTGTGTGGCAAGGCAATATTTTCATGTCTTCTGATAGACCTCTCTTTGCAAAGTCCTTTATAGCTTCTGGGTTTCGATGCCCCATTCTTCTATGCCACACGTGGATGCACTTGTCATGTGGGTTATGAATTGCCGCATTAGCCTTCTCACTTTCAGTGACGATTTTGTACAGATGTTCATTTAACCTTCCTCTTGCTAGAATTTGCTTTCCATTTTGAATTGTGCATTCATTAACTCTGAACTGGACAGTGAGTCCATTGCTTGAAAGAATTTTAACTGATAGGAGGCTTCCTTCTAGGCTTGGAACATATAGAACATTCTTTACAAGGATGCTCTGCTTGCTCCCTGATGGCGTTTTGCAGTTCAGAAATCCCTGACCATTACCTTCCGCTGTAATACTTTTCCCATTTGCTAGGAAGACTTTATCTTTTACACTAAAATCAATTTCTGTGAAGAATGTCTCGTCGCTTGTCATGTGACTTGTTGCCCCTGAATCAATGTACCATCCGTGTGAGGTACTATTCTGAGTCACTTTAAAAGTACCACTCCATGATGCACTTTCATTTTCTTTCGTGACCGCTTTAGCTCTTTCTCTTGTGGGTAGCTCCCGCTTTCGCTGCTCAGCTTTCCAGATTGAACAGTTCTTTTTCAGGTGACCAGCCTTTTTGCAGCGAAAACATACCCTGGTTTCTTTGCTTTGTCTTATGCCTTCATGCACCTTCAGAGCTGCCTCTGGTCTCTCGTTCTCTTCACTATGCAAATTTTCCTTTCTTCTGCTGTATTCATCAATTAATTTTCCCTTAACATATTCTAGCGTCAGTTCAGTTTCCGGTCTAGTTTCTAGAGCATTTATAAGGGCACTGTATGATTCTGGAAGGCTGCATAGCAGTAGTGCTACTACATGATTGTCTTTCATTTCTTCACCTATTGCACCCAGCTGGTCCACAATTTCTAGCATAGCATTTACATGTTCACCCATTTCCTGCCCTTTTTCCAGCCTCATCTTATACAGTTTGCGCAGCAGATATAGTTTACTGTTTAGGTTTGCACGTTCATGCAGTTTTTGTAATGCAGTCCACATACCTTTAGCTGTGTTTTCTTTCCTTATATGAATGAGTTGATCGTCCTTCACTAACAGGCTTATGACTGCTTTTGCTTGCCTGTTTTTTCTGTCCCATTCTTCCGGGTTGTCATTGGGTCTGTGCGTATCTAGTACCTGCCACAAGTCATCTTTGGATAACAGCATTTCAAGCTTAAACTTCCATAGCTGGTAGTTGGTATTTTTGAGCTTTGCTATTGTAAACTTCATATCTGATGCACTTGCCATTTTTCAGTGAACTGGATACAGCTCTTGTTTCCTCACACATGATTTGGTAGGATTGTAAATGCAGCACTTGCTTGTAGTTTTCCTTTTTCCAGTGTCTGGAGCTGGGCCCATAACCTGTTGGTTATGTGTTAGAGAAGACACTAGTAGCTTGTGATGAAGCAGAACTTGGTTTACTTGTGTGGCTTAAGTTGCAAACATACAAAACATATCAGCAAACTGTAACAGCAGACATCTTTGTTATTAAGAGAGAGAGAAAAAAAAAGAACCAACATGTTTTACAGATATGCACAACTGGTAACCTTAGTGTACAGTGCCATCTACTGGTCAAGTGATATTAACACACAATACTGTATATAGTACATGCTGTTGCATCCCCAACAATGCTATGCTACAATTAGCTTATACTGATAAAAGGAGCCTTCTTAGTTTCCAGCCTAAAGTTAAAGTGATTGTAAAGCTTTAATTTTTTTTTTTAGTAAAATAATAAAGATGTCATACTTACCTGCTCTGTGCAATAGCTTTGCACAGAGTGGCCCTGAACCTCCTCTTCTAGGGTCCCCCACCAGCGCTCATGGCTCCTCCCCCTGCCAAGTGCCCCTATAGGACCTCCATTACTAAGCCCCAAAAGGGCCATGACTGAAATTCCTTTCCTTGCTCTGCGGATTACATAGAGTCAGTGCAGACTCTAGCCTGACCTTCACCCTCAGTGGAATATACTGGATGGGGGACATAGATGCTGGAACAGAGACCCTGAAGTTGATTTATGCCCCCAAAGAAAGCTGCTTCCTATAAGGGCAGCCATACATGCTAGATCCCGAGCTAGGCTGCTCACATCTATTCAAACACACCGCTTGGCTCAGCCCCACACATTGCTCTCTGCTCACAGGTTTTGACTGACAGCAGCAGGAAGCAATGGCTCCCACTGCTCTTAGCCAACCCTGTGACAGCGGGGAGAGGGGAGAAGAACAGCTGCAAACATGCACAGTGCTGGATAACGATTGGACTCAGGAAAGCCATTGGTTCTAAGGTCCAAGGTTATTTACCTTAATGCATTCTATGTATTAAGGTAAAAAACGGTTGGCAAGCAGCTCCCCCCCCAGCCCCACCTTATACCTACCTTAGCCTGATCATGATCCAGCGATGTGCAGTGTCTCTCTCTCTTTAAATGTGTACCTTTAAAATCACTTTAAGTATAGTTAATTTAAGTATAACAGAAAAGTAGTGTGGGCACCACGTCCCTGTATTCATAAAAAAAACAACAGCAAAATATTGAATATCTAAGGTACCATAAAGCAACTAGATCAATAAATAAAATCACTAAAAAAAAGTCTGCATACCTTAAAGTGTATGTAAAACTACCAATAACATTCTCTTTGAAAGGGTATAATTACATCTGTTCAACAAGTGCAAATAAAACATGTGGTCATCCATCCCTTGTCATGGAGAATACAGGATGGTGTTAGGAAGTCTTAACACAGTACTATACACTCCTAGAAGTCCTGAAGAAAGAAGGACAGAGGGGATTTCAAATCCCTAGACCACTGAAACAGCTATCTGGGCAATGTCAGCTCAACAGTCCTGGAGGTAAGTACAGCAGGGATGGGGGTGGGGAGGGTGTCCAATGTTACTTCAACTTTGCATTTTTTTTTAAAAGTTAACATTTTTAGATATTTTACACAAAAATATAAAATCCAAATAGCAACTTTTAACATTTACCGCTGGTTCACACCATAGGAACGCAGTCCAGATGAGTTTTCACATGTGCGTTTTTGATGCATTGTTGGCGCATTCCAGTGTGTTTTGTATGCATTTTGTATGTGTTTTACAGCATTCCAGTACAGTTCTGTGTGGAAAAATGCGGCATGTTCTACTTTTTTTTCTGCAACTGGAACGCACTGGAACTGCAAATACTGATGTGAACTATGACATTGACAATCATATAACCTGTTTTCTGTGCGTTTTGGATACAAAAAAAAGTACACTGAAACACATGTAGTGTGAACTGGCCCTTAAAGAGACTTCAACAAAAGCATGCATCCAGTGTTAAAACTGCAAAAGTTGCTATTTCAACCCTTTATTTTTAGTGAACCTAAATGGTAGTAAATCGCAAATTATAAAACAAAAAAATCTCCCTACAAGTTAAGATCATAATGTGCTAGTATACATCCCATACTAGCACATTCTGAAAGACTTCCCTGAAAACGAAGCCCTCCAGTAAAGTGCTGTCACAACTCCGTGGGGCTTCCATCTTTACCTGGCCTTACTTCGCGGGTTGTGGCTGTTTGACTGGCTCAGCCGACATGATGTCACTCCCGTGCATGTCTGCAGGAGTCTCGGCTGCGGCAGGGCTCTCTCAATGAACAGCACGCCATTAACTGAGAGTGCAGTGAGAATGCGCAGATGACATCACCGGCGCTGCTAAAGTAAATATCTCCTAAATGGTGCACGTTTAGGAGATATTTGCTGTACCAACAGGCAAGCCTTTACCACCAGTTTAATGTATTAGCTACAAAATACTTATTCATTGCTAGGTGATCTGACATTAACAACCCATTGTTTCTCCCTAATCTGTGTATCTGCATACTCCTCTGTGATTATTATGCATGCTCTGCTTTTTGTTTTTTCCTCTGGCCAGTCCAGTACTATTTATAATTAGAGCAAGGAGACCAGCAGAAGTGGAGAACATGCAGCAGGAAAGTCCAACAAGGTCTTTGTTCACTTCCAAATTCACATGAAACCTTACTGGTAGACCCGGACCTGTGCAGCGATGCAGTTATACGCATATATATTACAATGCTGGCATTTAGGAATGTCCTTGATGTTCAAGTCGCACATAATTTCAACTCAAACATCGAGTGTTCATGTATTCTGTGAACACGCAAATGGTTAGGGCATTCGGTGGGCTATTAGCCAGCAGTGCCCCACAATGCACTACACTCTGACAGTGCATTGTTATTGGCCAAAGCAATGCACCGGACCACAGTTCAGGTGCAATGCTTTGGCCAATCACAGCACAGTGCACTGTGAGAGCAATGATTGGCCAAAGTCCATGCCTCCCACTATGTAAGGCTGCTTACATAGGAGCCTTGTGTAGTGTGTTGGAGTTAGTAGTGAGGTTAGTTACTTGTGTGTTAGGAGACAGTGTAGTGCAGTCAGTGACAGTGTAGTGTGGTGTTGAGAAGAGCAGTGTAGTGGTGTCATTGAAGTGTCAATGTTTTTACAGAACTTCTGCATCACCGCTGTTCCCATTTACTTTTTTTTTTTGTTAAAAAAGAAAATAATAAAAAAAAAATGTTTTTGCAGCATCAGGTTCTGTTGCCGCATCATTACTGTTCTCCCTGCTGTGTCGCAGGTGTACCTCCTTCTGCATCAGTAGTCTGTCTGCTTCACCCCATCCTCTTCCTCTATGGCCTCTTCTGCTGAATTGTCCTCTGAACTAGCAATGCTCCCTAAGCCTTTAAGGGGCTATGCAAGCAGTCAGGCTAAAAGATGCTATGTGGTGTTTGAGCTGGT
The DNA here is from genome assembly GCF_062004578.1 of Staurois parvus. Lineage (NCBI taxonomy): Eukaryota > Metazoa > Chordata > Amphibia > Anura > Ranidae > Staurois > Staurois parvus. Next base: position 5,577,358 of record NW_028317898.1, on the reverse strand, counting down.
CTGTCTAGGGGACAGGAGCCACACTGGGCCAGAGATTCTATCAGCTCTGCAGGGGAAGGCTCAGGGGTGGTTGGCACTACTGCAGCTTGAGCCAGGAATGGTTGTATGTGACAACGGTACCAACCTTCTCTTTGCTCTCTGACAGGGACACATGACACATATTCCATGATTGGCACATGTCCTGAATTTGGTGGTGCAGCATTTTTTGAACAGGTACCCAGGCTTACAAGATCTTCTGAGGCAGACAAGAAAAGTCTGTGGCCATTTTCGGCAGCCATACAAGGTCAGTGTTTAGCTGGCTGACATTCAGCGGGAATTCAACATGCCTACCAACCGACTCATTTGTGACAAGCCCACCAGGTGGAACTCAACATTTGCAATGCTGCAGCGGCTGCACATGCAGCAGAGGGCCACCAATGAGTACCCATGTGAGTATGGCACAAGGACAGGCCCAGGGGAGCTTAGTTTCTTAAGCCACGCCAGTGGCTGATGATAAAGGATGCATGCACTGTCATGTCACCATTTGAGGAGGCCACAAGGATGGTGAGCCTTGAAAATGCATGAATCAGTGATGCTATCCGTCTAGTCTTCATGCTGGAGCACATGCTACGTGGATTCATGGACAGGGCACTTGAGGCAGAACAGCGGGAGGAAGAGGAAGATTTTAAAAGTGCATGGGGTTCCCCCCAAAAGCCCTACCCTTTAGGCCTGGTAGGACTTTTAAGTGGAACCCCACCTCCCAAAAATGAGGGTAAATGTGTGGGTTTCCCCCTAAAAGCCATACCAGACCCCTGATCCGAGCACAGGCCTGGCAGGTAAGGAAAGAGGTGGGACGAATGAGCACCTCCCTTCCCTGTGGCTTTCCAGGCCACATAAGGGGTACCCCTACCCATTCACTAAACGGATAAATGTAATAAAAAATAAAGAGCCCAGTCTTTTGAAAAAATCCTGAACATTGAACAAAAAAAACTAAAGTTTTTGACAAGTCCTTTATAAAAAAGAAAAAAAAAATCGGGGTCCAGCATTGTCACAATGATGCTGACTGGCAGAAATTTTTTTTAGAAACCCGACACCCACTGACCTTTCCACACCCGCCAAGCACTCGCCGCATTTGACAGGTCTGACATTTGTGAGTCAGATGTAAACAATTGGGCAGAGCTAAATCCACCCAATTGTTTACATCTGACCAACAAATATCAGAGCTGTCAACAATTGGGTGGTGACATGACCGCACAATGGTTAATGATAGTTCTGACAGTTGTCCGTCAGATACAGCAAGTGCTCGGCGGGTGCGGAAGTGTTTTTTTAAATTTTTTCTCAAGTACATAATAATTAAAAAAAAAGAAAAAATTTGCAATTGCAATAATACTCCCAAGCTTATATAAAGTCACTTAAAATAGTTGTAAACTTTAGACGTGAAATATGAACTCTCAGTCTCACTGGTGGTAAGGGCCGTGTCCTTTCTGGTGTGGGCACAGACAACCCAATGGTGCACCTACACTCTCTGGTCCCCATTCTGCAAGAACTCTGGCACCTATCTTTACAGCTCTGCTTCCTTGCACAAAAGACCTAGATTTCTCCAGAATTGCCTGGCAAAGTCATATCTTTCCACATCTGTTATGCAGCCTCCTTTCACTTGCAATGAACTGTGCCCCTTTAAATACTCCATTTCCCAGAATCCATGGTAAATGCTGCATAGCAAGTCATTAGCAGAGCTTCTGCTGAATAGTCAGCGGTACACACAGACAGAAAGTCGGACGGTTCCTGCCGAACCAGTTGATTTTCAGTCTGTGTATACCCTGCTTAAATTAGAACTATATGCATTTTTTTATTTTGAATAAGGGAGTAAAAGGAAGGAAGTAACACCTGTCATATTTTTTTTTGCCATCTGTGTGCCATTGGGGAGATTTACCTTCATTTCCTGTCTCATAGCCAAAACAGGAAATGAGAAGGAATCCTTGCAAATTAGGGGATTCCCTTGGGGCTCCTTGGTTCACTAGATTGGAAGATTTCCCCTCTATTACTGTTCTGGGGATAACGCAAAATTTGGGATTTTATTTTTATTTTCACTTTTGGTGATAACTGTATACAGGACAAGTAGAGAAGGTGAATCTCATTAATGAAGGCATGGGTAGCAATAAAAAACCTAACCGCTTTATTAATCCCACTACAAAAAACGTTTTGCCTTTAGTTATACTTTCAAACGAAGAGAGCTTTCTTTTATAAAACATAGCCAATAAAATCAAATGTATTCATAAATTTAGGCCAAATAGTATTCTGCTACGTGTCTTTGATAAAAAAAATCCCAATAAATGTATATTAATTAGTTTCGGTTATAAAGATATAGCGTCTACAACCTATGGTATATATATTTGAAAATTGATCAGTCCTGATTGATGTACTATCTCATTTCTTGAGGCCCCTAAAAAGCTAGGACAAATACCCCCAAATGACCCATTTTAGGAAAGTTATTACAGCATGGCAAGTTTTTTGAAGTGGTAATTTTTTGTCACTTTTTTTTTAAATGAAGTCATTAAATAAAATATTTTCGTTTTCATATTTATTTTACATACTGTCACCAGTGCAGTACAGCATCATCATATGACTGGTGTGGTGGTGATCAGGATCACTGACTGGTGACGGTATGTAAACACAATTTTTTTTAACATATTTTCATCAGAGTAGTTCAGTATCACCCTAGTGACTCTGTACTACTCTGTGGGGATGAGCAGGGATTTTTTTTACTCTGTGATTGCTGTTATATTGATTAACACTGTAACAGCAACCATTTGAACTGTCAGAAATGGGTTTCCATTCATGGCACCTTGCTTTCTGTTGACATGCTGTGATTGGCTACAGCTAATCATATGGAACAGGGTGCTGTGATTGGCCGAGGTACCATATGATAGCTGTGGGACAATTGCAGCACCTCAACAGAAAGCACATCTATTATGAATGAAACTCATTCATAACAGTTGTGTACACATTGTGATCATGTGATCACCCACCAGCGTTAAGTACGTAGCACGCTGCGGTCATGTGCGATACAACTTATTCATACATTGCTAAGCCTGCCCGTGATGCCCGCCCACAGTAAAAGTACTGTGGGCGGCCTTAAGGTGGTTACGTTGGCCTCTGTTTACACTGGTTGCCTTGTTAGACCCTGACATGTCACCTGACAAAATATTTTAAGGCCTTATTTAAACAGGTTTTTAATATAATTATACCACCTCCCTACACTGTATGGCATGTATGGAGGTAGGGGGGTATATACATGTCACAGACATGATGCTTTGCACTGTGGCACATCAAAAACGATCGTCTTCAACACATTCAGCGGGCAGTACCACCCCTGAACATTAAAGTGCATGGGGCGACACCACAAATGGCGGTTGCAGCGTGGTGGTGTGGGCATTTTTTGGGTTAAAATAGGCGGTGAGGAGGCAATATAATATATCATCACCACATGTCAAATGCCCTCTTGAAAGCAATCCACTGCAGTTCGCTCTTCAGAGAGCTAATGTAAGCAGAAACAGCCCATGAGCCCTGGGGAAGGGTGTCAGCTGGGTTTCTCTTTGAAGAAGGTGAAGAGTGTAGGAGATCATTCGTTCTCTTATCACAAGGAGGATTTGTGAATATTAAAGATGTCTTGTGCTCTGTTACCTGCAACCACTCTTTTTTGTAGGAAAGAGCTGTGGTTAACCTCTTCCTGATACTAAAGGCATTATGTAAAAAAATGCACTTAGAAGAGAATAATGACAGAGCTCTAATGGAGAGAACACCATCAATTTACATACAAGTGCTGATACAGCTGATGTGAAAAAATAAAGTAAAGTACCACAAAAACACTTGGACCACAATATAAGTCCATAACAGGATGCATTTAAGATGGGAAAATGAGTCAGGCAGAAGCCAGTTTAATATGTTTGAAATATCCATACTTTGCTAAAGCTTTTATGTTTCAATTTGATGGCACAGAAAAAAAACGAGATTGCTAAACCACCAATATATACTACAGCATAATATATGGAAAGTCTGATCACTTATTTACATGGAAGGTTCAGAGAATAGATGGACACCTGCCCTTATGAAGAGACTGTCAGAAGGATCAGAGGCCTATTTATCTCCACTGAAGGCTTCATAGATTTTGGTGGTAAATTTGATATCCTCAGTGGTGTAAGTGATAACGCATCAAAATAAAACCACACAATAGGACATAATGATAGGGAATATAGGTCATGATGCAATAGATCACACAGGGCTAATGTGTAAGGTAAGGTCCAAGAGCTTGGAAAAATCTGTATGTAAATGAATAGAACACTGGCTAAAAGATCGTATTCAGAGAGTAGTGGTTAATGATTCATACTCTGCATGGTCTAGGGTTGTCAGTGGTGTACTCCAAGGTTCAGTGTTGGGACCCTTACTTTTTAATATATTTATAAACGATATAGGGTCTGGGATTAAAAATCCCATTTCAGTCTTTGCAGATGACACCAAGCTGTGCAGTGGAATAACGTCCTTACAGGATGTCTTCAATTTACAAGCCGACCTCAATGCACTGTTTAATTGGGCAACTATGTGGCAAATGAGGTTTAATGTTGATAAATGTAAGTTATGCACTTGGGGGCTAAGAATATGCATGCATCATACATACTAGGGGGAGTACAACTGGGGGAACCAATGGTGGAGAAGGATCTGGGGGTTCTGGTAGATCACAAGCTTAATAATGGCATGCAATGCCAAGCTGCAGTTTCTAAAGCAAACAAAATCCTCTCTTGTATTAAAGAGGTATAGACTCCAGAAAGAGAGATATCATTTTACCCCTGTACAAATCATTAGTAAGACCTCATCTGGAATATGCAGTTCAATTTTGGTCACCAATTCACAAAAAGAACATTGGGGACCTGGAGAAAATACAGAGAAGGGCAACCAAACTGATATAACTGGATACTAACATGTATAGGTAAAGTTGATCCAGGGAATATCCGATTGCCTCTCGGGGGGATCAGGAAGGAATTTTTTTCCCAGCAGAAGCAAATTGGATCATGCTTTGCTGGGGTTTTTTTGCCTTCCTATGGATCAACTGTGGGTATAGGATTATAACTTTTTTATTTATTTTTTTTTATGGTTGAACTGGATGGACTTTTGTCTTTTTTCAGCCAGACTAACTATGTAACTATGTAACTATGAGATCAGTCAGCTGGCGTTGTGAAGGCCTCTAGTACACCTCGTCATCTTAGATGCCGGAAATGGATGGTGTAATGTCACAGTCATTTGACCCTGGTCTCTGGAGGAACTGGACCACATGAGTAAGAATTTTTCAGAATCTGAGATGGGACATGCATGTGTATAAAGTAACACCTATTGTATATACAAGATAAAGCATCTAATGACTATTTACACTGCTTCATCATGGCAGATTTAAACTTTATGGTGAACCATTCCCCTAAACCCTATCAGTTTAAAACATTAAGGCTAGGGTAGACTTATTTATAATCTCCTTTATGGACTGCTGTGACCCCATTGTCATGTGAATTTCAGTGCAACTTTGCAGTGTGACTTTCATGCGACATTAGAGTTCATGGGACTTTAAGTCGCATTTAAGTTGCATCTAAGTAGTGCAAGAACCTCTTATGAAGTTGAGTCACATTGAATGGAACAGCTACATTTGCAATAAATGTGTTTTGACATTCAGAGTATCAGAGTAAAGGGAGCTGAATACAAATGCACGCCGCACTTTTGAGATATTTATTTGTAAAAAAATTTTGAAAACCATTTATCATTTTGCTTCCACTTTGGAAGGGAAATGATAAATGTGACACTTTGACCCTGATTTACTATTGTGCCTAGGCGCATTTCCGTGGGCTAACATCTACTTTTTAATAGCGACCGTCTACTTTTAGATGGCAAAGACATTTACTAAAGAAAGTGTCAACAAGTAAACGCCAAATTGAATTTACTAACCAGGCACAATCCAGGAATCAGACTCAAAAAGCAGACTTGCTAAGAAGTATGTCTAACACCCTGAAAAATCACTGCAGAGACATGTTCACATTGAAATTTGCTTTGCCAAATATCAGGACTTCACTTTAAACAATATCTGACATTAAAAAAAAAATTTTAAAATGTGTAAAAAATTGTTTTTTAAAAGCATGTCGTGACAGTGAAGAACGAGGCACTTTTCCAGCGTCTATGGCCGGATATAAATGCTCATGTGCAGAACACATTTTAGACATCTGCCGTGGGCGCTTTCTTTTTAGACGCTGTTCAATAGTAAATCTCTGTGTGGAGTCCACTGACAGTTGGCACTTGATCGTGTCTACTGTGTTTAACAAACAGCACTATTTGTAGCTAGGCATATCTTTTTGTATTCTAATTTGATTTCCTTAGTTCTATTGATTCTGTTTTTGTTTCTTATGCTTTATAATTATTTCTGTAATGATTTTACTTATTTCAAAGGTCTCGATAATATATATTTTGACAGCTGAATCTAAAAATAAATGTCTGCAATTAAAAGAAAAAAAAAAACTGCGTGTGGTCCCCACTCCCATCCATACCAAGCCCTTTGGGTCTGGTATGCATATTAAGGGGTAACTCCACGCCAAAATTAAAAAAGAAACGGTATGGGGTTCCCCCCAAAATCCATACCAGACCCTTATCCGAGCATGCAGACCGGCAGGTCAGGAAAGGGGGGGACGAGTAAGCGCCCCCCCTCCTGAACCATACCAGGCCACATGCCCTCAACATGGGGGGTGCTTTGGGGCAGGGGAGCTTCCCCCCCAAAGCACCTTGTTGTTGATGGGGACAAGGGCCTCTTCCCCACAACCCTGACCGGTGGTTGTGGCGGTCTGCGGGCGGGGGGCTTATCAGAATCTGATCCCGGCCCCCCCCCACGTGAATGAGTATGCGATACATGGTACCACTACTAATTCACAAAAAAACAAAAAGTGTAGTGTAAAAAACCACAAGACAGGGTCTTTGACAAGTCCTTTAATAAAAGAATGTCCCCCGAAGTAGATCCAACGTCAATCACGGTGTCAGGCTCCTGCGACCCAAAAAAAGAAAAAAAAAAACATTCCGCTTCCGACGGTGGCTGCCAGCCTTCTGCTGTGAGTCTCGCTGACAGCTCTTAAATATGTAAAGGGCAGGGCCAACCGGGGACATCATCCGAGTGACCCCACCCCATGTGACATCATTGATGTCACATGGGGTGGGATCACATGCTTGATATCCCCGGGTAGCCCCACCCCTTACATATATAAGAGCTGTCACCCAGGCTCACAGCAGCAGAAGGCTGGCAGCCACCGTCGGACGTGGAACCTTTTTTTTTTTCCGTTCGCTGGCGACGGGCTTCGTGATTGACGTTGGATCTACTTCGGGGGACATTCTTTTATTAAAGGACTTGTCAAAAATCATGTTCTGTTTTTTTACACTACACTTTGGCTTTCTTTGTGAATTAGTAGTGGTACCGTGTACCGCATACTCATTCATATGGGGGGGAGGGATCTGGGGGCCCCCTTTTAAAGGGGGTTCCAGATTCGCATACTCATTCACGTGGGGGGGGGCCGGGATCAGATTCTGATAAGCCCCCCGCCCGCAGACCGCCACAACCACCGGTCAGGGTTGTGGGGAAGAGGACCTTGTCCCCATCAACAAGGTGCTTTGGGGGGGAGCCCCCCTGCCCCAAAGCACCCCCCATGTTGAAGGCATGTGGCCTGGTATGGTTCAGGAGGGGGGGTGCTCACTCGTACCCCCCTTTTCTGACCTGCCGGGCTGCATGGTCGGATAAGGGTCTAGTATGGATTTTGGGGGGGACCCCACACCGTTTTTTTTTTTAAATTTTGGTGTGGAATTACCCCTTAATATCTATACCAGACCCGAAGGGCTTGGTATGGATGGGAGGGGGGACCCCACGCGAGTTTTTAAATTATTTATTTAATTTACGGAAATTATTTAACATTCAGCTGTCAGTGTGGAACCCGATGACAGCTGAAACATTAACACATCGTTGTTGCTACTAAAATCCTGCATGAGTTATTCTATCAACTCATGCAGCGTTTTAGTAGTGAAAACTAATGCAGCGTTCATGTATCAGCTGTCGGCGGAGTTCCCCACTGACAGCTGAATGTAAAAGCTTTGCAGGGAATTAAAAAAATAATTTAAAAAAAGGCGTGGGGTCCCCCCTCCCATCCACACCAAGCCCTTTGGGTCTGGTATGGATATTAAGGGGTCACTCTACGCCAAAATAAAAAATAAAAAAAACGGTGTGGCGTTACCCCCAAAATCCATACCAGATCCTTATCCGAGCATGCAGCCCGGCTGGTCAGGAAAGGGCAGGATGAGCGAGTGCCCCCCCCTGAACCATACCAGGCCACATCCCCTCAACATGGGGGGATGCTTTGGGGCAGGGGGGCTCCCCCCCCAAAGCATCTTGTCCCCATGTAGATAGGGACAAGGGGCTCTTCCCCACAACCCTGGCCGGTGTTTGTGGGGGTCTGCGGGCGGAGGGCTTATCAGAAACTGGAAGACCCCCACGTGAATGAGTATTGGGTACATGGTACCGCTACTAATTCACAAAAAAACTAAAAAGTGTAGTGTAAAAAAACACAGGACACGGTATTTGACAAGTCCTTTAATAAAAGAAAAATCTCAAAGAATGATTGTGTGTTTATTATCTTTGCATTGTAATCCTAACACATGTCAATTGCTCTGCTCTTCCAAGTTTGCTTTATTTAGACTGAAATGCAGTTTTCCAAAAAGAGCTCCTGGCTCATCTTCCACCTTTTTGCAGGCCCGAATCAAAAGGCTTTCAAACTACTTCAGAGAATTTCTCCTTTGGAAACAGTAACTTTGCCTGAGTTGTATCGAGGACTAATTGTAAGCACTCCAGATGTTCCAAGGTACCTGGTCCTACTTCAGTAGGTTCAGCAACCAAACCTTTCCAGGACCTGTATCGTCTGCTGGAAATTTTATGTCAGCTTCTAAGCCAATTCCTCCCTGAGGATAAGGTCATTCAAGTACTCCATAATGAGGATACCCTGGTTCCTTAATAACCTGAGAACCAGAGCCAACACCTTGGTAAACACCCCAGGGGCTGTGGACAGGCCTATAGCAAACACCACAAAACTGACACTGGCAATCCACTGCAAATTTCAGAAACCAGTAGTGAGGCTGGAAAATCTGGAGGTAGGTATCTTTGATATCCACTACTGCTAGGAAGTCCCTAGCAATCAACAATGAGGTGAATTCCGTCCTGAATTTCTAAACTTTAAGAAACATTTTAAAAACCCTGATGTCCAAAATAGGGCAGTCATCTCTGCTTGGCTTAGGAACTGTGAACAGGTTGGAGTAGAAACTGTGACACCTTTTTCTTTTGGGTATGGGAGTGATGACCTCTTGGGACAGCAGCCTTTCCCCAGCCCCCAAAAAACTGCTCTTTTGCTGTGGCTAAAAGGACACCCTTGAATGCATAATATGTGGAGGGGTAATCCGAGAAACTTCAGCTTATAGCCTCTGAAAACTCCGCTATAGACCCAGTCATCTGTGACTTCCAGGGTCCAGGCAGCCATGAAGGTCAGTAGATATCCCCCTACTTGTAGGAGTGGGATGCCCCTTCATTGTGAGGATTTGCCTCTGGAATCAGAGTACTCGAGGGTCCAGTTATTCTTACAGAAATGGGATGAAGGTTTTTTGCTTAGTGCCCGGGGATTTTTGCGTATGACCTCTTTCTGACCTGTCAACTAAGCCTTTTTCTTTAGAGGATGAAGGCTTCCAAGGATGGTCCAAACAAGCCCTCAAAGAGCAGCAGCTCAACCAACACTTGAGCAATAGGATCCCTCTCATGTAGATAGACATGGTGGCCACCCTTGAAAACTTCCATATGGAATCTTCCAAGGTATCTATGGTGAAACTCTAGGCGCTCAGAAAATCTTCCAGGAGCTGCCAAATGGCAGCATCCTCCAGGTCTTATTCTCTGGAATGGAGCATACACTTCCGCCCAGGCTTCAAAGGCCTGTTCACACTGTACAGATAGCTGCCAGAAAGTAAACTGCAGCAGTTACCTGTCTGACAGTTGTCTATTCCAACTATGGTAGGGGGCAATGTGGTGTGCAATTCAGTGCATTGCACGGCTTTTTTTTTGTACACTGAACTTTACTTGAAGTGTACACAAGTGTACACCAATGTACAGCAGTGTAATGCACTGCTATGTGCTGCTGTACAGTGACATGCAATTCTGTACAGTGTGCTACGATAAAATGCAACATGTTGGTATTTAATCACAGCTCACTGCAGCACAGTTCCAGGCTGGGTTGCAGTGTGAATAGGACAGAAAATTATTGTTTTACACTGCAGTAAAAATATTGTGATTTGGCCCTTAGGGCTTGGCAGGCTCCCATCACAGGCTACAGAGCTGCTCCTCCCTGAAAGAAGGAATCTTTAAGGAAGACTTAAAGAGGGTCTCTATCCTCCTTTCCTATGGTGTTTTTAAAGACCAGGACCTCATCCACTGGGAACATCAGGGCCTTTTCCAAGTAGGAAATGACCAGGTCAGCAGCTGGTGAATATGATTTCTTGCAAAATTCCTGCTCCATGGAGTACTGTTGAATAAAGGGCTTTGGCGATAAAAACACCTTCTCCAGGGGAGGTCAATCAACATAACTTCCTGCAAGCAAGGGTTCACTGAAAAGGATTTGATTTGTTTTGACCCAAAGCCGGCATCTACCAGTCAGTGCACACCCATCCACCAGGAAGCCCACCATGGTCTTTTGTGTCTGAAATATTTCCTAGCAGGTCTGCAATGGATTCCTGATCCTGGACAGCTACATCTTCATCCTCATCTTGAAGGATTAAATCCAAAGCCTCATCCTTTTGAAAAAGGGCAGGAGGGGAAGAAGAACACCCATGCTTGGTTCCAGGCATTCCAAACCAGTTAGAACCTCTGAGAGCTGATCAGGCAAACCCATAAAATGGCTACAGTAAACTCCCCACTTGGCATGATGGATGGAGGATTGTGTACCTGTGTAACAGTGGAAATAACAGATAAGAGCAGGGATTCAAATCTAATCTGAGCCTTCAGAAAGCCACTGCAGGACGAACTGTGCAGGGGTCCTCCCTAACTCATTGACAGATTTAGGAGCCTACCCTCCCTCACTCTGCTTGAATGAAGCAATGGCTTGGAGAGAGGTAATAAGTCTGTGAAACCCTGTAAGGGTGCAGCCACCCAGCTAAGAGGAGTGTCGGCTGAAGCCAGAACACCTCTATATAGGCAAGTTTAACAATACTTGATGAGCCTGGTGCCTATTGTAAAGGTTTCTTCAGCTACAGTAGTGTTTTGCTGACCTGCTGGAGTCATTCTATGTTGTGGTGTACCGAGAACCTGTGATTGCACGTGTTTCTGCTCCATGAAAACCAGTAAAATGGTGCCTGTAGGTGCACCGCTCCACAACTATTGAGCTATGCCACCGCTTTATAGTGTTCTGCATAGATATCTGCCCATATCGCCACCCACATAGGGAACCCTTCTTGGGGATAGACTGACATGTGCTCCACCATATCAGAGGCATTCACTACTCCTGCTGCAAGGCCAAAAGCATCAAACTTCACCCTTATGGAGGGTGTCCCCACGGGGGCCTTCAGGGACTTGTATTAAAGGTAGTTATTAAGAGGTTGTCAAATGAATTATCATGTCACCCAATATTTGGTCTCCATTCAGTAGCCAAAAGAGGCATTCAAAAAAAGGGGATTTGTGAAAAGAAATTCACAGAAAAAGCGGCTACATTATGAACAGAACGTGACACTCAGAAAAATTTCCAAAAATTATGCTTTATTACACATATATAAATATGACATATGGGCATTCGCCCTGGTTTACCATCACCTCAGTATGAGACAATACACACAGACCTAAAACCATATAAAATGACACCAAGACCGGTCTAAATGCATGTGCAACAGAAAAAATGACTGCAGGAGTCTAATGTCCCTGTAGCACAGACACATAGGTGAACACTTCCCAAAAGAGGTGTATCCAAAAATTATACCATAGGCATACCATAATATTGAATATTATAAATAGAACAATACCATTATGGTGAATCCCAATCAGGGAATCCAAAAATTGTACTATGGATATAAATATCACATGTATGCAATGCAGCAAGCACAATATGCGTCAAAAAGAGAACAACAAGCCTCAGGCCTGTATGGAGGGAGACATAAATGTCAAATATATGATGCAATACATTCCTGTGCCGGCACAAGTGGTTGGGGCCCATTCATCTGTAATATAAACAGCTGTATCCTAGAGCTCTTGAATGAAAATATGCCCCATTTATTCCCAGGGTGGAAGAAAAGATGCAAAAAGCAGCACTCTGCTTGAAATGGTATCTTCACCTATATATATAACCTATATATATTGGGAATACTAACAAAAGTATGGATGATCTTATGGTATGAGCTTCAATATAGCTCTAAAAAATGTAAAAGGATTGATTGTCTGGTTAATTGTCCCTTAGTACCTCCTCTTTTTGAATAATAACCACACCATAGGATGGTTGCCTGAGAATTGGGGTATTTTTGTTGTAATGACCCTTATGAGAACTCTCAGGTTATGTTGCCATCTTGTGGTGTCTTTTGGTAATTTACATTGTCTCCTAAAAAACCTGATTCAATGAATAGAATTGTTGATTCTCTGATTTATATCGCCATCTTCTGGTTAAAATGTGATAAAAGCGTTAATTGACTGGTATATTTAATTCATGATCTTTTGATCAATATATGCATTGTTAAAATTGCTAAGCCTCTCCCCTCTCTGTTGTCTCCAGCCGTCTGTCTTTTTAATTATATTCAACAAAGACCAGCAGCTGTGCTAAGTATTTAGCCCCCTTTTTTTTTCTTCCATTAGGAACAATTGCAGGTTAGCTTTTTTGCATAAATGGGTGGGTCTTTACCCACTATAAATAGGAAATTGAAATGCAGTTGTTTCATTGGTCCTGACGAAGCTGAGTGAGATACGCCCATCGGCGAAACGCGTTGACGTCATACGTCAGATACGTCACTTCCGGTCATGCGCATTAGGTGGAACGCACGCTGACCCATAAGGAGGAAGCCATCTTCACATGCCATGAGGCAAGTGTGAGCAGCACAAGCGCCAAGAAGGGGCTGGAACCCGCGGTATATCGGCGGATGTCAGCGGTGGTTCCTAGGCCTCTGTGGCCGTGTATGGCAGTACCCATGAAGGACATCTCTTTCATTCCTAATACCCACAGCACAGGTGGTGAGTGGACTGTTACAGGACATTAGATATATGGTCCTCTGAGATCTATATGACCTATATATCTTATTGAGTGTAAACTCTGTCAGTGACTTCCCACATATCATTTGTCTCACTACAGGATGGGGACATCATGGTGCTTTGTATAGGATACAGGATATACCACATATATCTCAACAGGCAGAAGATCTTTTGGGATATGTCCTGTTTTCCCTACGAAAGGTGGTGTGTAGTCCACATATAGTGGTGAAGATACCATTTCAAGCAGAGTGCTGCTTTTTGCATCTTTTCTTCCACCCTGGGAATAAATGGGGCATATTTTCATTCAAGAGCTCTAGGATACAGCTGTTTATATTACAGATGAATGGGCCCCAACCACTTGTGCCGGCACAGGAATGTATTGCATCATATATTTGACATTTATGTCTCCCTCCATACAGGCCTGAGGCTTGTTGTTCTCTTTTTGACGCATATTGTGCTTGCTGCATTGCATACATGTGATATTTATATCCATAGTACAATTTTTGGATTTCCTGATTGGGATTCACCATAATGGTATTGTTCTATTTATAATATTCAATATTATGGTATGCCTATGGTATAATTTTTGGATACACCTCTTTTGGGAAGTGTTCACCTATGTGTCTGTGCTACAGGGACATTAGACTCCTGCAGTCATTTTTTCTGTTGCACATGCATTTAGACCGGTCTTGGTGTCATTTTATATGGTTTTAGGTCTGTGTGTATTGTCTCATACTGAGGTGATGGTAAACCAGGGCGAATGCCCATATGTCATATTTATATATGTGTAATAAAGCATAATTTTTGGAAATTTTTCTGAGTGTCACGTTCTGTTCATAATGTAGCCGCTTTTTCTGTGAATTTCTTTTCACAAATCCCCTTTTTTTGAATGCCTCTTTTGGCTACTGAATGGAGACCAAATATTGGGTGACATGATAATTCATTTGACAACCTCTTAATAACTACCTTTAATACATGCGTCTTTTGGGTTCTTATGGACCTGTTCTTATAGAGGTTATTTGACTTTGGTAATTTGGTTTGCCATCACCCCAGTTTATGAGTGTTTTATTTATTAGACGGTTGGAGCACATTGAGTGGAGAGGCTTGTATTCATGGCATTTATACCGGGAGAGGAGGTAGAGTTGGAAATGCATCGAGCCTTTGTAGCAGAAGGCCCAAATCTATCCACTGAAGATGAGGATATTAAGATTAAGTTCAGGGAACATAAAAAGCTTGTTATTAAACGTCTTAATCGGAAATGGGATGTATGCTTCTTGGAAGCTTATATTAGACAGAGTATTATCCCACGTGGTTTGAGAAGTAAGGTAGTTCCAGCCGAACATTTACATAATGAAAGGTTTTTGGAGAAATGGAAAGTGCTGTGTATAGAACATGGGATTAATGGTATGAAACTCATTGTCGAGGAGGAAAAATTACAACTTGAAGAATTGGATCAGGCTATTAGTAAAAGTGCATTAGATTTAGATCCCTTCAAAAATCAGGAGAACTTTGAAAAATATAATGAACAACTGAAAAAGGAAGTTGAAAAAGTACAAAAAAATCTTAGAACTACTAAACAAACTAAATTTAGACGTGATCTAAAAGATTGGGAAACAGGTGAGATATTTGATCTCACTACAAAAAGAAGTAGAAGTCGATCTAAACGAAGAGTATTTCGTTCACATTCTAGATCAATGGGAGAAACCATGTCCAGTGAAAGTGATTCTGAAAATCTTGGAAAATCTGTCTCTTTTTTAGACCAACAAAATGGAGAACCTCCTCATATCCATCAATCACAGATGGGAAGAGGATCCAAAAAGAAAGTAGAGGAATCCTTAAAAAACAAACATCAGGAGGACAAGGGCAGAACAAGAAGTCAAAGGAGGTAGTAGAAGAGAATATCCATGACAATAAGGTAATCTTTGGCTAATTTTCCACTCAGAAGGGAACATATTTCTTTATTGAACAAAGGTATGTCCTTCTCACCAGTGACCCCCATGGACGAGTTCGAGGTATTTAAAGATGTTAACTTATTTCTAAGAAAAGTTTTCTTGAGAATGATACATGGTAATCCCACTATTTTGGAGGATATGGCCTCTGACCCGTCCATTGAGGACCGCAAGATGCTAGATATGTTGATATCTCTCATAGAGGAAAATGAGGATGGTGATGAGAGTGTAATAGACCTGGACAATTCCAATAATATAAATAGGAAGGTTGATCTGAATATTAGATCGACAAAAATGCCGAAAATTCGCTCCAATATGAGGATCTCGACATTTCTAGATTTTGTTGCTGATGACCTTAAAAATCTTGAGTGGAAAATGCCAATTGGTGATAATCTTACC
Source organism: Staurois parvus (assembly GCF_062004578.1). NCBI lineage: Eukaryota > Metazoa > Chordata > Amphibia > Anura > Ranidae > Staurois > Staurois parvus. Next base: position 5,561,716 of record NW_028317898.1, on the reverse strand, counting down.
AAAAAAGAAAGAAAAGCTCTTAAAGAACTAAAAGAGACCAAAGATATTGTTATTAAGAGAAGTGATAAAGGGGGTAATGTAGTGATTTTGAATGAACTAAACTATGTCAGGGAGGTGAAGCGCTTATTGAGTGATTCATCCACATATAGGAAAGTGACTGCGAATCCTTTCCATATGGTGGTAAAAAAACTAAATTCCATCTTAATACTAGGAAAAGAAGTGGGTTTGTTAACTAAAAAAGAATATGACTATCTGAGAACTGAAGAATTTAATCACCCTACTTTTTACATTATCCCTAAAATACATAAAAATCAAGAAAATCCTCCAGGTAGACCTATTGTTTCAGCCATTAATGGTCCCCTAGATAAAACAGGGAAATATATAGATTTGTTCCTTAAAGATATGGTTCCTAATCTCCCCTCCTATGTAAGGGACACTAAAGATGTGTTGGCTAAGATTGAAAACATGATCATTAATGATAACTCCATTCTAGTGGGAATAGATGTGGAATCACTTTACACCTCTATCCCACATGAATGTGGTGTGAGATCAGTCTCCTATTTTCTTGATAAAACATATCCTACTTTGGGAGGACAGAACGAATTTATTAGTGAGTTATTGGAGTTTGCATTAAAACATAACTTTTTTCAATTTAACAATACCTTTTATCAACAAACTAGAGGTACCAGTATGGGAGCACCGTGGGCTCCAGCCTACGCATGTCTCCACTTGGGGTTTTGGGAGGAGCAGGTTGTCTTCAGATCATCAAGATTTCTTGCTAATGTCCAGATCTGGTTAAGATATATAGATGATGTGTTCCTTGTGTGGCGAGGAACATCTGAGGAATTAAAACTATTTTTGGGAGAGTTAAATCAGAACTCCTTCAACATTGGACTCACGTATATATTTGATGAAAGATGTATTTCTTTTCTGGATCTGGAGATTAGACTTGAGAATGGAAGACTCCTTACAAAGACATATAGAAAACCTACTGCTGCCAACACCCTACTAGAGGCAAGAAGCTATCATCCACGTTCACTGATTTCAGGGATTCCAGTGGGACAGTTTTTGAGATGTCGGAGAAATTGCTCAAACATCAATGACTTTAGAATGGAGGCTCAGGACCTCTATAGAAGATTTAGAGAAAGGGGATATTCCCACTCCCAAATTAGAAATGCTCGGAGACGGGCATATCAAACTGACCGCGAGGACTTATTATCTCCTAAAAAGGATGTAAAGGCTAAACCGAGTGATCAACCTGTTAGAATGATAACCCAATTTGGAGCCCAATGGCAAGATGTAAAATTGATATTAGAAAAACATTGGAAGATTCTAACTCAATGCCCTAGGTTGAGTAAGATTGTAGGTGAGCGCCCCCAGATGGTAGCAAGAAGAGCACCAAATCTTGGTGACCTCCTTATTCATTCAGATTATCAACCATTAAAACAAACAACATGGTTAAAATCACGTACCAAGGGGATGTTTAAATGTGGAAAATGTCAAATCTGCAAATATGTGGATCGTACGGATTCCTTTTATGACTCAGGAAATAACACTCATTATAAGATTCAGAGTCTCATAAACTGCTCCACAGTGAGAGTATTATATATCTTAACTTGTCCCTGTAAAAAGATGTATGTTGGTAAGACTAAAAGACAACTCAAAGTACGAATAGGTGAACATCTTAGAGATATTAGATCAAATGACCCTGACAGTAATCTTGCCCAACATTACGCCAAATATCATGGAGGTAAACTGGACGGTACAAAAGTAAAAGGTTTCTATGCACTGCACTTCCCACAAAGGAGAGGTGATTTTGACAGAGAACTGCTTAAAAAGGAGAAACATTGGATATATAAACTTGATACACTGTACCCTAAGGGGTTAAATGTGGAATGTGACCTCCAAGTGTTTTTGGAAAAATAGGTTTATAGGACTATGTACCTGTTTATTGCCATGCGGTGGGCAATTTACGGCATTTTTTTGTCTTTATAAAGGGTTGGACTTTAGATTAAATAACCCCAAAATAAACCTATATATATTGGGAATACTAACAAAAGTATGGATGATCTTATGGTATGAGCTTCAATATAGCTCTAAAAAATGTAAAAGGATTGATTGTCTGGTTAATTGTCCCTTAGTACCTCCTCTTTTTGAATAATAACCACACCATAGGATGGTTGCCTGAGAATTGGGGTATTTTTGTTGTAATGACCCTTATGAGAACTCTCAGGTTATGTTGCCATCTTGTGGTGTCTTTTGGTAATTTACATTGTCTCCTAAAAAACCTGATTCAATGAATAGAATTGTTGATTCTCTGATTTATATCGCCATCTTCTGGTTAAAATGTGATAAAAGCGTTAATTGACTGGTATATTTAATTCATGATCTTTTGATCAATATATGCATTGTTAAAATTGCTAAGCCTCTCCCCTCTCTGTTGTCTCCAGCCGTCTGTCTTTTTAATTATATTCAACAAAGACCAGCAGCTGTGCTAAGTATTTAGCCCCCTTTTTTTTTCTTCCATTAGGAACAATTGCAGGTTAGCTTTTTTTGCATAAATGGGTGGGTCTTTACCCACTATAAATAGGAAATTGAAATGCAGTTGTTTCATTGGTCCTGACGAAGCTGAGTGAGATACGCCCATCGGCGAAACGCGTTGACGTCATACGTCAGATACGTCACTTCCGGTCATGCGCATTAGGTGGAACGCACGCTGACCCATAAGGAGGAAGCCATCTTCACATGCCATGAGGCAAGTGTGAGCAGCACAAGCGCCAAGAAGGGGCTGGAACCCGCGGTATATCGGCGGATGTCAGCGGTGGTTCCTAGGCCTCTGTGGCCGTGTATGGCAGTACCCATGAAGGACATCTCTTTCATTCCTAATACCCACAGCACAGGTGGTGAGTGGACTGTTACAGGACATTAGATATATGGTCCTCTGAGATCTATATGACCTATATATCTTATTGAGTGTAAACTCTGTCAGTGACTTCCCACATATCATTTGTCTCACTACAGGATGGGGACATCATGGTGCTTTGTATAGGATACAGGATATACCACATATATCTCAACAGGCAGAAGATCTTTTGGGATATGTCCTGTTTTCCCTACGAAAGGTGGTGTGTAGTCCACATATAGTGGTGAAGATACCATTTCAAGCAGAGTGCTGCTTTTTGCATCTTTTCTTCCACCCTGGGAATAAATGGGGCATATTTTCATTCAAGAGCTCTAGGATACAGCTGTTTATATTACAGATGAATGGGCCCCAACCACTTGTGCCGGCACAGGAATGTATTGCATCATATATTTGACATTTATGTCTCCCTCCATACAGGCCTGAGGCTTGTTGTTCTCTTTTTGACGCATATTGTGCTTGCTGCATTGCATACATGTGATATTTATATCCATAGTACAATTTTTGGATTCCCTGATTGGGATTCACCATAATGGTATTGTTCTATTTATAATATTCAATATTATGGTATGCCTATGGTATAATTTTTGGATACACCTCTTTTGGGAAGTGTTCACCTATGTGTCTGTGCTACAGGGACATTAGACTCCTGCAGTCATTTTTTCTGTTGCACATGCATTTAGACCGGTCTTGGTGTCATTTTATATGGTTTTAGGTCTGTGTGTATTGTCTCATACTGAGGTGATGGTAAACCAGGGCGAATGCCCATATGTCATATTTATATATGTGTAATAAAGCATAATTTTTGGAAATTTTTCTGAGTGTCACGTTCTGTTCATAATGTAGCCGCTTTTTCTGTGAATTTCTTTTCACAAATCCCCTTTTTTTGAATGCCTTCAAGGACTTGACTGCACTCCTGGGGGATCATTATCCTGGACCTCTTAAGCATCCTGCCAGCAAGGTCACCGAATACCTTATACCCCAAAGATCGCTGCCCGCAGGATCAAGCACAAAATGGCAACATTGCAGGCTGTCCCTGTTCTTGCATGCAGGGTTCAGTTACAGCACTTCTTAGCCATAAGGCCAAAGCAATAAATCCAGATTAAGACCTTCTTTACCCGAGTAAGGGTGTTAGGAGTAGGCTAGGAACTAAGCCCCCTGAAATGAGACCTTCCGAGAGACTCCTGTGGGCAAATCTGTCTCCAAAGGACATGAGCTAACAAATAAGGCCTAGTTGAGCTTGGAGGGTTATGTCAGGTCAGGTGGAGATTCATGCATTTTTTTGGCCAGTGCCCATGCAACTGAAGGTGACAGCATAACCCAGGTAGTCCTGTGGGTCTTGTAATATATATTATTATTTTTTTTTTCGACCCCATATTTCTGGCCAGGCCCGAACTAGCCATAGGGCACATGGGGCAATTGTCCGGTGTTACGGGGCTTAAGATGCCGCACCGTGGGAGGTAAGCGGCGACCGTAGTCTGGACGGGGCTAATACAGACCGCGACCGCTGCTCACCTCCCGTTGTGCGGCTATGCCCAAAGCAGGGCCGACAAGAGGAGCAGTAGTGATGGCTCCAGAAGAGAAGCAGGAAGCACGGCTGACACCTCAGGTGGCCACTGCACTGAAGAGAACGGCAGCCTCTCTTCTTCACCCACGGCCACCAGCACACTGTGACAGGTCTGTAGCAGCGGTGGATGGGGCTGTCTCTTTGCTGGATGGGCTGTCTCTTTAATGGACAGGCTGTCTCTTTACCCAGTTGGGTCCAGCAAAGAGACATCCCAATCCAGGAAAGAGACAGCCCAGTCCAAGAAGGGACATCCCCTTCCAGCAAAGAGACATCCCGTCTTTGCTGTATGAGGAATATCTCTTTGTTGGATGGGCTGTTTCTTTGCTGGACAGTGTCTCTTTGCTGGACTGAGCTGTCTCTTTGCCCAGTTAGGTCCAGCAAAGAGACATCCCAATCCAGCAGAGAGACAGCCCAGTCCAAGAAGGGACATCCCAATCCAGCAAACAGTCATCCCTGTCCATCAAAGAGACAGCCAAGTCCAAGAAGGGACATCCCCATCCAGCAGAGACATCCCTGTCCAGCAAAGAGACATCCTGTTTTTGCTATATGAGGATATCTCTTTGCTGGATTGGGCCATCTCTTTGAATATATAAGGGGCACTGTGATTACATCTCTAGGGGCACTGTGATATAAAGGGGACTGCACTGTAAAGGGGCACTGTAATCAATACAGTGCCCCTGTACAGTGCGGTCCACTTTATATCACAGTGCCCCTTTATATTACAGTTTGGAGGACCCCCACCCCCTAAAAATGGCTGCTCAGTCTAAAATGCCTGGGCCTATTTTTTGTTTCTGGCTGACTGTTTCTGGCTTTCACTTAGATGTACTGTACATACCCAACCCCACCCCATCTCTACTGCCTCCTGGGATACTGATGCCACGCATCCCAGGAGGATTTCAGTCATTCTCTACTGCACTGTGCATGTGCCAAGCAGTCCCTGTCATATTGTATACGTGCCTCTGTGATCATTGGGTGCTGGCTCAAAGAAACTGGAAGAGACAGCCACCTCCTTCAAGATATCAGAATATCAGAATACCCTAGATTGGCCAAGCATGTGAGTATATTTTTGGTGGACAACTTAGGTGACAAGGTAAGAGGTGAAAAAAGTAAAAGGGGAGTAAAGTTTCAATTTTGGCTAAATGCTTGAAATGTTAGGGGTTATAATTTGATGAATGAACTGATTGTCTGAAACATTCACAAGTGGAGTGAAATCACACTAGCACCTAGCCCGAGGGAATCACTCACTTGGTTTGTTTGCTCACAGTACTGCTACCCTATAAAGAAAAATACGTTTCATAAAATCAAACACATATGACTATATTAGCAATTTTTTTTCAGGCCTGTGTGTGGATATTTACAGTGCATAGAACAAGTACCAGTCTGTCGTTTAACCTCCCTGGAGGTATTCCCGAGCTCGGGGTAAAGTTTCAGCACCGCAAGCGATAACCCCGAGCTACACTCGGGAATACCATGCAGCGCTGCTCCGGGATCTGTTCTTCTCTTACCTTGTCCTGCGCTCCCATGATGTCCCTCCTGCAGTATCCCCTGCAATGTCCTCCGGCCGATGCCGGCATCTGTCTTCTGGGTTCCGTCCCCTGCGACGTCGGGACGTACAGGGGACGGAACTGGCGGGAAATTTGAAAGTTGTAAAAGTGACATTCACTAAATACACTAAAATCACACAGTAAAACATTACTGTATCAAACCATTTCACATACATTTTGTCCCGAGTGCTTTGTCCTGTGCCCTGCCTGCATTTTTACTGTTCTTTCTGCCTTGAAACTGAGAAACGTCCATGGCGTCCAAAAAGCGTCCCTTTAGGTCAAAAGCGGTTTTAGACCAGCTAGAGAACAGCGATAATAAATTAGAATCACTTGCAGAATTGAATGATAATGATTTGTGGGGAAATTTGTCATTGGACACTGAAAACGATTTTGCGACTTTGCTCAGTGATGTGCGAACTTGGCGCTATATTTAAAATTTCAGTGTTTTTGGTTTGATTATATTATTGAATTAAATTTATTATTTTTATATTATTATTTGTTTATGATTATTCATTAAATTATAATTTATGATTTTGTGTTTCAAATTTTAACATACCCGGGATGTTTACTAGACTCTTGTTCGGACAGATTTCAGTGAGTTATTCCTAAAAAGTACAGGCCTACAATAAAAAAAATACATATTTCCATGCAAAAAAATGTACCGCTTTGAGCACAGAAATATGGACATAATCAGACCGCTAGGGAGGCTACAGCAGCTAATTCAAATGAATGGGCAGCCAATGTCCAACACATAGCACATGCACCATTTCTGTGGGTGTGTTATCTTAGCATGTTAGGGGCCAATAGAATGTCACCTCAATGCTCTGACACATGTGCGTAAATTGTGCACTGCATTAACATATACAATACTTCACTGCAATAGTGGGAAAAGGCTGTTAAGGTTATACAGAACCTGTGCTTTGTCTATGCAGTATTAGCAATCAGTTGCTTGTTAAAAATCTAATGTTTACTGTATAGTAAGAGATTAGGAAATTAACTGATTTAAGGCAGATCTCCATGTTACAAAAATAATATCCAATATTGATAAATTTTTATAAGATTATGTTTTTTATTTCTGTACCTTCTTGGACTGTATTTTTACCTTTCCATTTTAGTGAAATCAAAAATAATACCACTTGCTGCATTTTTAGTGCAGTTTCCAGCACAGCCAACCATCCACAGGAATGAATGATAACTTACATAAAACCCAGCATACTGCAAAGTACTAACTACATGAACAATGCTGGGGTGTGAACAGAGCCTCACTGCTGTGCAACAGGTACAAATAAACTGTATATACACAATCAACAGAGCAAACACAGCCATAGGATATACTGTTGAGCCCAGTGGGGTAAAGTATAATATAATTTCATATGTAGTATGAAAACAGAGGCATAAAACAAACAAAAAAATGCATGCCAAAAGACTGATGGAAAATGGACAGAAAACAAATTTCAGCTTTATAGAACGACTTTTCTTACTTTTTTGGTCGGCTATTGAATCTTGTAAGTCAAAAAATATTGCTAGATGAACAAACCAAAAATTGCCCCCAAGGCTGCTATCTATTGTCTATGCACTGTTCGGTCTCATGTCTCTCATCTTTCTCTTGGCAATGCCCCACAGATTTTTTATGGGGTTCAGGTCAGGCGAGTTTGCTGGCCAATCAAGCACAGTAATCCCATGGTCATTGAACCAGGTTTTGGTGCTTTTGGCAGTGTGGGCAGGTGCCAAGTCCTGCTGGAAAATGAAGTCGGCATCCCCATAAAGCACATCTGTGGAAGGAAGCATGAAGTGCTCCAAAATCTCCTGGTAGACGGCTGTGTTGACTCTGGACTTAATGAAGCACAGTGGACCAACACCAGCAGATGACATGGCTCCCCAAATCAACACAGACTGTGGAAACTTCACACTGGACTTCAAGCATCTTGCAGTGTGTGCCTCTCCATTCTTCCTCCATACTCTGGGTCCTTGGTTTCCAAATGAGATGCAAAATTTGCGCTCATCAGAAAAGAGGACTTTGGACCACTGAGCAACAGACCAGGTCTGTTTTTTTTTAGCCCAGGTAAGACGCTTCTGATGTTGTTTGTTGTTCAGGAGCAGCTTGACAAGAGGAATACGACATTTGAAGCCCATGTCCAGGATCCGTCTGTGTGTGGTGGCTCTTGATGCACTGACTCCAGCCTCAGTCCACTCCTTGTGAAAGTCCCCAACACTTTTGAATGGCCTTTTCCTGACAATCCTCTCCAGGCTGCGGTCATCCCTGCTGCGTGTGCACTTTTTTCTTCCACACTTTTCCTTTCCACATAACTTTCTATTAATGTGTTTTGATGCAGCACTTTGGGAACATTCAACTTCTTTTGCAATTACATTTTGAGGCTTTCCCTCCTTATGGAGGGTGTCAATGATGGTTTTCTGCACAACTGTCAGGTCAGCAGTCTTTCCCATGATTGTGATTCCTACTGAATCAGACTGAGAGACCATTTAAAGGCTCAGGAACCCTTTGCAGGTGTTATGGCTTAATTAGCTGATTAGAGTGGGACACTTTGAGCCGAGAATATTGCACCTTTTCACAATATTCTAATTTTCTGAGTCTATGGATTTGGGGTTTTCATGAGCTGTAAGCCATAATCATCACAATTATGACAAATCATGGCTTGAACTATCTTACTTTGCATGTAATGAGTCTAACTCATATATTAGTTTCACCTTTTAAGTTGCATTACTGAAATAAATGAACTTTTGCACGATATTCTAATTTTTCGAGTTTCACCTGTATACATATATATATATACATACACACACACATATACACATACATACACATACATATAGATTATGTTGCCAAAAGTATACCTCCATGGCCAAAGGTGTATAAAATCAAGCACCTAGGCATGCAGACTGCTTTTACAAACATTTGTGAAAGAATGGGTCACTCTCAGCAGCTCAGTGAATTCAAACGTGGAAATGTGGTACCGTGATAGGTTGCCACCTGTGCAATAAATCCACCCATGAAATTTCCTTGCTACTAAATATTCCATGGTCAACTATTAGTGGTATTATAACAAAGTGGAAGCAAGTGGGAACAACCTCATGTCAGCCATGAAGTGGGAGGCCACGTAAAATTACAGAGCGGGGTCAGCGCATGATGAAGCGCACAGTGCTCAGAAGTCGCCAACTTTCTGCAAAGTCAAAAGCTAAAGACCTCCAAACTTTGTGTGGCCTTCAGATTAGCTCAACAACAGTGCGTACAGAGCTTCATGGAATGGGTTTCCATGGCTGAGCAGCTGCATACAAGCCTTACATCACCAAGTGCAATGCAAAGTGCCACTGGACTCTGGAGCAATGGAGACGTGTTCTCTGGAGTGACCAATCACACTTCTCTGTCTGGCAATTCAATGGATTTGTCTGGGTTTGGCGGTTGCCAAACAGTACTTGCCTGACTGCACTGTGCCAAGTGTAAAAGTTTGGTGGAGGGGGGATTATAGTGTGGGGTTGTTTTTCAGAGGTTGGGCTTGGCCCCTTAGTGCCAGTGAAGGGAACCCTTAAGGCATCAGCATACCAAGATATTTTGTGCAATTTCATGCTCCCAACTTTGTGGGAACAGTTTGGGGATGGCCCCTTCCTGTTCCAACCTGACTGCACACCAGTGCACAAAGCAAGGTCCATAAAGACATGGATGAGCGAATTGGTGGAGGAATCTCACAGTTCTTATTGGATACCTATATTCTGCACCCCAACACCTCTTTGTGACACAATTATTACTTGAACAGGAGATATATGATTGCCTCTTACGGGGATCAGGAAGGAATTTATTCCCCTGCTAGAGCAAATTGGATCAAGCTTTTTTTTTTGCCTTCCTCTGGATCAGCTGGGGGTATAAGATTGTGTATATAGGATTGTATAAATTTTTTTCCCTTTGGTTGAACTAGACGGATTTGTATCTTTTTTTCAACCAGACTATGTAACAAAAAGCACCATTGTACATTGTGTTTGCATTAAATTGTCACAGGTAGACATTAACCAAATATACACCTTAGTTACTCCTATCACATTATTATACTCACTTACCCCTCTTACATCACAAGTGCCACAAAACTCCATTCTCGTGGATTCATTCTGATTGCAGGTGGACAGACACTCCTCTCCTTTTAATACAGCCAGGTATTATAGATATATTGCATACACACCTGTAATTATGTAAATAACCACTAGGTGGCAGACAACATTCCCAGTAATATAGGTGGTACCTACATTTGTATGAAGGAGTACCCTCAGCTTCCAAATATAAGGGTATATAGAGTTCATCCTAACGGGAAAAACTGATCACCAATGCTGCTGTACAGGGAGACAATATCAATCCACAAACTTCAACTCCCAAAGACTATGAAGTCATCTATAAGTAGTGCTTTATTCACACCATGTACAGAGAGGTGCATTTTTCCTACTGTAGGACACAAAGAAAACAATTGTGTTCTACGTGTCCTATTCACACCACAACACTTGTGCTATGTGCATATATTTTCTGTAAAGGAATAGGCACCATGTATGCATTTTTTGCAATGTATGTCCTTGAAAAGACCTACATTAGGAAAAATGCACCTCTCTGTATATGGTGTGAACAAACCCAAAATATTCTATGCAAGTCAATTCAGTTTTTCCATTGGATTTTATGCACGTATAGTGTGAATGAGACCTCAAGGTCCTTCAATGCAGCATCATCTACCTGCCCTCCAATGCCATCTGTAGATACCCTAAGGACTTGTGAAGTCCAGCCACAACTTATTGCAACCGTTTCTTTTTTCTTTATTATTGATTGTAATTTTATGTTTTTTTCAAGTTTCATGCTCAACTTTTTCAACCTATAGGTGATTTTTTAACCTAATAAAAAGGTGTTTAATTTTATCTATTGTCTATGCATTTCTACTATACTTCTATTGTTATGGTGTGGTACCTTTAAAGCCCCACTAGCTTTTCTGGTTAGGGTTTTTTGAGCCATTTTCCTTAGGGGTATGGTACTAGTTAAATCAATATACAAGGTTCGGTAGAGTTGTTTTCTCTCCATCTCCTACCCTCTCCATATTCAGTCTATAATTACTTAAAGAGTTACTAAACCCAGGGCCCTGCATTCACTATATAATTTTCATTTTGCTCTAGGAGGATGCAGAACCCCTGACCTCTCTCTGGACAGTGCTGATGGGCCCTGTGCTGATCACATGCACTCTCCGAAGAGAAAAAAAACCCTCTCTAGCAATACACACCAAACATGGTATGTGCGGAGTGACTGCACACGATATGTCTTATCAGGAGATTAGAGGGGGGCACTGGAAGAAGGGGAGGATCAGAGAAGTCAGGATTAACCCCCTAGGTTTCACAGTGAGTATAACAAGCATGCTTTTCTGCATATACAGACTGATTTTACAGTGGTGTGTTTAGTAACACCTTAACAAGGCATCCCTCTAGACAACTAACAACAATTGTCTAGTTATATATCAAAATAATATTAATATGAGCAGCAATTGTATATCAACAACCCTGCTGTACATGGATCATATACTATAAACATATCAAGACTCTTAAATAACATTCCAATACAGAACTCCAGCCATACAGAGGGAGTAATAGGATGACATTTTACTAGGAAGGCACACAGGGGGTTATTTACTAAAGCTTGGGAGTGCAAAGCCTGTTGCAGCTTTGCATAGAAACCAGTCAGCTCCCAGGTTTTATTGCCAAAGCTTAATGGAACAAGCTGAAGTTAGACCTGACTGGCTACCACGCACAGCTTCACCAGATTGTGCAAATGTTTGTAACTCCAAATCAATTAACATATTATCATAACAATAACAGTTAAAGTTAAAGAACCACATTTTCCTGTTCTACAGTTTCGGTGAATAATCAGGAAAGCTTTCATTGAATCATCGTTAGTCTATAACCAACTATAGGAAAGAGTTAAAACTTATGGTTTCATTTAGACTAGGGGGAGAAGTGGCCTTTTACACATGAATTCAGGGTGTTTCTCTTTCCAGAACTCTTATCAAGGTTACCATTTGTCAGATTCTCATGTATCCTGTCTAGTGCCCTGCAACTGATAGAGCCAATGTCATAATTATGCAGCAGATCAACGTTTACTGATTGGAGCACACAATTTCCAGTTCTCAGTAAGTTACAGCTGATCATAAGTCCTCCGACCAAAGGGTTGTTTTGACGTCACATTATAAAATGACCCATATTTACAATACATTAAATAAATGGCCCTTTTGTTATTGCAGTCCACATGATGCCATGGTCTATGATGTATGCTGTTTGGTAGAATCACAAACTCATCTTGACATATCCATGGACAGTGATTACATGAGTCACACTTAAAGTTTCCTTTTCTCCTACATGGGCCCTCCAAGGGCCACTTAAATAGTGATTGCTTACTACCTGATCTCGAATGGATCATAATTTCTGATTACTACTTCCATGTAGTTCTTTACATATTTACTTAGAGTCATGTTGCTCGTAAAAAGATACCAGTATGTTTTGTAAAACGTCCCTCATTTCTGAGTGCTACCTGGAGCATACGGTGATAACTCTGACTATATTTTGTCCTTTGGTTATCTTTTTATTAAAGAGCTGTTCCTATCTTGGTTTAAGCCTGGCCTATTCAAGGTTTTTTCAACATGGTGCTGTAACCCCTGTATCAGAATGTCAACTTAAAAGCCTGCTCCTCCAGCAGAAAATTATCTTCACTCAGAAACAGCACTTTTGCTTGAGTCATGGGTATTGGCTGTACAGAATGCTTCATAGCAAAGGGTGAGGATATGGGTTTCTGGTATTAGGTGGTACCTAAGGTTCCATCACCCTAGACAACAATCTCCACATCCAGGAACATCACCCTTTCTTGACTGCATGACATTGTAAACCTCAAATTGAAGACACTGTTACTTATTAAAACATAACATCTGATAACTGTGCCACGGTACCCATCCCAAGCAGCAATATTGTCTATGTACTCAGCATACATGTTGTCCGAGAAAAGAACCTGTTCTCACCTCATAGATACAGGTTGGCATACAACGGATCACATGTGACCACTGCAATAAATAACTTTTCCAATATTCCTGAACCGACTCATCCTTATCTCCTTGTAATATAAGAGTTTCGTTATGCCACATTAAAGAAGATATATTACTGAAACAACCTGAGAAGGGAACTTTCATTCCTCTGACTGCATGAATATCAGTTACCATACACAGAGTTTGTGGGGCTGTTTCTACCATCATTTCAGAAGATATAGGTAGAATGGTCCATTTACATATATTTACAGTGTTCTGTAACAAACATGGCTCATATACAGAAGACTGTAACTTACAAATTTTCCCCTCAAGAGTATGATCACAAAATGAGAGATCATGAGTTTTGTTATTATTGTCTACATGGGTGCCATAAAACTCTGGACTCCAATAATGCTGGGCACCAGGTGCACCAATAATCAAAGGCATTACAACAAATTTACACATAATCTTGGTTTTAGTAATATTATACATTAATATCGTTCCAAAACAAGTAGTGTTGTTTCAGATCATTTTCTGAGCTTCTAAATGTATCCACATATTTACTGGGATACCTTTGTTAAATGTGGTCCTCCACACTAATTCATTTCCCGTCATTAACATAGCCTGCATATTAATTTTCTGTTGTTGCTCATATATGGTCTGCAATGTACAGTACATACCGTCCAATTAATAAACCTTGTAATGTTAGTATCAAAATCTGTTAAAAAATCATTTGAAGCATCTACTGAATGGAGTATCACATCATCTATTTCGGCAGCTATACTAGCCGGACGGAATATAGTAGGCATCCATTTAGCTTGCATAGTTAGAGCATCATTAATCTTACTCCCAGCATTAGACATTCTATTTCCTAGTGTAGATAATATCAAACCCATTTAAGGTTCCTGTTAGGGAGTCATAACCCCCAAGCAATGTATCATACCATGCTCTCTTTTTTTCGTTTCATACAGCTTTTTACAGTACTTGGGAATGTTATTTGAGCATGTATCACAGTTTTCTGTGCGTGTTGACCCACTTTTTCACATGTAGAAGGCACTCTTTTAATATGTCCGAGGTTGATATGAGTAGTGTTTGAATTTACAAAGATTAAGTACTGACCCCACCATGATCTTCCTTGGATTTCACTAGCGTTGGTACAAGTCATAATGATTGTCTCATTAAGAGCAAACTGAAAAACAGTACTTGGTTTAGTCTTAGCGGTACAGTTTTTTGTTACGGACCTCCTAAATGAAGCTTGCTTCCTGTTGGCAACAGCAAATGTTAACTTCAGAGCAGGGGTGGACTGACAACTCATGGGGCCCCCGGGCAACAGGGGATCATCGGGCCCCTGTGTCCTTGCCCAAACTCAAAAAAGCCTATGAAAAAGGTACCAGGGGCATCTCATGGGGCCCCCTACTGACCCTGGGCCCTCAGGCAGTGCCTGAGTTTCCAAATGGTCAGTCCGACCCTGCTTCAGAGGTTACATTTATCACACCTTCATTTCCATGAACCGTATATGTTGGCTTGTAACCCTCTATCGGTGCTCCTGTCCCTACAGTACCATTAAAGGTTAAATTTAGAATGGGGCAGGGCCGATTAGCTGGGTGTATAAAATCATCTTGAGTTCTATTTGTACTCATGCTTTTCCAACCCCAGCTCGCTCTGGCATTGCCGGTATCTGTTACTTTAACTCCCGGCGTCCACACTCCAACCTCTAATTCGAACAACCACACGATACCAAGGATTCCAAGACCGAAGGTAAGTACATCGTTGCTCTGTGAAAGACAATACAATGTGAATCATTCTTGCAAGAAACATTTTTCTTGTGGGACATATATCCAAAACCCAAATAGTCCAATATAGAACTGTGCCTCCTGCTTGGATTTTGGTGTCTGAAATTCAAGAATTTTTTTTTTCTCTTGCTTTGGGCAAGATCTCCCTGTGCCCCTTATTCCACTGTATCCCCAGGAATTTCACTACCTGAGACAGAGCTTGCATTTTGGCCGGATTGATTTCCCAGCTTTTATGTAAAATCTTCCAACCTTATTTGGCTCCTGGTTATGGAAGTGGGTTCCATAACACGCAGTCCCTGGGCATCTTCTACTGGTTGCCCTTGTACATCTTTTACCCTAGGTGGCCCGTCTTCTGTGGTCTGCTGTCTTCTACTTATAGGGTTAATACTTTTAGGTGGATCTGTTACAGAGTCTGGGCAATCCGGTCCTCCGGGGCAATCATCCCATTCATCGCTAGATGATGAATCCTACACATCAGCATCCCATCTATCTGGATCCAAATCAACTGTGGCTGCTACTATTGCCCGATAGACTTTTCCACACTTCACCCTTCCCCTTCTTTTCCTATACTTATTTTGGGCCACTTTTACTGCTGCTGTCTCGGCTATATTTTGATAGTGTTCTAATTTATCCTTCAATAATTTTTGCCCACATTGCAGAAGAACAATTTTACCTTCTTGTTCTATGGTCTTCTGCTCTAGTTGATGGTAATCCTTTATAACCTGATGTAATCTCTTATGAATCTTCCTGTATGTAGTTAGCAAAATCCAACTGCGTCTGCCTAAAGCTACTGCATCACCTGCCTTGGCAGGGACCCCCTCAAGTACATATACAGCATCAAGGGGTTTGATACCTTTAAACTTACTATCCCACGATTCTGCCAACCCTGCACCTGACAACTCCTGTGCTAAAATATCATATGGAGCCTCAGTCCAGCTGAGAATCTCCACTTTAACCTTGCGTTTTATCCTTATTTTTTTTTTAAACGTGTTAGGTTTGTTAGGATGCCAGGTATACAAAAATCTCCAAAACTTGGCAATCAGCCAAATAACCAAATTTTGCACAAAGATCCCCGGGCACTTGGGGATCAACCCCCCAAAATCAGTTTTTAGATATCACTTTCTTATCTTAAAATATATTATCTTCAAAAATGTGGCAAAATGCCAAATGGCAATATTTTATACAGAGGGTCCCCTATGCCTGAGGACCAATGTGTAAATATGACTTTTTCAAACAACCTTTCTTAATAAGAGGTATATCTACGTGGAATCCTGACGACTATGTCAAATTATGTTTTGCCTCAAAACAAAGTGTTTTTAACACTACTACAATCGCTCACTAACACACAGATTAGGCTTAATAAATATTAAAGCTAAACATGATTTATTGAATAAGTTCTGTTAGTATAATAACATAGGAATTGTCAGAATTGCAAATCATATTTAGATCGTATTATAGCAAGAATAAAGCATCAATACATCACCGGATATTGTAGCATCACCCATTGCCCACCGATTGGGGGACTTCAGCAATCAGCACGGGGAATCCAGGAAATCACCGCAAAAGTCATGTCTGCCACGTCTTCAGTAAGTCCCAAATTCCCCTAGAATCCCCCTTCTTTTATATACATATTTTGAAGTGTCATTATCTACTGCCATGCACAGTATCTCCTTGTTATATAACATCAAGTATGATTCTGCGTAGTAATTAGTGTCAAAGCGTGATAGGTTTGTGGTTTTATATTTATTTATGTGTATTTACATATTTTAATTAAATGTACATCTGGTGAATATGAGTCATAGCTCTGGTTTCAACTGGTTTTATCCAGTTTAATGTATACTTCCAACTTGTTGTTTTGAACTTCAGTTACCTCTCCAATGGTTATAATCGCTAGCATTATGACAGTTGAGTGTCAATCACTCCTCTTCCATACATCCTATATACTCGTGTCACATATGTATCACACCCCATTATCCATCATCACAACATTACCCCCACCATCAGAGGTTTTTATAACAATGTCCTTATTTGATTTTAAATTAGAGCCTTGTGTTATGCGTATTATAAATTCCTTGGGGAAGGTATCCTCTTTGATAACTGTTCTATTTCCTTTGTGGATTGCACTAGGAAATTCCCAGATTTTTTAAATACTTCGTAATGAAGCATTACCTATAACGCTACCACCTCCCCCTCTCTCCCCCTCTCTGTTGGGGTCCCCCAAGGCTCTGTCCTCGGGCCCCTTCTCTTCTCCATCTACACCTCCTCCCTCGGAAAACTGATACACTCCCACAGCTTCAACTATCACCTCTACGCCGATGACATGCAAATTTACCTCTCCACCCCTCGCCTCACCCCTTCAGTCTCCGCCCGTATCACCCACCTACTGAACGACATATCAGACTGGATGTCACTCCATTTCCTCAAATTGAACCTTTCCAAAACCGAGCTCTTGATTTTCCCCCCAGCCCGTGCCCCCCCCTACCCTCTCAATCACGACCAACAAAGCCACCATCAGTCCCACCCCACAAGCCAAAGTCCTAGATGTCACTCTAGACTCAAATCTGTCCTTCCAACCCCATGCCCAATCATAGGCAAACTCATGCAGGCTCCACCTCCGCAACATCTCCAAAATACGTTCGTTCCTAACCCCAGACACTACTAAACAACTCATTCACTCCCTTATTATCTCACGTCTGGACTACTGTAACTCCCTTCTCACCAGCCTACCTCATCGCAGACTATTCCCCCTTCAGTCTATCCTGAACTCAGCGGCCAGACTCATCCACCTTACCAACCGCTCCGCTTCTGCCACCCCCCTCTGTCAGTCCCTCCACTGGCTCCCGATTGCCCAACGCATTAAATTCAAACTACTAACATTGACATACAAAGCCATTCATAATGCTGCCCCAAACTACCTCACCGACCTGATACCCAAATACCACCCTACCCGTAATCTTCGCTCCTCATAAGACCTCCTACTTTCTAGCTCCCTGGTCTCCACCTCCCACGCCCGACTGCAGGACTTCTCCAGGACTTCCCCCATCCTCTGGAACTCACTACCCCAATCTATCAGACTGTCACCTACCCTCCTCACCTTTAGGCGCAAAGTGAAAACCCATCTCTTCAGGGAAGCCTGCCCCGCCCTCACCTAACAGCCGATCTCCTCCACTCCTCCCACCACTCCATCCCCCACAGCCACTTCCTCCTGTACCACTATCCCCTCCCTCCTAGATTGTAAGCTCGAAAGAGCAGGGCCCTTGAACCCTTCGTGTATTGTTTTGTTACTGTATTGTCTCATATTCTGTCCCCCACTATAATGTACAGCGCTGAGCAAACCTTTTGGCGCTATATAAATACTGTATAATAATAATAATAATAATAATAATAAAGGAAACTTTTCTAAGTTCTTTTCAACATAGGGATTGCATGTAGTACCCTCTAGTGGCGCTAGAGAATAAAGAAAATATAATAGTTGGAGTGACCAAGTTGGAATCACACAGATATGACCGCTGTAATTGCGGACAATGGGGTGCGACTTGGCATGCAATTTGAAGGTCGCATAGCATTCAAACTGCATGCCAAGTTGCACCCAGTGTGACTGGGGTCTTAGTGCCAAATTTGCAAATTGAAATCGCACCTGAGATTGCGTCTAATGAATGTGAATGGCAGTGTTTTAACATGTGAAATTTTCTGCAGTGTGATTTCTAAAGTAGTTCTTGCATTACCTTTTTTGCAGTTTTGTTGCTATTTCACATACATAGAATATAATGGAAATTGCACTGCAAATTGCAAGAAATCATTGAAAATCTTCACAAGTAGCAATAAAGTCTTCAGAAATAGCACCTGAAGTTGTGCTGATATTACACACAAATCGCGTGATTTTAAATCGCAGCAGTGGGACCAGTGACTTAGTGTAGGCTAGTTCAAGAAGAGTGGAAGGGGAGGCTAAAAGATTTTAGGTTTAAAAACAACAGTTGTCCTAAAGTGGGATAATCCCAAATGCAAACATTTAATATATTGCAGCTTAACATTTTTTTAGATGTGATGGCTGCATTCGTTTTATATTTCAGGCTTTCTTTCTTCTATTTTCATCTGGTGATCCTGCCAGTAAGTCTGTTTTTCAGAAGAACAAGCTCTCCAGCGGAATGTATCAGTTGCAGAGATGAGACAAACCATTTAACACTGACAAGGGTGCTTAGAATGATCAACTTTATTTATTCATGTAAAGCATCATCCCAAAAGGAAAACAAAACTGTTTGCTGTAACTGCTTATAAAGTGTTAGCTGGAGTTTGGCTTCAATTAGTTAGTGCACTTAATCTGCTTGTACACCTAACAATCCCCTCCCCTGAGGTTGATAATACCGCTGTCCAAAAGTGCCCCCTGTGTTCATTCATCCAGAATGGAGGCACTGTAATACAGGAGGTGTGTTACTGGCCAGATCACCAGATGAAAACAGAGAAGGAAAGTCTAAAAATGAAAACTAATGCAGCCACCACATCGAATGATTGGTAAACTGCAATATATTACATTTTTGGGTTTGGGTTAAATACCTCTTTAAATAGTAGGAGGCAGTGTGTTGACAATAAGAGTAATTAGGTAATAAATATGATTGGGACAAAGAAAAGAAAGACACAAAGATCATTGACATATTACAACAGGGCGAACATCACATACAGCATTGAGAGGAACAAGATCCCAACACAGACAAATTGAGATGAAGCATGTGTACCAAGTTTGTGTATCAAAAACTAGCAGTGTTCAGCAGATCGGGATCAAGGACGTAAAAAACTAAATCATGTGGGGATATAGTGTCTCAGCACGACCATAATGCCAGCAGATGATAATAAAAAGGGTCTGTAGGAACTGATCTCATTCAGGCCTGGTGGTGAGGACGCTCAATCCTCAATGTTTCACGCTGAAGAATTCTGTGGTCCCAGTCACCCCCTCAAGGATGACTTTGAAGACCATGAATTGAACCATAGATGTGCTACACCTATGATGTATGCCTATATTTCTACCGACTAGAGTTAAGATTGTCCCATTGGCTGGATAGTAAACACGTTCACCAATCCATTTATGCAATTGTTGAATGGTTTTACCCACATAGTAGGCCTTGGACTGGCATGTCAAAAGGTAGACCACCCCACCAGTTTTGCAATTAGCGAACCTACGCAGGGTGAACATCTCACTATTAGGGAGGATATATGTGAACCCTCATGAATCCAAGGGCATCGAGGGCACCCACCGCATTTATAGGTACCAGGGGGTTCCAAAGGCCCCACCGTTGTCTCCACATAGCGGCTCGATGTTAATCTGTCTATCAAAGATGTTCTTTTGGTTAAAAATGTCAAAACTGTAGAAAGAATCTTTTCTCTCTGGGCAGTTTCATTTTTGACCATTGGATTCAACTAAAAGACTCCTAGATTTCATATAAGCAGACCAGAAAAGAATAGTTATATGATTATATTACAGACAGCAATCTGTACAAAATATTTTAAAGTGGTTTTGTATGTTGTCAGCATTTTTAATGTTACATGTTTATTCCTTCTATAGTAAGATTGTCGGTGGGCGGTCCATGGACTCTTTCGATCCGGCTGGACCTTCTATTCCAGAATCCAATATCTCTTTTACGGTTGCTGAATTTGACAGGCTGGCTGTTGAAGCCGAAATCCTGAAAGATCTGGAAGTCTCAGGACAATTTGTTTTTATTTTCTCAGAAACTGGTTGCTTTACAGTCCTTGATACGAGCTTTCATATAGGGTGTGGTTCGTTTTGCTCCGCCTGTCAAACCACCTTTGTGCCCTTTGGACCTGAATTTATTATTGAGGATCCTGCTGGAACAGCCCTTTGAACCTATTCAGGAAATCTCACTGGTGTTATTGGCAGGAAAAGTACTGTTTGTGATTGCAGTGACTGCAGCAGGAAGAGTGTCGGAGCTTGCAGCTCTTTCTTGCAAAGAGCCGTTTTTGGTTTTACACCAGGATAAGGTGTTGCTGCGCCCTTATCCATCTTTTTTGCCTAAAGTTGTTTCTGGTTTCCATTTGAATCAAGACATTATCCTACCTTCTGTTTTCCCAATCCTCTGTCTGCAGCAGGAAGACGGCTGCATTTATTGGATGTAATGCCAGACACCAGGGTCTATCTGAAGAGGTCAGAATAGATCAGAAGTCCTTGTTTGTGTTGCCAGAAGGGCCCAGCAAGGGGCATCATCAGGCGTCAGTGGCCCAGGTTTGCAAGGCCGCCACTTGGTCTTCTGTACATACATTCACAAGGTTTTACCAGGTGGATGTTAGGGCTGCGGAAGATATGGCCTTTGGTCGTATTGTATTAAGGGCAGCAGAATTGATCCTTCCCTGTTGGCGGTGTTTTTTTATATGTGTCTCTGTCCACTCAAGTATATTATTTTGGGACATCCCAGATAGTAATGAATATAGCCTGCTTTGTGTCCAGTGATGTACAATGAAGAACATTGGATTTGTTTCTACATACTTACCTGTAAAATCCATTTCTTGAAGTACATCACGGGACACAGTGATCCTGCCCCTCTTTCAGAGATTTAATTGCTACAAAACTGAGGTACTTCCTGTATGGGAGGGGTTATATAGGGGAAGACTTCCTTTTTGGTCTGCTATTGTCCGTTCACCTATAGGTGGTGCATAATCCAGATAGTAATAAATGTAACCTGCTCTGTGTCCCGTAATGTACTTCAAGAAATGGAGTTTACAGGTACCAGTAAGTATGTGGAAAAAAATCCAATTTTCTTTAGATTCTAAAGTTTAGAATAATGGCAGACACTGTCTGACCATCTGACTCTTTGCGGAAAGCTTCCCTCCATTGTGTAGTGTTGCAAAGTACCATACACAGACTAATGCAGGCCATAGATGGGTCGAAAATCCAATTTTCTTTAGATTCTAAAGTTTAGAATAATGTCAGACACTGTCTGACCATCTGACTCTTTGCGGAAAGCTTCCCTCCATTGTGTAGTGTTGCAAAGTACCATACACAGACTAATGCAGGCCATAGATGGGTCGAAAATCGGCCGATTTTCGGATCATTAGTGGATTAATAGGTCAGCTGTTTTTCGGTATTTTGGCAGATTTTTTTTATCAGTAAAGTTGGAAAAAGATTAGCCGATTTTGCCGATCGGCCGATTTTCGCGGCAATTATGGGCAAATCGGCCGAACTTTTTACTGATAAAAAAATCTGTGCATGAGCAGTGACCTGCAAGAGGAAGACAAAAAGAAGAAAGAAGAAGAAGAGGATGAAGAAGAAGAGGATGATGAAGAAGAAGAAGAGGAAGAAGAGGAGGAAGAAGAAGAGGAGGAAGAAGAAGAGGATGAAGAAGAGGATGAAGAAGAGGAAGAAGAAGAAGAGGATGAAGCAGAAGAAGAGGAAGAAGAAGAGGAAGAAGAAGAGGAGGAGGAAGAAGAAGAAGAGGATAAAGAAGAAGAGGAGGAAGAAGAAGAGGATGAAGAAGAGGAAGAAGAAGATGAAGAAGAGGATGTAGAAGAGGAAGAAGAAGAAGAAGAAGATGAAGAAGAAGAAGAAGGAGAAGAAGAAGGGGAAGAAGAAGTAGAAGAAGAGGATGAAGAAGAAGAAGAAGAAGAAGAGGATGAAGAAGAAGAGGATGAAGAAGAAGAGGATGAAGAAAAGGATGAAGAAGAGGATGAAGAGGATGATGAAGAAGAAGAGGATGATGAAGAAGAAGAGGATGAAAAGGATGAAGAAGAAGAGGATGATGAAGAAGAAGAGGATGAAGAAGAAGAAGAAGCAGAAGAGGAAAAAGAGGATGATGAAGAAGAGGATGAAGAAGAGGATGAAGAAGAAGAGGATGAAGAAGAAGAAGAGGATGAAGAAGAAGAAGAGGATAAAGAAGAAAAAGAGGATGAAGAAGAGGAAGAAGAGGATGAAGAAGAAGAGGAAGAAGAAGAATAGGATGAAGAAGAGGAAGAAGAAGAGGAGGAAGAAGAGGATGAAGAAGAGGAGGAAGAAGAGGATGAAGAAGAGGAAGAAGAAGAGGATGAAGAAGAGGAAGAAGAAGAGGATGAAGAAGAGGAAGAAGAAGAAGAAGAAGAAGAAGAAGAGGAAGAAGAGGAGGAAGAAGAAGAAGAGGAAGAGGAAGAAGAGGAAGAGGAAGAAGAAGAAGAAGAAGAGGAAAAAGAGGAAAAAGAAGAGGAAGAAGAAGAAGAAGAAGAAGAGGATGAAGAAGAGGATGAAAAAGAACAGGATGAAGAAGAAGAGGATGAAGAAGAAGTAGAGGAAAAAGAGGAAAAAGAAGAGGAAGAAGAAGAGGATGAAGAAGAGGATGATGAAGAAGAGGATGAAGAAGAGGATGAAGAAGAAGAGGATGAAGAAGAAGAAGAGGATGAAGAGGATGAAAAAGAAGAAGAAGAAGAAGAAGAAGAAGAAGAAGAGGATGAGGATGAAGAAGAGGATGAAGAAGAAGAGGATGAATAAGAGGAAGAAGAGGATGAAGAAGAGGATGAAGAAGAGGATGAAGAAGAAGAGGAAGAAGAAGAGGACGAAGAAGAGGAAGAAGAAGAGGAAGAAGAAGAGGATGAAGAAGAAGAAGAAGAAGAAGAGGAAGAAGAAGAGGAAGAGGAAGAAAAAGAAGTAGAAGAAGAAGTAGAAGAAGAAGAAGAAGATGAAAAAGAGGAAGAAAAAGAGGAAGAAGAAGAAGAGGATGAAGAAGAGGATGAAGAAGAAGATGAAGAAGAAGAAGAGGATGAAGAAGAAGAGGATGAAGAAGAGGAAGAAGAGCATGAAGAAGAAGAGGATGAAGAAGAGGAAGAAGAAGAAGAGGATGAAGAAGAAGAAGAGGATGATGAAGAAGAGGATGAAGAAGAGGATGAAGAAGAAGAGGATGAAGAAGAAGAAGAGGATGAAGAGGATGAAAAGAAGAAGAGGATGAAGAAGAGGACAGTTCCTTGACATTTATAGCGGCTGCAACAATGTATCTATTTCCGAATAAAAACATCTGTATCCGAAATGGATACAAATAGATACAATGTTGCAGCCGCTATAAATGTCAAAGAACTGTCAAAGAAATAGTGGAGCTCTCTGCAGAGACACTTTTTGCCAGCTGTAGATGGGATGAAAATCGGCCAATTTTTTTTAGCGTTCCTGGTAACGGCGGCCGATTGAACGACCGATTTTTCTTTTTCTTAAAGAAATATCGGCCGGTTTTCTCCCCATCTATGGCCTGCATTAGTTTAACCTTGCAAAACTTTTTCTTAACTCCCAAGTGAGTCAAATAGGAAATTAATTTCTGCAGTGTCAAGAATTATAGAAAACCTGATTCCAGAAAGTAAACATGTGATTAGCACTGAATTTTACAACAGATAGTTTTTCCCAGAGTTGACCAACATTATTATTGCCTTTCAGTACAATCTTTCAAAAATTGCTTGAACTGTTTCTACAATAATCAATCCATTATTTACTGCCTTCAAAATGCATTAGCTTTCCAATCCAAGAATGTTTAAATTCCAGTTGAAGTGAAGATAGATAGGAAAGTAATTTTGTTTCAAATAGAATCTTCCATGTA
Source organism: Staurois parvus (assembly GCF_062004578.1). NCBI lineage: Eukaryota > Metazoa > Chordata > Amphibia > Anura > Ranidae > Staurois > Staurois parvus. The sequence continues at coordinate 5,537,307 of NW_028317898.1, read as the reverse complement.
GACTACAGTATTTCCTAAAGTATTTAATGGCACTCATGAAATTTTAGCAATTCCATCCAGGGAACGTGGAAAAAAAAGGGAAAGAAAAAAAAAACATCACAAAGAAATAGTAAGGAACATAAAACACAAGGGAAATGAGATGTTGGCAAATAAATTATACAAGGTCAAACAAAGGGATGACTACATAGATTCTAGAATAAATGGATTCTATATATTATCTGATCCCCTGCAGATTTTGTAAGTTTGCCCACTTACAAAGAAATGAAGGGTCTATAATTTTTATCATAGGTGTACTTTAAATGATAGAGACAAAATATTACCCAAAAATCCAGTAAACGCACACCACACATGCAGTTCAGTGAGTAAAATATGTATTTGATCCCCAAGCAAAACATGACTTAGTACTTGGTGGAGAATCGCTTGCTGGCAAGCCCAGAGGTAAGATGTTTCTTGTAGCTGGTTACCAGGTTTGCACACATCTCAGGAGAGATTTTGGTCCACTCTTCTTTACAGATCTTTTCTAAATCCTTAAGGTTTCTTGGCTGTCACTTGGCAACTTGAAGTTTCAGATCCCTCTATACATTTTCTATAGGATTAAGGTCTGGAGACTGGCTAAGCCACTCCATGACCTTAATGTACTTTTCCTGAGCCACTCATTTGTTGCCTTGATGGTAGGTTTGGGTCATTGTCATGCTGGAAGACCCATCCACGACCCATCTTCAGTGTTCTGGCTGAAGGAAGAAGGTTCTCATCCAAGATTTTACAATACATGGCCCTGTCCATTGGCCCCTCAATGTAGCAAAGTTGGCCTGTACCTTTAGCAGAGAAGCAGCCCCAAATCATAATGTTTCCACCTCCATGCTTGACTGTAGGGATGGTGTTCCTAGGCTCATAGTCAGCATTTTTTTTCCTCCGAACACGGCGAATCAAGTTAATGCTAAAGAGCTCAGCTTTTCAGGTTTCATCTGACCACAGCACTTTTTCCCAATCCTTCCCTGAATCATTTAGATGTTCATTGGCAAACATCAGATGGGCCTGTTCATGTGCCTTCTTGAGGAGGGGGACCTTTGGGGCGCTGCAGGATTTCAATCCATGGCGGCTTATTGTATTACCAGTAGTTTGGTGAATGTGGTCCCAACTGCCTTGACATCATTCACAAGCTTATCCCATGTAGTTCTGGGTTGATCCCTTACTTTTCTCATGATCATCCTTACCCCATGAGGCGAAATGTTGCGTGGAGCTCTAAACCAAGGGAGAATGATGGTTATTTTGTATTTCTTCCATTTGCAAATATTCACTCAAACAGTTGTCTCCTTCTCACCAAGCTTCTAGCTCATGGTTTTGTAGCCCATTCTAGCCTTGTGCAGGTCTACAATCTTGTCCGTGACATCCTTTGACAGCTCTTTGGTCTTGCCCATGGTGGTACGCAAGAAAGAGATTCTGTGGACAGGTGTCTTTTATACACATAGTGAGTTGTCGTTAGGAACACCTTCTTAAATTGACAGGACTAATCTGTGCATCACATGAGCACATAGCAAGTCTGTGGAAGCCAGAAATATTGTTGGCTGGTAGGGGACCAAATACTTATTTTACTCAATGAACTGAAACTCAATTTATAATATTTGTGTAGTGTTTTTTCTGGATTTTGGTTGATATTCTGTCTCTATAATTTAAAATACATATATGATAAAAATTATAGACACTTAGGGGTTTATTTACTAAAGCTGGAGAGTCCAAAATCAGACTCCCTTCTGCATAGAAACCAATCAGCTTCCAGGTTTCATTGCCAAAGCTTCATTGAACAAGCTGAGGTTAGAAGCTGATTGGTTTCTATGCAGAAGGGAGTCTGATTTTGGACTCTGCAGCTTTAGTAAATAAACCCCTTAATTTCTTTGTAAGTGGGCAAACATACAAAATCTGCAGGGGATCAAATAATTATTTTCCCCACTGTGTGTGTATATATATATATATATATATATATATATATCGTATTTTTCGCTCCATATGAAGCACCTGACCATAAGATGCACCTAGGTTTTAGAGGAGAAAAACAAGAAAAAAAATATTCTGAACCAATGGACTGCAGACATAGTACAGGAAATGACCAGAGACTGCAGACACTGTACAGGAGATGACCAGAGACTGCGGACATAGTACAGGAGATGACCAGAGACTGCGGACACAGTACAGGAGATGACCAGAGACTGCGGACACAGTACAGGAGATGACCAGAGACTGCAGACATACTACAGGAGATGACCAGAGACTGCGGACATGGAGCAAAAAATACGGTATAAACAGTATATATATATATATATATGTGAGGGAGAGAGCATGCACATATATTTATAGATATCACTGATCTCCTGCACACATAAGAAGTGAAATACAGGAGGAGAGACAATCAGATAGCTTTCCCCTCATTACATACAGCTCACTTCCCAGTATCCACACCATCTGGGACATTGCATCCACCCTCTCTCCCCAAGTACACACAGCTTACCACCTAGTATCCACACCACCAGTGAGTTCAATTCTCCAGTACATACAGTTCACTCCTCAGAATCCACACCTTCAGTGAGGTTGCCACCCAATTGCATACAGCTCACTCCCCAGTATCAATGTCACCAGCGAGATCTGTACTCCAGTTCAGTCCCAAGAATCATCACCAAAAACAAAACTGCCCCTTTATAACATAAATGTAAGGTTCGAGTAGTTGAGATGTGATCAGTAGCAATGTAATTGTAGATTTAGTTTCATTACATGTTATTCAAGATGTATTTGGGCAGAGACATATGTTCACCAATTAGCATCTGAAAGGACAGAGCATCTTCTAGGCTGGAGGTGACACCTAGATGCCAATAAGACTTGTCACCTACATAGTCAGACTTTGTCGCCTTCTAAAAATCTAAAAAGAAAAGCGCTAGCCATTTCGGCTTCAGAAGCAGTGGGAGACCAAGAGAGGACTCTGATCTGTCTAGGAGCAATAAATTATATTAGCAGATCAAAGGAATATATTTCATCTCTCATAAAAGCTAAAATATTAGTTGCAGAGAGATGAAAATACTTCCTTCTGATTGGACACACTGTAGGCTATATCTGCATGTAAAAGTTTATTTGTAGCCTATGTAGAATCCCAGCGAAATGCATAAAACGGTTATATGGGGCCTGATTGCGACAGCTGAACAGTGATTGGTACTGTCACGATCGGACTGATGAGCTGGTGTCATAAATTCAATCCCTGATTTGGTGATTCAAACCGTTCCTGGATTTTGGGCATTTCAGTACCCAGAATGTCCTGTGGGCTGGTACAGGAACACCGCCCAGAGTTGATTGGCCAAGGGCTAATGTCCAGCCTATGTCCATATTTCCATAAATTGAGGACCTGAGATATGGACAGTGTGATTCGTACGGAGCCCGTTCTATTGACTGGCAGATCGCAGACTTTCTCTGACTTGCTCCAGTCGCAGCATAACTCTTGGTGAAAGTTTTATTTCTGTTTTTATCCCCTTTTATTTTATAGTGAATAGCCAATTGTGTGTCTTTTTGTATTTTCTGTATTATTTGTAAATCTTTATACTTTGTACATATTTTATGCACTGCCCACTTTCGGGATATTAAATTATAAAATTAATAAGTAACTTCTGGGTACTTTATATGCTCGGTCAAGTTCATTGCCTATCTGTATGCAATTGCACTTTGTGTTGGCAGATTGCATGCAGATTGTAAGGTAGCAGATCTGCCAGACGAATTTCTGTGTGTGTGTGATGGCCCAGCAGACCAGTCTGTGGACAAACTGTTGGGTGGTGGCAAGCTACCGTTTGTGGTGTGTCTGGTGTGGGGGGTGTGTGGACCATGGAAGAGTGTTTAACACCGGGGTTCTAGCTTGTAGGATAGCTGGAGGAATCCTAGAAGGGTGTGCCAATTGCTAGCCTGCTCCCCAACCCTATTAATGCACCAGATTGTATGTAAGATCGTAGCTGCCTGTGTTTGCGGTCAGCCAGCTTGATTGGAGTGGAGTCTCCCTCTAGTGGTGGCCAGAGGTAGTGCGGGCTGTGAAAGTGTATCAGTGTATATTCAAAGTAAGTCCCCCTTATTCCCTCTTTATCCCAAGTCATGGCCGGACGTGCGTGCTCGTTCATTTCTTTTGTCATTTAGTATGTACATAATCAGTGACATCTGCACCCCCCCATCCCTAACTACATACAGCTTACCATCCAGTACTCTCACCACCAGTGATATGTACTCCAGTACACACAGAACATTCTCCAGTATCCATGCCATCACATACCCATACCATGTGATTTACCCCCCCCCCCCCCACACCCAGTACATACAGTTCACTTCCCAGTATTCACACTACCAGTGAGGTTTGTACCCCCAGACCACTAAGCCCACTCCTCAGCGAAATCTGTACTCCAGCTCAGTCCCCAGTATCCATGCCTTTCTAAGGACTAAGCTTGTTGCTATCTCTGACCTTAGATTGTATGCCCCTTGAGGGTTAGGGACTGATGTGAATGTACAATATATATATGTAAAGCGCTGCGTAAATTGATGGCGCTATATAACTACCTGTAATAAATAAATAATAATCACTGAACACCAGACAATCTCTCCACTAGTTTCCACTCCTCCAACAAATGAAATTCCAAACACTAACAACAACATTCAAGCCATCCTTCTCTCTGCCCATAGCTATATCACCAACTTCATCTCAAAATATCATATAAAACAATCCCTTCACTCCTCCCATCATCTGTGCTTTACCTTCCTCATCACCTCCTTCCATGCTTGCCTTCAGGATTTCTCCAGAGCTTCTCCCATCCTCTGGAACTTCCTATCTCAATCTGTCTGGCTATCATCTACTCTGTCTGTGGGCAGGGCCAATTGGTTGATACCCAAAGGGGAGAAAAAGTACACTGAGACCAAGTGTAATGGCAGAGTTATTATTGGTTAAGTGGAAGTAACAAATAACAGTTGGAGAACAGTGGCAAGGTATTTGTCCCACTAACACAGACGTCACAGGTACAGGAACTCTTAGCAATGTTATTGGCAGTGCAGACTAGTTGCAGCACTTATAGTGTCACCTTGATAAAGCTTAGATTACCAGAACAGCATCTGGTGGAAAAGGAGCAGCTTATGACCAACTCTAAAGTCCAGAGGTAGCCGAGCCAGCAGAGGCATTTTTATTCTGTCTCTCCTCCTCAGGAACCTTTCCCTAGGACTAGATGATCTGTCCCTATCCAGCATGAATCTTGTCCCTTGCCTATCCATTTTGCAAATGTGTGCCAACTGCAGTGGGGCAGTGCTATTTATTAGCACTGCCATAACCATTGATGGTCGCAGAAGTCATCCAGTGTTGCAGTGTTTAGTCAGACCATTGTTCCCCTGGTGATACCTACAAAGACTTCAGAAAAATAAAGTTCCTCTCATCCTCAATTCCCTCTGAACAGCAGTCAGCAACACAGCACCACCAACAAAGGGAAGGGTGAACGGCACCTCCCTACATGCCTGCATTTAGGTGATCCTTGAAAACCAATTTCTTCCGGAAAGCCTATTCCTCATCTACCCAACAATAAAACTTTTACTTTCTCAATCCCCACACAGTTATTACCTATTGTATCACTTGGCCCTCGCTTTTAGATTGAAAGTTTTGATGACCAAGAACTTCCTAAGTCCATACATGAGTCAGTTTTTTTGTACAACCAGACTGACTTGAGTCCTCCATTCACACACTTGATGTGGATGGTGGAATACCCCTCCCCCCCACTGAGCTATTATATTCTGACAGTGAGGAGATCCCGGCTGTCAGAATACACTGATAGGTATTGCAGGATATGGTCTGCAGCACTGATCAAGTGAGGAAAATCTGACAAGGTAAATCAACTTCTGTAGAACCACTGTGCCCATACACGGATTGAAATTTGACTGGTTCTTGCTGAACTGGCCTAATTTCGATCCATTTATGCCAGCTTTATCCTCTTTCCTCTTATTGAATTGTACTTTAACTACCGTATTTGCCGGCGTATAAGACGACTTTTTAACCCATGAAAATCTTCTGAAAAGTCAGGGGTCGTCTTATACGCCGGTATACAGCGAGCCGGTGTCAGGGCAGCACTTTTTCAAGGGGCGGCGCGGTGGCGGAAGGGACACTAAGTACAGGGGCGGGCAGGGGGCTGCTGTACCTTACCTGGCTCCGGTCCCGGTCCCACGACGATCCAGTCCAGGAAGCGCGGCTCCTCCTTCTTTCAGTTCGGCCGCTCTATGGTCGCGCGGCCGCTCGGCTCCGCCTCCTCACCGGTGATTGGGCGCCAGCACTGGAAAGGCACACAGGTGACCAATCACCGGCGAGGAGGCGGAGCCGAGCGGCCCCGCGAAAATCGAGTGAGGGAGCTGCCAGTAAGTGTGCAGCAGCACCATGCTGTGACACTCTTGGCACTATTCCTCTCCCCCACTGACACTAACGATGGGGCACAGTTCCTCCCCCACTGACACCAACGATGAGGCACTGTTCCTCCCCCACTGACACCAACGATGGGGCACTATTCCTCCCCCACTGACACCAACGATGGGGCACTATTCCTCCTCCCCAGTGACACCAATGATGGGGCACTATTCCTCCCCCACTCACACCAACAATGAGGCACTATTCCTCACACACTGACACTAATGATGGGGCACCATGATTTTTGTCAGTGGGAGGAATAGTGTCCCATCATTGGTATCAGTGGGAGGAATAGTGCCCCATCATTGGTGTCAGTGGATTAAATAGTGCCCCATCATTGGTGTCAGTGGGAGGAGTAGTGCCTCTTCATTGGTATCAGTGGGAGGAATAGTGCCCCATCATTGGTGTCAGAGCGAGCAATCGTGCCCCATCATTGGTGTCAGTGGGAGGAATAGCACCCCATCATTGGAATACCATACTGAAATAGCATACCATATTGAAATCAAATCTGATGTTTTTTCATTTTTATTTGGTGTGCGTTGGAAGAGGGGTAGTCTTATACGGCGAGTATAGCTCAAACCCTATATTTTAACAGGAAAAGTAGGGGGTCGTCTTATACGCCCAGTCATCTTATATGCCGGCAAATACGGTAAATAATTTTAAATAAAATAGTATCAATGCCTGAAACATTTGCATTAAAGCACTTATAAACCCCAAAGCAAACATTTATTATATTACAGCTTACCAGTTCTTAGGTGTGATGGCTGCATTAGTTTTATTTTTCAGGCTTTTTCTTCTATTTTCAGCTGGGGATCCAACCAGTAAGTATGTTTTTCAAAAGAACAAGCTCTCTTCCAGATGTATCAGTTTACAGAGATAAGGCAAACCATTTAACACAGACAGGGGTGCATACAATTATCAGCTTTTATTTATTCATGAAAAACCTTTATCCTAAAAGAAAAAAACAGTTTACTATAACTGATTATAAGGCATGATCAGGAGTTTGACTTCAATTTGTTATTGTATTTAAATTTGCTAATACATTTAACACAACTTCCCCCCCTCCACCCTCCAGATTGACATTGCTGCTGTCTGCTGTGTTTTGTGCTCATTCCTCCAGGGTGGTGTCTCACTAATACAGGAGGTTTGTCACTGGCCAGATCAGCAGGTGAAAACGGGGAAAAAGCCTAAACAAAGACAACTAATGCAGCCACCACATTTAATGACTGGTAAGCTGCAATATTTAACATTTTTGGTTTTGGGTTTAATACCACTTTAATGCTAATGAGAAACAAACACATACATTTTGAAGCTAAAAAGAAATGGGTTATGACCTAAGCCAATACTAATTTTACTGCTAAATGATCTGCTTGTAGAAAGTTGTATTAGCATGACGCTGCTTTCAGTGAGCTGCAGATGAAGTGACTGCTAACAAGTGGTTAACACACCACACACACACACACACACACACACACACACACACACACACACACACACACACACACACACACACACACACACACACACACACCACTTTACTAAGTGCTATAGTTTGTTCTCAGTGTCTAAATAATTCACATGCATTATTTGTTAATATTTACACAATACATATATTTTTTTCAATTAAAGGACTTATCATATGGATCAGCTGAATTTACTGAATGCATTTTATTTTTTTTAAATGTTGCCTTATTTTTTATGTCAATTCTGATTCATTAAAAATAAAGAACAACCTAACCACTCCCTAAAATATCATCAACCTCTTACTGGCATTAAAGCATACCCAATCCCAAAATCCCATATGTAATATATTGTAGTCCATCAGTCTCTAGATGTGGCAGCTACATTAGTTTCCTTTTCCCATGGAATTTTACCAGTTGATCCTACCAGTAACATACTTGCTGTCTCGGGGTGACAATGCTCAGTGATTGCACTGTAACTATGAGCCCCAGTTCACACAGGTTTGAAATTGCACTACTCCAGCACAATTTCAGAGCCACATGTCAGTGCGATTTGCACTGCCGATTTCATTGCTGCTTGCAACTTCATATAACAGAAGTCTACGCAAGTCGCAATCAAATAGACAAAAAGTAGTGCAGGGACCCTTTTCACAATCACTGTGACATAAGTCACGGCAATATGAACGGTTCCATTGCTGACAATGGGGTGCAACTTGTCATGCGATTTGGAACTGTGAAATTGAATGACAAATCGCACCAGTCTGAACTGGGGACTTATGAGGAGTGTTGTCACTCTGATCAGCTCTTATAATTTGAACTAAAAGCGCCTCCTCTATTACTATATTTTATAGTTCACAGACGATATCTGGGAAAGCTGATAACATAGTTTTCCCTCCAGAGGATTTACCTCTCTTCCTGACCAGGTGACTTTTTTTGTTACAGCGCTGCGTTACTTTAACTGACAATTGCGCGGTCATGCAACGCTGCACCAAAACTAAATGTATGTCCTTTTTTTCCCACAAATTGAGCTGTCAGTGATATTTGATCTCCTATGCGGTTTTTAATTTTTTTGCGCTATAAAAAAAAGCCTGACAATTTTTTTAAAAAAAAAACAATATTTTAGACTTTTTGCTATTAACCATTAGCCGCCTGGCCAATGGCCAAATGGTGACCGGCAAAATACATTAGCGTTCCTGGTGGACGCCATATGGCGTCCTCCCGGGCATGCACAGCTTGCATGCCTGCAGAGCCACGCAGTGGCGTGATCTGTCATCGGGCCGTGTACCTCGGACATGGCCGATGACAGATCTGAGTACTGACCCCGTTGCCGATACCATGTGACCTACTGTGACCAATCACAGCAGGTCACATGACTGCTCTATACAATTGATGGCTTCATTCATGCCATCCATTGTATACTAGTGTGTGTAGCTGTGATTGGTCACAGCGATCACATGTACAAGCTGGGCTAATCACAACCCAGCTGTGTCATGTGATTAGCTGTGGCCAAATCACAGCTAAGCACAAAAAAAAAACCAATGAATGAATCGATGTCATTCAGGTAAATGCTTGCTTATAGCAAAGTAATTGTTTGTAAAAAAAAACAATACTATAAAAAAAAAAAATACTGATCACTTCCCCAAAGTAGTACAATGTTACTATGGTAACATTGTACTACTTTGGTCATAGTGAAATATGAAAAAAAATCGTAAAACAAAGAAAAAAATGTAATAAAAATTAAAAATAATAAAAAAAAATGTAAAATTAAAAAAAAAATTATATATATTTTCATACTGTCACCATTCAGTGTCCCTGATCACCACCATGCCAGTTATATGATGACGCTGTACTGCACTGGTGACAGTATGTAAAAAAAAATAGTGAAAATAATTTTTAAAATTTTTTCATTTTCCGAAAAATTATGACAAAAAAAATACAACTTCAAAAAACTTGCCATGCCTCTTATGAAGTACGTCGGACTGTCTACTCTGCAAAAAGGGGTCATTTGGGGGATATCTGTACTGTTCTGACATTCTTGGACCTCAAGAAATTAGATTGGCTGTCAGTACTTCAGGATTGATCAATATTCAGATCTATACCATAGTTTGTGAACTCTATAACTTTCCTACAAACTAAATAATACATCCTAATTTGGGTTATTTTCACCAAAGACATGTAGTAGAATACATTTTGGCCTAAATTTATGAAGAACAATTATTTATTTGCAAACGTTTATAACAGAAACAAAGAAAAACGTGTTTTTTAAAAAAAAATTTTGTCCTTTTTTTGTTAATTTAGCAAAAAATAAAAACCCCAGCAGTGATTAAATACCACTAAAAGAAAGCTCTAGTTGTGTGAAGAAAATGATAAAATTTTAGTTTGGGTACAATGTTGTATGACCGCGCAATTGTCATTCAAAGAGTGAGAGCGCTGAAACCTGAAAAATGGCCTGGGCAGGAAGGGGGTAAAAGTGCCTGGTATGAAAACAGTTAAACATGTCCTGTAAAAATTTTTTTAAAAATCAACTTTTGTCATAAATTTAGGCCAAAATGTATTCTGCTACATGTCTTTGCTAAAAAAAAATCCCAATGCGTGTAAATTAATTGGTTTACGTGAAAGTTATTTACAAATGGCGGTATATATACTGGGATTTTTTTTACTTTTACTAGTAATGGCGGCTATCAGCAACTTATAACGGGACTGCAAGACTGCGGTTGGCATTCTGACACTGGGGAAAGTGACGTGGTGTCACTGACATCCCCAGTGACACCAATACAGTGATCAGTGTTAATAAAAAGCACTGACACTGTACTAAAGGCACTGGGCAGGAAGGGGTTAACATGTGGGGTGATCAAAGGGTTAACTGTGTGCAGTTTTACTAGGGGCTGTGTGTTAGTGTTGTGTTAGATAGCCAGAACCCGGAAATTCAAAATCACACACATATATATATATATATATATATATATATATATGTGTGTGTGATGTTGTGCACCCCTCCCGATCTGTAGCAGTATATCTACTATAGGGTGGACAGGAAGTGGTTAAGGTGTAACTTCCCTCTATGTCAACATTGACTATTTCTAACTCCTATGCTGTTAGCATTAGTAAATAGATAGGAAAGTATATCATATTTACTTGTTTTAGCCTTTTGTTTTGTATTCCTTCATTTACTTCCGGGTTCCCATGCCTAGGCAAATTACATCATACATCACATGAGTCTTCAGGAGGGGAGGGTTCTCACCCCAGCCAATGCCTGAACTAAAGACAGATGGATTCCAGGAAGTAACTGCTACATGAATCATCTGCCCTTACTTAAGATGGCCACTGCCAGAAATGCCAGGAGGTGTTTTTCAAAATGATTTCTCAGCAAAATAAAGCATGGAGACATGGATGGATGGAGGAGTTTGTTTTGAATATTAAAAATGAATTATATAGCATTTTTAATTTGCGGTACTCAGATGCAGTGCAGTTCCACTTTAAGTTCAGTTCACAGGAAGTTACGAGGACACTGGAATTCATATAAACTCTTTTTGTATTTGTAGAAAATGTACCTAGCCTGTAAAAATGCAAACAAATGCAATCACCACATCCAAGGACTACAATAGAGCTGCAATATATTATGTTTTATTATTGGGTTTACATACTGTATCCTTTACTTTGATAGTCTGTAAGAGGTCCAATGAAGAGAGCAGAAAAAGGAGCCATCCGAGGTACTGTCAAGTTTCATAAATAAATATATGCGCAAGGCAATGGCCTCCAGATGCTCCTGAAATATATCCACACTGGAAGGTTATGTATTGCTGGCACTACACAACAGCTCGGTTGGCCACAATCATTCCACAATATCCACCGACCTGCTTTAGGGGATGCCCTCAGCTGGGGATGATGGTCCAAATATGGTGGTCTTGCCCTAAGGCGAGGAGATTATGGATCCAGGTTTATGCATTCTTATGTACTATATTTACCTCAAACATAAAAAAGAACCCTTGTGAGAACCCATCGAATCACTTTTGCAGGCAGAATGCGAGTTAGCGATGCATCTTTTTAATGTTGCAAAGCTTACAATAGCGAAAGCTTGGAAAACTCCTGCTCTCGGTTTCAAAGCGGTAAAACATTGCATGAACAATATCATGGCCAGCGAGAAATTGATGTCTATTCTTTTTTATTCTCACAACCGATTCTTCCAACCAGTTCCTGCTTGTTTGGCAACCCTGGTTTTCATAATAATTCCAATCACGTTTTGATCATACATTATTAACATTGTGATTTTTTTCTACTTCTTCTTATTTGCCTTTCCCTTTCTCTTGATGACTGTTCTTGGGGTCGTCGTGTCTCTCCTGTTTATAAACTCTACCTACCCTAGCACCATTTTTGTGACACAACTAGGAAATAATTGCAACTTTCAACCAGGGTGTGGATGACTATTCTTCTTCTTTTACATTAATCTCTCTTTCCTTTTCTTCTCTTTTCTGGTTCTTTTTTAATTTTTTTTGCTGACTCTTCTTTAATACAAAGTATTTCTTTGTCTTGGCTTCTCACAATTATATTGGCTTTAGGGTCAAATAAGCACAATAACTCCATGAGATGTTATCTTTTTCTTGTATGGTAGGGCTTGTTGCCCGTAGGTTCTACTACAATTATCTTAAGCTGTTACTGGTTTTTATGCTTGAATTTGAAAATAATGTCAGAAAACCATTTTTCGGTCCTTTGCAATCGCCGCTTGTATAATGTCGCTTCTAATATTTTGTCATGACTTGCTGCTGTACTTTGTACTACAATGTACAAATTTTTCCAATGTTTTAGTTATTTTTCTCTTTATCTCTGTGTGCCATTTGTCAATAAAACCTTTTGTTAAAGAAAAATATGGGAGAGACAAATGTGCTTTAGGCTCTATTCACACTTGTGTGACTCCAAAGGCATGCAATTTCCATTGCGACTTTGATGCAACTTAGGATGGGTGTGATTTTAATGCGACTCTGGCTTTGACTGTTGTACAGCTGTCAGATTGATAACATTAAAATGCAACTTTCACTTTTGAAAGTTTACATTGCAGTCTATGACTCTCAATTCTCATGAAATCACATCAAAGTAGTGCAGGAACCTTTTTAAAGTTGCTTTGACTTTAAGTAGCATAGATTTGAATGGCTTCCATTGAAATACATGGGCTGCGACTTGTCATGCGACTTTATGCATGACAAGTTGCACAAGTGTGAATGGAGCATTTAAAAGCTATTTCAGGCATAAAAATATTTTTTTAAAAACAAAAACAGAACCAAATATTCATGTGATTAAATGACAAACACAGTTAAAAAGAAAGTCCTGCCATCACAATGGTATAATATTAATTTATGGTGTATAGAAATGTGGTCGATTAATACTGAAAATCCTTTTAGGTTTGTTTTATTCGTCAATGTTGGCAATCAATCTAAAGATATTGTGCTGATACACTAAAAGAGTTGGGAAAGTTTACTCAAAAGTTGTGTAAATATTCACTTCAATTCTCCAATCTTGCTCAGATGAAATGGGTAAACAGGAATTGGCTTTTCCCATAATTGGGCAGTTGGAATGAATTGTCACACATTTTATTGTGTGAACATTCTCAATTCCTTTAGTAATTCACCCTTCTTCTGTCTGTGGCATATTTTTAACCAATAGTAAAAGATTTTGTGTTGTAGAATACTGAATAATATAGGATAATAGAATAGAATAAAACATTTTGGCCAGATTATTAATAGAACCATTCCCCAAAAAATAATTCAACCCCCACTTGTGGAGTAACTCGAGTGTGTATACAATGAATTTACTAATAACTGTGGTTTGCTATAGATCAGGGGGTTCCAAACTTTACAACCAATTGACCAGTTTACTGTCATTCAGATTTTACAGGGGCCGGACCATAGCCACCAGGAGTAGAAAAAGTACTCGCGCCAATGGGGGGGGAATTATGCCCCATTGTTGGTATCACTGGATGAAATAGTACCCCAAGGGCAGAATAAAAGCAAGCAAAGGGCCGCATCTGGCCCCTGGGCCTCAGTTTGGCCTGAGCTTCAGACCAATGCTAAATAATTTATACTCCAGCATCTAAAGTTATGCTGGCTAAGTGGTGGTGTGTTCATTTTTTTAAAAAAGCGGAGCAGTGAGATTCAAAATAAACGATTGGCTGAAATTGACTTTGTGCTATGATATCTGACTAAACTCCGTTAGAATGTTATGAGCTTGGTAGAGTGAGCTATCTGGATTGGTTAACATCAGGATAACATTGTCTGCGAAAAAATTAATTTTATGGGATTGACCTTGTATCTGAAGGACAGTTACTAATGAATGGGATCTTATGCGCTCTGCTAAAGGCTCAATCATCAGATTGAAATTTAAAGGAGATAATGGGCAACCTTGGCGAGTGCCATTGGTGATAGAGAATGGCTTGAAGAGTAGACTGGAGGTGTACACTTGGGCCGAAGGGGACAAATATAAAGCTAGTATGGCAGATAGAATTGATCTTCTGAAGCCAAATTTGTGCAGTACCTGTGTCATATAGCCCCAATGGACACAATCAAACGCCTTCTCCGCATCTATAGACAGGAGAAAAGAGGGAGTCCAATCCTGCCCTGCATAGTGAATAATATTCATAAATCTTCTAGTGGCATCCGAGGTTTGTCTACCAACTATAAACCCCTTTTGGTCAGATTTAATCAGTTTAGGGAGAAAGGTTGATAATCGAAATGCTATGAGCTTTGCATACAATTTTATGTCTGAGTTAAGGAGGGAAATGGGTCGAAAGTTCAGGTGAGGTAGGGTCTTTTCCGGGTTTGGGAAGAGTCACAATATGTGCCTTTAACATTTCTGGTGGAAAGGCTGAGCCATCAGCTGCTGCATTAAATAATGCTGCTAGATGTGGAGCCAGCTGTTCCCCAAATGCCAGATAATATTAATTGGAGAACCCATCGGGTCCCGGGGATTTTCCTTTTGGTAGTGATTTAAGGACATGGAGAATTTCTCTAGTGGCGAAAGGTTGGTTAAGGTCAGTCAGATCAGATGCTGATAAAGAGGGAAGTTGGAGGTGATCTAAAAAAGCTTTAATCGCCATAGAGGAGGGCTGAGGTGTGTTAGGGTCTGTTTGTAGATTGTATAATGAGGCATAAAAATCTGCAAACGCATCTGTGATATGTTGAGGATTGTGCAGTTTTTGTTTAGTGGCATATTGAAACAAATAGGGAAACTTAGATTTGACCCTCTGCGCCTTTATGCGGGAAGCCAGAAATTTCCCTGCTCGGTTACGATGGACATAATATTTAAGTTTTAGCCGACTGAGTAACCAGTCATGGTCGTCATTCAAAAGGGCGCAAAGTTCTAGTCTGAGATTAGAGACCAATTTAGCTGTGTTCACGTCGGGAGTGATTTTATTTTGCGCATCTAGAGAATAAATAGATGACAAAATTTTCTGAAGTTTTGCAGATTTGCGTTTCTTTTCTCGAGCACCTAGTTTTCTCGAGAATTAGTATGCCACGCATGAACACTTTATGCGCATTCCACAAGGCAAAAAAAAAAATGTCTTGGGAGAGATTAAAACAAAAATAATCGTGGAGTTGTTGGCTGATTAATTTGCTAGTCTTTGACTCTTTAAGAATTCGGTTGTTGCATCGCCATAGGCGGATAAGATGACATGAATTTGCTTCTGAAATTGTTATAGAGACAGCTGCGTGGTCTGACCACGTGAAGTCAGCAGTATTAGAGAAGGAGACTCTTTGCAGTAACCATTTGTCTACCAAAAAATTATCAATAAGTGAGTACGAATTGTGGCATGGTGAATAGTATGTGTAATCCCTTTCCATAGCATGTTGGCATTGCCAAACATCATACATATGCTCTAAACGCAAAAAGGAATGTAATGCATAAGAGCAAAATTTTTGTTTGGAGGGAGAGGACAAATCCAGGTAGGGATCCACAACAGAATTGAGATTGCCACATACTATAAGGCTACCAATTTTCATCGTATTTACACGAGAAAAAAGTATAAGAAAGAATTTTCCTTGATGAGAGTTTGGAGCAGGGGCGGACTGACAACTCATGTGGCCCCCGGGCAATAGGAGATCATGGGGCCCCTGTGTCCTTGCCCAAACTCAAAAAAACTTATGAAAAAGGTACCAGGGGCATCTCATGGGGCCCCCTACTGACCCCGGGCCCTTGGGCAGTGCCCGAGTTTCCAAATGGTCAGTCCGCCCCTGGTTCGGAGCATACACACCGACAACGGTATATCTGATATCATTAACATCACATACTAAGATGATATACCATCCTCCTTCATCAATAAAAGAAGACTGTAAGGTAAAGGATACTGAGTTCTTGATAGCTATGATAACCCCACGTTTTTTTTAGGAAAAAGTGGCAGAAAACATATGGGAAGTCCTTATGTAGGCATTTTGGAGCAGCTGATGCTTGAAAATGAGTTTCTTCAACAACGAGGATATCGGCGGCAGACTTGGTGGCTTCTTTCCATAGAGAAAACCTCTTGGCAGGATGTTTGAGGCCGCAGACGTTAATTGAAAGGATCTTAAATGTTACACGAATAAAAAGCCAGTATGTTCTTCATTGATAGATATTCATGTCACCAAATAATGTATTGGAGGGTTATGGAAAAAAGACCTGTATTCATACGTGTGCACCAGAGAGGGATGATGTTGAGGAAGACATTCTGAGAACCAAGAAGACTGATGTGGAAGAAAACTTGCAGAGACCAGTCATAGAAGGATAACAATGTAAACACCATAGGAAGATTAAGAGCACAGTCCTCCACAACGAGACAAAATAGAAAACATATTAAAAAAAGATAGTTCTGCAGGGAACCAATAGCAGTATACTGCTTTTCTTTCGGGGGTATAGTAAAGAAGCTGTAATCTTATAATAGAAAAGAGAAAGCACTTTCAAGAGAAGCCATTTGGATGGTAAAGTTTACTTCAGGTGTTGTGACCCAGCTCTGGACGCTGTTTGGAGGAGTGCTTGTAGGGAACTTTCCGCCATTCCGGTTGGGATTTTGAAGGTGGATGTCGGACGTCTGGATCTGGAGGAAATTCTGGAATAATGTTCCAAGATCTAAGTTTGTGAATACTATCTTCCACAAACTTGATCAAGAAGGACGAGCCATCACAGATAATTTTTAGTGTGGCCGGGTATTTCCACTAGTATGGTATATCATGGTTTCGTAAAGCTTTGGTTATGGAGATTAGATTCTTGCGCTGCTGTAGAGTATGTGCTAAGAGATCTGGGAGCACCTGAAGAGAATTAGCTCTTTCCGATAGATTATCCTTTTTGCGAAATGCGGACAGGATACGCTCTTTGACTTGATAGTAGTGTATATGCATTAAGACATCCCTGGGAACCTCTTCTGGCAGGAAGGACGGTTTAGGAATTCTGTGAATTATATCGATGGTGAGGTCTTCAGATGTCAAAGATGGAATTACCACTTTGAAAATTTCTCGTACATAGTGAGGTAGTTGAGAAGGCTGAATCGATTCAGGGATACCTCTAAGTTTCAGGTTGTTGTGTCTGGAGTGATCTTCCAAATCTGCTAATTTAGACTTAAGCCAGACAATATCATCGCTATGTTTGTCATCAGCATCTGTCAGGCCATTATATGATGATACACAAGAGCTTAGATTATCCTCCAAGTGGTGGACCCTCTCCACCAGATTCTGGACTTCTTCTGTGTATTTGTGGAGACATGCTAGCATGTCAGACTGGAGGGAGGACCGTAGAGATAGTAACATGTCTTTTAGTATAGTATCAGAGACTGGCTGACCTGATGTAGGAAAGGAGGTGAACGGATCTGGATTGCAGGCCTCGGAGTTTGCACTGTCATCATGAGAGCTGAGATCCATACAAGGATCCGGTAGATGGGCAGAGAGAGAGTCCCTCCTGGGTCGGGACTTTGCCTGGTTCCGGGTGTTGGGAGAAGATAGGGGTGAGCAGCTCTCATCTTCCGTGTGGCCCATTTGCTCTGCAATGGCCGCCGAAGATGGAAAGGAGGCAGGCGTTAGAGGACTGGAGGTGGAAGACCCGGATGGACTCCGTCCGCCATTTTGTTGTAGCTCTCTCATCCGTGGAGGAAAGAAATCGGACAATTTCTGCAGAGCAGATGAGTCCTTTCGGCAGCAAGACATCGCCGTGAGTTCAGCAGGATGTCAGAGTGGTGGGGATGTGATGTGGATGCCGGTGGGTGTCCGTGGATAGGGGTTTCTCCCGGAGTGCTGGTGGAGCTAAAGTGTCATGCGGCCACCTTGGTGAGTGGTCACCATGCCCCTTTTGATGGATGATTTTTTAACCCTCACCTCTCCTCCCTAGTTGTCCTTGCTGCCTAAAGTTAGGTTCACACTGAAGCAGTTTTGATCTTTTCTTTGATCCATTAAGCCTTTCTTCAAATGATCCTTTCTTTGATTGATCCTTTGATTGATGGAAGGATCAAAGGAAGGGTCGATCGAAGGAATGATTTTAAGGAAGACATGATCGATCAAAGTGATGAAGGATTGAAGGAAGACAGGATTGATCGTTCAAAGGAAGATAGTATCGAAAGAAGGGTTGATCAAAGGAAGGTTAAATCGAAGAAAGGTTCGATTGATTGAAGGAAGGATCAATTGAGCAAAGGAAGGATCAATAGAAGAAAGGTTCGACTGAAGGAAGGATCGATCGATTGAAGGAAAGGTCAATCAATCAAAGGAAGGTTTGATCAATCGATTGAAGGAAAGGTCAGTCAATCAAAGGAAGGTTTGATCAATCAATAGAAGGAAGGATAGTTCGATTCAAGGAAGGGTCAATCAAATCGAAGGAAGGTTTACAAAGCAGTGATCGGTGTCTTTGCCTTCTTCTCATTGCTTCCAAAACATTTCAGAACTTATCACCCTGAAATCTAGATGATGAAATGTATACATAATCAAAAAGCCTTACAGCCAGATACAGATCTTAGCATTGTGGCATCAAATAATGCCATTGTAAGGAATCAAGGAGCACACTACTCTTCAAATTTCAAATATGATATGCTGCAGAGTGTGATTCAGGTATGTTAATATATACTAAGCCTGGGTAAATGCCCCCCCCAGCACCTGCCTGTCAAAATACTGCCTCCCGGGTAGGTGAGATCACCGTCTCTGAACTACTCTAGTCACTGGTTGTACACATCTGCAGAAGACTCCTATATGGCAAAGTCAGAAATATGTGTCTTCACCATCAAATAACCACTTCAGCTCTCACTCCAAAAAACTATCCTCTCTGGGTGATCAATGCACATTGCAAGGATTTTAACAAACTTTTTTGCAGAGACCTATCTGTTTCTCCACTTAAAGTGGTTGTAAACCCTTACATATGCCCAGTAAAGTGACTGGCCTCAGGTGATACACAGATATGAAACACACCTTCCTACATAGGTTGTATCTGTCTATCTGCAGTCTTATCTTCTCTACATTTGTTCAAAGTCCAGAATTTATCATGCTTGTCTAAGCTGTTAGAAAGCAGGGGGCAGGGAGCTGAAATTACACACTGTAGAGTTCAGTGAGAAGAGCTCTGAGAGCTGATTGGAGGAAAGGGACACACCCCCCTCCACACAGCACACAGGCACAGACCTGAGGCTATCAATCACAGGATGTGTGCTGGAGCTCCCTTCCTGTCACCTTTTTTCTCTTGGTTTCAGGAAAACTTATCAGAATAGATTAATGTAGATAGAAGAGGAATGAAGCAGCAGAGAGAAATGAGAGTTAGTGTTCTGGATAGAGACAGTAGAGTACTCACTATAGAGGTATATGCTTTGTTCATATTTCATGTCTGAGGTTTACAACCACTTTAAGGAATAACTGTTTCTTCTTTTGGATACTGATTCTATTGGCATTACTTTTTCATTATTGATCAACTTACACACTTGCAGGGCTCTTATGTAGAAAGCTACAGTGCCTGAATATATTTAGAAGTGATCACCTCTTTAGGAGCATCTCACCAAAAATGATTGTTGTTGCAGAGAATGCCTAAAATCTGGCTTGTATTTTAAGCTAGGTTTATACCTATGCAGTTTGCGTTTGATCCATTTCTGGAGTGCTTTTTTATGCGTTTTGCATTTTCCATGTTTTTTTTTTATACGTTTTGCATTTTGTATTTTTGTGGGGTGCTTTTTTGGTCAACTCGGGTAGATTAACTACTTCAATACCGGGCACTTATACTCCCTTCTTGCCCAGGCCAATTTTCAGCTTTCAGTGCTGTCGCACTTTGAATGACAATTGCACGGTCATGCAACACCGTACCCATATGACATTTTTTAGAATTTTTTCATACAAATAGAGCTTTCTTTTGGTGGTATTTAATCACTGCTGAGTTTTTTATTTTTTGATAAATAAAACAAAAAAAAATGAAACTTTTGAAAAAAAACGCACTTTTCTTTGTTTCTGTTATAAAAATTTGCAAATAAATAACATAACACCTGACAAATATGATGTGAGACATTTTGGCAGTCTAGCCAAGTACAGGACCCCAAAATTCAATAAGCACCTTCAGGCTTTTAAAGGGCTTTATTTCCTCATTACACTTCCTGACTACCTATCACAGTTTCGGAGGCCCTGAAATGCCAGGATAGCACCAAACACCCCCCCCCCAAATGACCCCTTTTTGGAAAGTAGACACCAAAAGGAATTTGATAAGAAGCATGATGAGTATTTTGCAGATCTCGTTTGTTGCCTCAAGTTTTTGGAAAATGAAGAAAAAAAACAAAAACATACTTTTTCTCTTTTTTTTATACTTCAAAACCTTGTGAGAAAAAATTAGATCTGCAAAGTACTCACCATGCCTCTTTTTAAATTCCTCGGGGTGTCTACTTTCCAAAAAGGGGTCATTTGGGGGGGGTTTGGTGCTATGCTGGCATTTCAGGGCCTTCGAATCTGTGATAGGTAGTGAGGAAGTGAAATGAGGAAGTTAAGCACCTTCAGGCTTTCAAAGTGGTCATTGGACTTCAGGCTCCTGTATTTGGCTAGGCTCCCAAAAAGTCTCACACATGTGGAATGTAATTTGGGGTGTAATTCCACATATACCCATGGCTTGTGCGAGAAAAATATAATTTAACCTCTTCCAGTCCGGACACTTTTACCCCCTTCCTGTCCAGGCCAATTTTCAGCTTTCAGTGCTATCACACTTTGAATGACAATTGCGCAGCCATGCAACACTGTACCCATATAAATTTTTTTGCATTTTTTTTAGAAAGATAAAGCTTTATTTTTGTGGTATTTATTCACCACTGGGATTTTTATTTTTATTTGCTATGTAAATAATGTCCAAAAAATTTGAAAAAAAGTGTTTTTATTATAAAATTTTGCAAATAAATAGTATTTCATCATAAATATTGGCCAAAATGTATGCCGTTATCTTTTTAGTAAAAAGAAAAAAATAACCCAAATTAGTTTATAACTATAAATTATAATTTTTAAACTTTTTTTGGCATTTTGTTTATTTTTTTATATTATTATTTATGTTTTTTTTCCATACTGTCACCCTAGCAGTACAGTGTCACCATGGGGGGGTGATGAAGATTTTTTTTTTTTACACTGATTGCTTTTACACCCATAAAGGCTGTAAAAGCAATAATTACTTCTTCTCTCTAGCTGCATTCCTGCAGCCATTGTGAACTACTGTGTGAGCTGTGATTGGTCGCAGCTTGTCACATGGTACAAGGCTGTTGTGAATTGCCTTGTACCATGTGACCTCTGTGATCATTCACAGATTTCACACGTAGTAAGCAATGATGTCACAAGTGACATCTTGCTTACTACTCTGCATGTGATCACTGATTGGCCAATCAATGATCACATGATCAGGACCTCGCACAGAGGTCCCATATGACGATCGGTGTTCCACTGTGTCCAGAGGACACAGCGGGCACTGGATCGCGGTGCTGCACGCTCCCAGGGAGCACGCACAAGCAGGGTGTGGGGAGGCCATTTATAAACGGCCACCCGACCCTGCACTGCCACCATCCAACTGTTTATATACATGGGCCGGACGGGAGGTGGTTAAATTATTGTTATTATGCAAGATTTATATAGCGCCAACAGTTTGCGCAGCGCTTTACATTATAGGGGGAATATAGGGGGTACCTTAAATAAAATGACAAATAAGGGTCTTATGTGGTTAACATCCAAAGGCATAAATGAGCATATAGTAAGGAAGTTAAGAAACATCTCATCTTGCATATTCTTAAGGCAGATAAGGCTACAGTTGCATAATGTACAACATACTAAACTGCCAAACAAATTATATTTGTGCAAAAACATTTCACTGTTTTAGGTATGAGTGGGCAAAGACCAACTTTTTGTAAAATCATATTTATACTACTAAATTCCACACATCTGAGGGCAGAAGCGCAAATAAAAATCTGCCAATAAAAAAAGTTTCATCTGGTGTACCATTTCAGGAATCACATTCTAAATATATAAAACACAATGCTAAAAAAAACAACAATATTCGGCTATAAATTGCCTGTAGCCAAAAAAGGCGATGCAATAGAATTTTGCAAGGAGGTAGTGTGTACCTATGTTTTGCAAATATTTAATTCTGTATTGTAAGACATCATTAAATCTATATTGAAATAAGTACCTATATTTTTTTGAGATTACATGTGGCAGTATAATGCAGAAAGGAGAAGTAGGGATTTAGTTTTCTACAATATAAAATGTATTGCTGGTCCTGTAGAGTCTTTGGGTTTAAAAGTTTAACATAAATCTGTGTGTTTACTGGATTCTAGGGCCTAAGATGCTGCCCAAGTTGAAATCAAAGTAAATCTAAACCATAGTTTACACTGGAAGCTCATGAAACACAGTGACAACACCGAAAGGGATTTAGGAGACAGGCACAGAGGGTTATCGCACTTTAGCAGCAAGTGCCTGAACAAGAACCATCATGGCAGGATTACAAGGCATTTGTTTATGAAACCTGTAGATTGAAACATTTGAAAACGCCTTTTGAAATTACACTTGTTAAAGTTTATATGATACTTACATGTTTGGGTTTCTATCCACTTTAAAGAGGAACTGCACCCTTGGGAATTCGTCTACCACTGCTTCTCTTTGGTGCTACCATCTTCAAATATCTCATGCATGCACAGATCTGCCACAGGTCTCTTCCAGGTATTTTGGACCTGGCAGAAACCAGCAGAATGTATGAACACGAGAGAGATTCCCACACATGTGCAGACATGCAGCTGGTTTCTGGAACCTTGTATAATCTATGCGGAAGAATAGCCCACATGTGCAGCGGGGTCTCTGCTAGGTTAACAAAATGGAATTTTGCAGCTCACATGCACCCATCAGTAAAACATTGCCTCCTTGGATGTGTGAAGTGAACATCCCTTTGGTCACCTCACCCCTCCGCATTCTCCTGGGATATTTTACATGTCCAATGAGGTTGCAAAACCAGCCTCACAGTGATGCCATGTATTGCGCAAGTGCGGTGTGGAGCCAAATGTGAGACATCAGAAAGACACAGCCAGCTCGCTAATACAAGATGTCCGTACCAGACAGTTGAAGTTCCTCTTTAAGCACTATCTTTGCTATTCTACTCTTACATAAGCAAATACAAATGGGGACTAGAGACACTAAAATTGGAATGTCATGCTAACAATCCTGTTGCTGCTGACAACTCACCAGCAACAGTATCTCTATGAGAGCAAAAAAAATACTCCCGTTTCTATTTTTACTTCCTCACTGGCCAGACCAGCATGGTGTTGCTCAAAAACTGCTCCATTGCTGGTGAGTACATTGAAAAAACCATATGGAAGCAGATGAGTGTTTAGTCGTTGCTTATACTATATGTTGAATATCTTGTGAGCCCATGCATTGACATATGCTGCATTAACTCAGGTATAACACATTTTCAGATATTCTACATTTTTGCATTCTACTGACTTCAATGGAAAAACAGTGATCAAAAATCCAACATCCCTCAACACAATAAATTGGTACACGTTGGCACTACAGTTAACAATGAATTTTCATATGAGTAAAAAAATACAGTGAGCGCTCCAATGGTCAGCAGCTGAACATTCAAGGAAAACACATAAAAGTCCCAAAAATATATATATAAAGAAATTGCAGCACTGTGTGATGTTACTATATCGCAGGCAGATATAAATAATAAATGAAACCAAAGCAAATGAATAAATGAATCAATCAATAAATAAATCACAGTCCAGTAATGGTGCTTGCTGATTCCCAGTGCAAAAGTTAGAAATGCGCACTAACCAGAAACGTATTAATAATACGCATGTGTATATGATATCATGGAGATTCCCCCCTCTTTTCTGGTCTGGTAATGGGCAGGAGCTGAAGATAGTAGAGATGAAGCGCCCTCGTGTGGCGAAATGGAGGTCCAGCAGGTCACAGAAATCCTTACAGAAGTGTGTGAAGTGGAATATTCCTCCTCTCAAAGGCTGGTGCAGGGATCAATCTAGGTCTGCAGAAGCTGAAAAGGCTCATCGCAGAAGACACAGGAAAGAACCCATAGTGTAGTAGGTTGATGAAAATGATTTTATTCAAGAAAAACAGGAGTGTTCAGAAAAAACTCACAATGGTGCCAGGTTTAATCAAATGACTGACCCTTTAAGATTAAAGATGGCCACCGGGCCTCCACGTGGCTCCGGTGGTGTAGTGTCAGTTCTTCAGAGGTAGAGCTAAGGATCCTTTCGTGCGCACGCACTTCTTCAGAGGTAGAGCTAAGGATCCTTAGCTCTACCTCTGAAGAAGTGCGTGCGCACAAAACGCGTCAGGTAGAGCCCAGGACTCCATTGACACTACGCCGCCGGTGCCACGTGGAGGCCCAGCGGCCATATTTAATCTTAAAGGGTCAGTCATTTGATTAAACCTGGCACATTGTGAGTTTTTTCTGAACACTCCTGTTTTTCTTGAATAAAATCATTTTCATCAACCTACTACACTATGGGTTCTTTCCTGTGTCTTCTGCGATGAGCCTTTGCAGCTTCTGCAGACCCAGATTGATCCCTGCACCAGCCTTTGAGAGGAGGAATTTTCCACTTCACACACTTCTGTAAGGATTTCTGTGACCTGCTGGACCTCCATTTCGCCACACGAGGGCGCTTCATCTCTGCTATCTTCAGCTCCTGCCCATTACCAGACCAGAAAAGTGAGGGGAATCTCCATGATATCATATACACATGCATATTATTAATACGTTTCTGGTTAGTGCGCATTTCTAACTTTTGCACTGGGAATCAGCGAGCACCATTACTGGACTGTGATTTATTTATTTATTTATTGATTGATTCATTTATTCATTTGCTTTGGTTTCATTTATTATTTATATCTGCCCGCAATATAGCAACATCACACAGCGCTGCATTTTCTTTATATATAATGAATTTTCATATGTCAATGCATTTTGACTGTGCAAAGTAAAGTACATGACAACCCATTCTGTATGAACAAGCCCTTAAGCGCAGTTATAAAATCTGCATACTAGGTTATCATCTTGAAATCCAAGTTGGATGCAACTAAACTATGTATAGTTCTAATTCTGATATTAAGGTGGACCTATTCATTTAGGGCAAGGTCTGCTTATTTACTGGAGTCTCCCTCCCCATGCACAGATGCTGCAGAAAAGTAAAAAAAACAAAAACAACAAAAAAACAGAGTAAAACACACTAAATATACTTACCTCTGGCTTCCATACTGCAAATGGTGATATACCACCCTTCCGGTAAGAGAATGCTGAGTAGTCCAGATCTTGCAAAATAACTCTCTAGTATGACAGTCATCTTGTAAGGTTTGAGCTACTCCTAGGGATCTTATCAATAGGGATGTTGTATCACCCTTGTCTAGACTTCACAGATGGGGTGAGGGGTTAGTTACATACATTTATTAACGTTTTCTCCCCACAATAGGTTATTGCGGGTGGCAAGGCCACTCTAACTCACCTCTTACATTTAGACTGTTTCCAAAAAGAAAAATACGTGTATTTCATATTTTAAAAAACAAGGCAAAGCTACCTACGCTGCATAGAACAATTAACTGAAAAGGAATAGTAAAACTGAATTATAAATTCTCCATCTTTGTACTATTTAGAGCACAGTCTGTACTCATATTCATGAATGTTCAAACCCACACTGCATAACGTGAATAAAATACACAAAAAAAAACCTGGTAAATATATGCACAAATGTGCATATAAAAATGTATTCTATAATGCATATCATGACAACTTTGTGTAAAAAAAGTTTTCCAGAAACTTATGGAAAAAAAATAAATCTTCCATGGACTCAATATGCCTCTCAGCAGATAGCTTAGGGTGTCTACTATCCTGGTATATTAGCACCTCAAGAAATGTGATGGGCAATCAGAAATTAAAAGCTGTGTAAATTCCATTATCTATACCATAGTTTGTAGATGCTATAACTTTCACACAAAGCAATCAATATACACTTATTGGGATTTTTATAACCAAAAACATGTAGCAGAATACATTTTGGCCTAAGTTTATGATGAAATTTTAGTTTTTTTGGATATTTTTATGGCAGAATTTAAAAAATATGTTTTTTTAAATGTTATTTTCTTCAAAACTTTTTTGGTTTATAGCGCCAAAAATAAAACACGCACAGGTGATCAAATACCACCAAAAGAAAGCTCTATTTGTGTGAAAAAATGACATAAATTTCATTTATGTACCATGTTGCATGACCGCGCAATTGTCAGTCAAACTAGTGCAGCGCTGTATAGCAAAAATATGTCGTAAATTGCAGTATCTATATTATAGTTAGTAGATGCTATAACGTTCACACAAAGCAATAAATATACACTTATTGGGATTTTTTACCAAAAACTTGTAGCAGAAGACATTTTGGCCTAAATTTATAACTAATTTTGAAGTTACTATATTTTTTTTAGCCAAAAGTAAAAAATATTGTTTTTCTTCAAAAGTTTCATTTTTTTTTTTTGTTTATAGCGTGAAAAATAAAAAGCGCACAGGTGATCAAATACCACCGAAAGAAATCTCTGTTTGTGGGAAAAACAGGACATAAATTTGGTTTGGGTACAGCAGTTGATGACTGCGCAATTATCAGTTGAATTAGTGCAGCGCCGAGTAGCAAAACGTGGCCTGGTCATTAAGGGGGGGTAAATCCTCTGGAGGGCAAGTGGTTAAGGTGCACAACAATAGAAGTCAATGGAGGCAGTTGCAAACCTTAAATGTCTTCAGCAGCATTATTTTTGCCCTACCATAACCCTATGCATGTGTACAGTTCTGTTGGCTCCCTGTTTAAAAATCAATGGAGAGCATTGCTAGGCATTTAGGAAGGGGCAAGGACCCCGCCAAACCACCTAAATGGGGGCACCAAGCGTCCATTGACACACACAACACAGCTAGGCCACGCCCCTTCTCTCTCCTCACCAGTTGTGATTGACACCAGCAGGAGCCAATAGCTACTGCTGGTGCCTCCATTGCCAATGAAGAGAGAGAGAGCTGACAGAGATGCTGCTTTTGGGGACAGTGCTGGGTTGAGATTGGGCTCAAATAAGGGGGGCTGCGGAGAAGTAGAACACAGAGTGTTTTTTTTTCCTTATAGAACCATCTTAATTGTGCACAGTTTGCTCCTGCGCTGAAATTGCTAACTCTGACTTCACTGCACACAAGTGAAGCTGCAGCAAGACAGTTAGAGCCTGTCTCATTTTCTGGCTGGAGGACATCCAGCATCATCTAGACCCTTCTCATTCCAGACTGACTGTCCCTGTGTGCATCCTTTTAGAAATATTAAACCCTTGAGGAGTATCTCACCAAAACTAAAATTTCTATTGCAGGAGGTGCCTAAAATTTGATTTGTATTAGCACAGGTGTCTTCGGAAATCAGTGAGTCAGTCACACAAGCAGGAAATTACATTTCTGGGAGCTTTATGTACAACAAAAGTGTACAGAGCATCTCTAGGATACCATACTGCATTTCATTTTACAGAATATCACAATGGCTGCAGATTGAAATAGAAAGGTCAGGGGGCGTTGCCTGATGTGCAGAGAAGATGGCGGCTTAATACCCGAACTCCGTGTCCACCAGAGAGTATTTCAGGACA
Source organism: Staurois parvus (assembly GCF_062004578.1). Taxonomy (NCBI): domain Eukaryota; kingdom Metazoa; phylum Chordata; class Amphibia; order Anura; family Ranidae; genus Staurois; species Staurois parvus. The sequence goes on along the minus strand of NW_028317898.1, from coordinate 5,509,315 downwards.
TTGACTGCACGATGGGCAAGGTAGGCTGGTCTCTGACTTTCACTAATACCTCGCACTCCCGCCTGGGCAAAAATCTCCCGGAGATTATCCATACCCATCCCATGAAAACATAGGGGCCTTCGCCTCCTCCCACAAGCGGGGAGGTTGATGAAGCCTTGGTCTTGCCTAGCGTCTCTGGACCGCGTCCTAGCAAGGGGGGCACAGAAGCAATGCTGTCTATCATTAAACAAGTGCCCAAGATATCAGATCTGCAACCCATAGCAGCAGACATCAAAAAGGCCTCAATGGAAGCGGTGACAGACCTCAAGGAGGACCTCAGGGGTGTTTTGAACAGGCTGATGGAGGTGGAACAGGTGGTGGGAAGACACAATGCAGACATAAGTGAACTACAACACCATGCAAGTCGATATAATGTGCATTTATGGGTGGGGAGCAGTCAGGCAGGCAGGCTGGTGGTCATTACCCTGGTGCCTTGCACTACCAATGCTGCTGTTAAAGATGCTTGATGACATTTTTTATTCTTCGAAAACAATTTTCTATTCATGGTCTGACATTCAGACATGGTACATATGAAAAGATTCAGCTAGCTGGCTTCTACAATGCAATGGCCAATTTATTACAATGTAATGTATTTATTGTGTAATTATATCATTATTACAGGTACTTATATAGCACTATAAATGTACACAGCACTTTACATATATATTGTACATTAGCATCAGTCCCTGCCCTCAAGGAGCTTACACTCTAAGGTCCCTAACTCACATTCATACATAATGTACACATACTAGGGTTAATTTAGACAGGAGCCGATTAACCTAGATTGGTTGTGGACAAGATTTTGGCAACAGGTTTTAAGGCTGATGATATCTTTGCTGTGATCAGTCCTGTAGGCTCCTATGAGTATGATCTGTCCTTTGTTCACCCGAATCTCTCAATATTTTCTGGGAGAAGTATGAACATGTGTATAGGGGTCTGCCAGAGTGGAAGGGACTCATCCCAAAACTTGTCTCATGTCAACCTCTGGTTAAGAATGTCACTATCCTAGTAAGGAATGAATCAATCCCTTCTGCAAACTTGGCTGTCTGGCAAAACGATTTGGGGAGCTTCTAACCCCTTTGAAGAAGATTGTGGATGAAAGGAGGATATTGACTGGTGGGTGGTGGGTGGAGTTGAGGCTGTATGTGTGTGGGAATGTGGTCCAGCATCTGCCCTCCTCAGTCTTCATTGGGAAGGATAGGATTGTTGTGTTCTACTGTGAACAGTCCAAGTTCTGTAATAAGTAAAGTTATCGGAGTCATTTCCCTTCCTTATGTCCAGAGATGAATTGCTCTCTGTGTCAGGATCTGGGGCATCTGGCTAAAGATTGAAATTTTATAAGATGCAATCTTTGTAATAAGGTTGGGCATGCGTACAGCCAGTGCCCTGAGGCCATGCATAACCAGTCAGCTTTAATGGAGGAGCTTTTTTGTGCCTGGACATAGAGGAGGAGAGAGGGGCTGTGCCAGAGGTCCCCAATGTCTCTGCCCCTGTTGTCTCTGTGGTATCAGTGCCTGATGGTCCATCCAATGTTATGTCATCTCCTTGTGTTGTGTCCCCTGAGTCGGTGTCAGTGAATGTTGTATCTGACCATTCTGCGTCAGTCTCCCCAGGTGTAGTGGGGGATATGGGGGGAGCTGGACCAATGTGTATGGTTGCACCTACCCCCGGTCCCCAGTGTTTGAGGATCCGAGGGCATGAAGCGCCAGGTTGATGGAGTGAATGATGGTGGGGGTATTGGAGTGAAAGTTAGGGGGACCCCTGTGGTGAGTGGAGAGTGAGGTGGATGATAGTGGAATGGAAGGGGAGGGGGAGGGAGCTTTGCAGTTGGGGTTGTCACATGATGATATGGAGTGGTTGGAGGCAAAAAAAAAGTTTGGGAAGAAGAAGAGGAAGAAGGATGTGTGTGTACCTGAACCTGGGAGGGTGGAGGTGTCCTAACACATTTGATGTATTATCTGAGATGAAGGGTAAGGGTTCTTCAGGTATTGAGTCGGTGATTTCCATGGAGGAGGAATCACAGAGAACATTGAAATGTGCAGGGTCTCTGAGTAGGAAGGGGGGTAAAGATACTAAGAAATGTTTATGTCAATCATCCTGTTAGCGGTTCCCACTCCTTTGAAGGTGGTGACCATTAATGTCGCCAACATAAAGTCTGTATGTGCTCTTAACATGGCCTTATTTTTGCTCAGCAGGTTTGATGCTGATATTTTCTTTTTGCAAGTGACCAGTTTGTCTAGTTTGGCCAATATTCATCTAGAGAAGGAGTGGAGGCGCTGCCCCTCCTGGTCTTTTGTGGTACTTTTTTCTGGCATGGTAATCTGTCGGTGGATTATTGAGGTAGAAATAGGGAGATGCATGGTCTTAGATGTCTCCATTGGGGTGGCAGGACCTGAACCTGATCAACATCTATGGGCCCCAGACAAAGTGGGATAGGAAATGCCTCTTCATGAAGATCAACCCTTTTCTTTTTATAGCCCAGCAAGTTGTCTTCGGTGGTGATTTTAAAACCATCAGTAGGACAGGACAGGTACAGCAGCCAGGCTGGACTGTCATTGTTTTTTTTTTTAACAAAATAGCTAGAGAGGCATGTCTGGTTGATGTGCACATTCATTGCTGCCCAGATGACACGGGGTTCACCTTTCAGCAAGGGAGTAGTCAGAGTAGAATAGATAGGGTTTTTTTTTAAAGAACTTTGCCTTCTCGGCCCAGTGTGTCAGGCGGTGGAGTTTTCTGATCACTGTATTCTGTCTGTGACTCTGAGTGGCCCGATACACTGCCTAGAGGGAGTGGTACCTGGAAGCTGAATTTGGTGCTCCTGCATGATGAGAAGGTGAGTCAATCCTTTGAGGATTTTTTTCAGGCACAGGTATTGATCATGGATTTTGCAGCAGTAAGTCAGAGTGGTAGAAGCTTACAAAACAAAGGATCGTTGGGTTTTTCAAGGCCATAGGAAGAAATAACAGTTTGACAAGTATGTCACCTACCAGCATCTGCAAGGAAGCTTGATAGGCTTGTCTTGAATAGATCAAGGGGATGATCTCTGAGGCTAAACACTTGCTCAGGAAGTGTCAATATGACAGGCATGCCTCTTTGGTTCTGGAAAGGGATTATGGGATACATCACTCACCCAACCATTATCAGAATTGCAAACAAGGTAGAGTTAAGTCAGTTGTACACCTGGTTGACAGTATGGGTTCCCTGACAAAGTTCAAGTCCTGGAAACCGCCAGGTCATAATATGCTGACCTCCAGGGTAGGAGGGACCTCGATCAAGCAAGCATGTCAAGTTTTCTGGATTCTACTCCAGGACTGGGAACTGGCAGTTCTCTTGTGAGTTTGACAGAGGACTTCACAGCAGATGAGGTGGTTAAAGCTATTGATAGGTTTGCCATTAAGAAGTCGCCTGGGCCAGACAGATTGACAGCCGAGTTTTATAAACACTTTAAGGTTACTCTGGCCTCATATTTGGTGCAGGTTTTTAATGGCTGTCTGAGAGAGGGTTTGCTCTCTCCCTCCATACGACAATCTGCAGTGAATCTTCTGTCAAAGGGTAAAGACTCCTTGATAATTGAGAATTGGTGGGCCATTAGCCTTCTCAATGTTGATAGGAAGTGTTTTGCTACCGCACGTATTTACTTGGTTCTATCTAAGATTATAAATGTAATAAGTGATTACAACCTTTTGTCTATACATGAATTTAGCCAATCCTGATGTGGCTAATACCAATAATGTTAATACCAAATGAAAACAACTGTGCAAAAATAAAGATCTAATTTATTTACACAGAAGAAAAGTAGTTACTAATCAAATCAAACAAAAGATATATTACAAAAAAATTATTGATACAGTATAACATACAGTATATTATCAGTATAGAGAGATGACTATAGGAAAGAAAGTTAGAGAAAAGAAATAGAGCAAAGCTGATACATTAAACAGATATCCTGATGTTCTGAGGTCTGGGATCCGGAAGGGACAAAAGGACAAAGAGGCAGAACTTTATACACCCTCTCCCTCCCTTCCAGGTAGTCCCACCCTTCAATAGGTTCCAGTATTTTGCCATTTCTGTTCAAAGGGGGGCTCTGTGATTTGTGAAAGACATTGGCCAACTGTAGTTCATCATATGGAATTTAGGATGGGCCAATGTCCAGGAAGCACACCTCCTTTGCAGCCAGTTACTCCCTACGAGGTGTTAGAAATGACGGCTCCAGGGCTTATTCAGCCAGATGGCCTTACTGTCATAAACCTCTACAGGAAACCTAAGGGGGGTGTTGAGGTGATGCAACAAATGGTAAATAAGGTACAGGAATTGAGACCCCTATCAGAAGTACACAATAATATTAAAAATTATTGTAGGCCCAAAATATCTATCACATTTCCCCCTGAAGTTCATTGGTGAACTTATACCCTCCCTCAATGATTTTGTACCCACCTATGACCACCCAGAAGGCCCAACCCCCCCAAAAAAGTCCTGGTGCCTCCGAGACCTCACATTCGGACCATGAATGCCTGTGCTGCGATGTTTCCTCGCCCCTCTGCCTTGGAAGGATGGAACTCCAACATCGTTGGCGGGATCCTGGTATCTTTAGTCCCGTAGCTTGGGAACACTGTACGATGTTTAAAAAGATTGGATCAGACCGCGAAATGGCACTATTCAGCATGGTGAAAGATAGTTGAGGAAGGTCTAGCTTTTGCACCTTTGTCTCAAGACATGACGTGGTGGTTGTTGTTTCTTCAGGTGGTGGTAGGGCAGGCCTCCAGACAATCATACATGGATACAAAAAAAAAAAAAGAAGGAGAATGTTATTGGGGGGAAATCAAGCGTGAAGCAGCTGTTTGGCCTTTAAGATTGTTAAGCATAGGGGTCTTAATGTGGGCAAGTAAAGTGGGATCCCCACAGGATGCAGAGTCTGAGCAACAGCCGGTATTTACCAGGGCCCCTGAAGGTGGGGATGGCGGATGCTGCATGCTATTGTCAGGTCTCAGTCCCTTGGTTTTCCCCACCCACTCACAGGGCTCGGGTTGAAGCCATAGGCAGATTGAGGGATGTCTGCAGGAAGCAATTATAAGCATGTGGATCCCCGTCGGACTCTTGAAGCTGAGTTGGGCACGAATGCCACAGCCTTATAATTTACAGCTCATTTATCTAAAAAGTTATATGCTAATGGAATATTAAACAAGGAGAGGAAAAAATAATAAAATCAAAAACAAACAAAATGATATAAAAATAAAAAAAAATTTAATGCTCCTCCAACTACGACTTTTACTTTACATATTTCACTTTAGGTTGGTAAACAACAATGAATCTGTATTCATACAAAAAAACTTAAAAATGAGAAAAGGTGGAAAAAAAATCCAAAAAAAGAAAAAAATATATATATACTATATATATAGTCGCCTTGAAAAAAAAAACTATTGGTAACTGCATGAAAATGCAAAAACATTGCAAAAATTGCAGCAGTTACTTGACAATAGAAAACTCCTCCCCCATACTAGTAATCAACAGTATATTTGCAGGTCAGGTACAGATACTGGCAAATATATATTTTTGTTCCCATTTATCGTCTGTCGCAGGCAATTTACTGTCTCGCCATCAGCACTGTTCGGTTCAGGGTAGATGAACTTTTTCAGTATTCGTTGTCCAGGAAGCCCTGGAATGGTGCAGGGCTGCAGGCTTGGGAAAGTTCCTGCTGGCATTGGATCAGACTAAAGCTTTTGATCGGGTCAGTCATGAGTACCTATGGCTCCTTCTTGACAAGTATGGCCTGGAGGGGGTCCTTATTGATTGGCTGAAGACTTTATACAGGGGGGGGGGGGAAGCTTCATGCTTCTGGTTGGATCAGATGGCCCTTTGAGGTTGGCTTGGGTGTGCATCAGGGGTGTCCTTTGAGTCCTCAGCTATACGCGTTCACAATCGATCCCTTCATCCGGAGGCTAGAGAGCGGACCATTGTGCAGAGAGTGTCTTTGGGTATTTTTGGTGAGTCTCCTCTGAGGGTCATGGCCTATGCTGATGATGTGTCTGTTTTCATCTCTGGGATGCGGGAAGTGGTCTTGGTGATAGAACAGTATGCTGAGGCATCTGGCTCAAAGATCAATCAGGATAAGAGTGAGGTCTTCTGGAAGGGAGAGGAAGGTGGAGGCGTTGAGCTACCAGATGCCTTCCCAGAGCCCCAACAAGAAATTAAAGTTTGAGGTATCAGACTTGGTAGTTGCGATTACAGTCTTACAAATTTGGTAAGCTGGGTATAAGATGCCGATGCCAAGGTTGCCAGCTGGAAACTTTCTTAAAGGGAAAGTATTGACCTGATTAAAACTTACCTCATCCCGGTATTTCTGTATGGCAGCTTTGTCTGTGTTTTGCCAGTGTCTTTCTATGCAAAGATCTACAGCTGTTTTTTCCAGCAGTTATAGGGGAACAGACTGAACCTCATTAAGAGGTTTGTGACCTACCTTCCCAGGTGGATGGGTGGCCTAGGTATGGTCACCCGTTGGTTTTCTTTTCTCATGTTTTTGAAACATAATTCTGGTAGTATGCTGGCAGAGGAACTGCCTGGGTGGGTTGGTATTTTTCAGTCCTGGTTTAGGTCTTTTCTACGGAGCTGAGAAAATAGTGTCCCAGTGAAAAGACTGAGGGTTCAACATGGTAAGCTCCTGGCTTATGTTGCGTCGTGCCTGAAAATGCTTCAGCAGTGGTGAGTGACCGCGGAGAGGAGGGTGGTTGAATCTGCCTTTAGTGAGCCACTGGCATTGAGGGATTGCCCAGGCCTTGTTATGAGGGAGGGTCTGTGTTTGATTAATCTGGAGAGAATCCCTTTAAAGTTTTGGGATTTGGCCTGGCTCTCATTCCATGGCCTACTATATGTGAAGGGCAACATGAAGCATCGCTCTGAGAGCAGCCGTGGTTATCCAAGAGTGGAGTGTGGTAGGGTGGAGGAGACAATGGACCATTTCTTGCTTCAGTGCTCCTTCAATATAGAAGTTTATAAGCAGGTGGGTTGGGCTCTGGGTATCCCTTTCCTTTTCCGCTTGAGTTACGCAGAGTGGTCTTAGAGAGCCTTTTAAACTCACTGGGATTTTGATTTTGAGACACTTTTTCTAGTTAGCTTAGTAGTCCGCCAGGTTTCCATTGGCAAAAAATGTCCTTCCTGTTGAGGTTGTGAAGCACAACATTCTGGGTGAGATTGGGAAGATTCAAGGTCTTGAGAAGGATAGGTGGGAGCCAGGACAAAGGCTAGGAGGAATGTCAGGTCCCCGTAGTTGCTGTCAGTCAGGCTCTGGGTGTTACAGCTTTCCTTTCTGTCCTTTCGTGTCCCCTAGAATTTTATAAGATCAAACTTTTGAAAAAAGGCTGTATGTATGGGTTCAACATTTAATCGTTTCTTAGCCTGAGGGTGTGTTTAGCTAGAAGATAGGGTTTGAGGTGCATTACAATGATAATAACAATACTAAATATGTTTTGATTTGTATATTTAATTCTGCTTATGATATTATTGGCAAAAAAGCTGTTTCCTGTTTTCTATGCTGAAGTAAGCTATTTTTGTTTATATATATATTTTTTTTCTTTTTTTATTTGGTATTTATGTAAATATGTTTTTATTATGCTGTTTGTTTGTAAATTTTTAATTATTAAAATTCTTACAATCTAAGCTCCCTAAGGCTGGCCATAGATGGAGCAAATTTCCTGAAACCACAATAGCCCCATTAACACAGACAGTGTTGAAAGAGAAATCCCTCTCACAGAGCCATTGTGTTCTCCCAGCGAGGATAGCCGTCCCCACAGGGATAACACAGTGATTATTGCTAGCGGCTATAACAGCCACTAGCAATAATCACATGTAAAATCCAGCAGGCTGGTTGTACCCAAGTTTATTAATCAACCTATCTCATGTGGTTCAGCAGGAACTGGACGAGATTTAAATCATATATGGCCAGCTTAACTCACATTCATTCACCGATTTAGACTGGAGCCAGTTAACCTACCGGCATGCCTTTGAAGTGTGGTAGTGATTTGGCTGGGATTTGAACCAATGACCCTAATGCTGCTAGGCAGAAGTGCTAGCCACATTACCTATGCCTTCAGGCAAACATGTACAATAAACATTAACACCTTTCTAGTAATTTGGGTGGCTAGACTATATGTGCACATGCTGTACTTATAATATATATAAAGTGCTGTGCTAATTGATGGTGCTATATATGTTCACATCTGTCCCTAACCCTCAAGGGGCATATAATCTAAGGTCTCCAACTCACATTTATTGTAGGGCCCATTCAGGCAGGAGCCAATTAACCTACCAGCATGTCCTTGGAGTGTGGGAGAAAACCCACATCAGTACAGGGAGAATATGCAAACTCCAGGCAGGTAGTGCCGTGGTTGGGATTCAAACCAACAACCCTGGTGCTGCCAGGCAGAAATGATAACCACTTAGCCACTGTGCTGCCTATGGATTTCCTGAGCTCGTATGGCTTCAGCATGCGATGTCTTGGTGCAACTGCAGATTTAAAGCAAAACTCCAGCTTTAGCTATCTTCTCACAGACACACACACTTTTCCTAAAGTCTTTTTTTTATTCTTTCTCAGTGGTTCCAGTAGGTGATCAGTCCGATTGAGCATTACTCTCCCATCATCACGTAAGTGTCACTAGGAGAACTGTTAGCTCAGGATGCATGATTATGCATCCCCATGGGGTGAGTCCATGACAGTCTAAGCTCTTAGGAAGAGGGTTGAAGGGTGCTGGACATCATTTAACCTGGCAGAGACTGCCAATGCAGGATGGAGGAGGGAGTGGGGAACAGAACTGAAGGGGCGAATATTACTGAGGGCTCCATGCAGAGCCACTTTATGCTGTGTCAGCATCCACCTTACAGCCACAAGCAGGCAGCCCATAGAAGTGGATGCAGGCTCAGCGGCTGCACGGACACAGTCACAAGTCAAAATCTGACATGCAGGAGCAGGTGCATGGATCAAAACACACAAGGTATGCATTTGGATCTGCATGAAGGACGTGGGGGGGGGGGGGGGGAATCAGTGCCCTCTAGCACAGTGGCTAAATGGTTAGCACTTTCACCTGGCAGTGCTAGGGTTGTTGGTTCAAATCTCAACCACAGCACCTTCTGCCTGGAGTTTTGCATGTTCTCACTGTGCCTGCGTGGGTTTCCTCCGGGTACTCTGGTTTCCTCACACACTCCAAAGACAGGCTGGTAGGTTATTGGATCCTGTCTAAATTGGCCCTAGTATATGAATGTAAGTTAGGGACCTTAGACTGTATACCCCTTGAGGGTTAGGGACTGATGTTAATGACCAACATATATGTAAAGCTCTGCGTAAATTGACGGTACTATATAAGTACCTGAAATAAATAAAAATAAAATAAATAAATCTGAATGAGCCATTAAACACATTTATTTTCAAACCAAGACTATAGATAAAAGGAAAAAAATACTGTGCTTCCTGTTTAATAGGTTTCCAATTTTCATTAGGTTAGCGCATCAGCATTACAGGACTGGTTTGAGGCTTGGTTAGTGTACTGGTATAGCTCTTACCCCCGCAGGAGCCGTTGAGTTTAACTGGTTCTTCTCCATTACAGCATAGAGGCAGCCAGGCACACATCAACAGTCTATTCACTCTGGCTCATTAAAAAATCTAAGGGTTGTCTTTTTGAAATGTAATGCTTATAGAACTTGTACTGTGGAGAGAGTAAAGGAGTGCGAGATACTCTAAAACAATTAAACACAGTAGATAGAGGACACTCTTCTTTTTGATGTCTTCAACATTGATGATGACTAGAGTTCTCGCACACTAGAGACAAAGGAAGGGCAGAGATAAGGACCATTCAGGAAAGGAACTTCTTGACCCAGCTATCCCAATAGTACACAGTCACCAGGATCTTGTAATAAAGTCAGTGCTCACAAGGGGAGCAGCTGTGACCATGCAGCTTCCTCCAGATACCTTCCAGTGAGGCTGTGCAGATTGGATCCACAGCTGAGACCTCAATGAACATCAGCTTGAATTAGTAGAACTGCTGGGGGAAAGGGTAGCCACCCCTACCCAAATGGGTGGAATCCCTTCAATGTGAAGACCCTGCTGTTCTAAAGCTCAGACTATGTATCAGCCCCTTCAGCTACCTACTGGGCACACATCCCCAGGGTTTGGCCAAAGTATAATAAATATCCAAGCTGTTCATTTGACTTTCCCACTCTCTATGTCCTAGAAGCCTCTAGAATGCAGGGGGAAACAATCAAATCTGTATCCTGTGAGGTCCAGAACAGTCAAAAGCAATAGTTGCTCCAATGAGCCAAAAAAAAACTAAATTTACCTAGCATCCTAGCAACTTATCTTGGAGGGTGCCACTCTAGTAGAGCTTAATGTGGCAGACATTGTATACGCACAGGCTCCTGAGTTTACATGTCAAAAAACAACAAACCAAATTTTCCAGCTTTTGCCAGCCAATGTGCAACAAACTGTATTAACCTGCCCGACAGTTAATGTTAAAAACAAGGGTTTTCATTTTCACACATTTGCAAATATATGCATAAGCTGCATTGGTAACGGCACGGCACCCCAGTGTCCTAACTCTCTCATTTTGAGAGTTTTTCGAGTTGGAGCACATGTAAAACAATGGATAGCTTAACCACTTCCAGACCGGACACTTTTACCCCCTTCCTGACCAGGGCAATTTTCAGCTTTCAGCGCTATCACACTTTGAATGACAATTGCGCGGTCATGCAACACTGTACCCAAATTAATTTTTTACCATTTTTTTGAGACAGATAAAGATTTATTTTGGTGGTATTTATTCACTGCTGGGATTTTTATTTTTTTTGCTATGTAAATGAAAAAGTCCAAACATTTTGAACAAAAGTGTTTTTTTAATAAAATTTCGCAAATAAATAATATTTCATCATAAATCTTTGCCAAAATGTATTCTGTTATCTTTTTAGTAAAAAAAAAAAAAATTAGTTTATAACCAAAAATTATAATTTTTAAACATTTTTTTTTTACATTTTTATTTTATTTTTTTATATTATTATTTTTTTATTTATTTATTTTTTTTACATACTGTCACCCTAGCAGTACAGTGTCACCATGGTGACACTGTACTACTTGTGGGGGGTGATGAAGATTTTTTTTTTTTTTTTTTACAATGATTGCTTTTACACTCATATAGGATGTAAAAGCAATCATTTCTCTTTCTCTCTGAGAAGCACCGAGTGAGCTGTGATTGGTCACAGCTTGTCACATGGTACAAGGCTGTTGTGAATAGCCTTGTACCATGTGACCTCTGTGATCATTCACAGATTTCACAAGTAGTAAGCAATGATGTCACAAGTGACATCTTGCTTACTACTTTGCATGTGATCACTGATTGGCCAATCAGTGATCACATGATCGGGACCTCGTACAGAGGTCCCGTCCAACGATCGGTGTTCCACTGTGTCCGGAGGACACAGCGTGCACCGGATCGCTCCCAGGGAGCGCGCACAAGCAGGGTGCGGGGAGGCCATTCATAAACGGCCACCCGACCCTGCAGTGCCACCGTCCGGCCGTTTATATGCAACGGCCGGTCGGGAAGTGGTTAAGGCCAAGTATACCTGGATTGAGCCCATCGCTCCTTAAAGGTACAGAGATGCACTGGAAAACAAGCAATTGCACAGTGGCAGCGAAGGTATTCAGTATTTTACCAACCTTACAAACTGTACTGTTCCTGAGTTTACATGGGTGGACAGAAGAAAGGCAGCAAAACTGGTGCACTCAGAATATGGTGCAAATGTGCATGCTAGCCAATCAGCTTCTAACTTCAGTTTGTTCAATTAGGCTTTAGCAATAAAACCTGGAAACTGATTGGTTTCTATGCCAAGTTGCACCAGATTTTGCAAGCTTTAGTTTTAGTAAATAACCCCCATTGCCTTTGGAAAGTAATCCCCCACAGACTGCTTTTTAGAAGGGCTGTAGTGATGGCTGCAAGTGTACGTAAGCCTTAAAACCACCCCAGTTCTCCCGTCTCACCCATACATTAATACAAGTAGGCTTCCTGCTCCCCCTCCCAGTGTGATTTCCTATATACCTCTATTAGGAAATGTTCTGTTCCACATGCAACACAGGATGAGCTGTTGTAAGAGGCCTGCATAGAAGGTTACAGATTGAAGGAAGAGGACATAGAAAAGAGTTCTATTTACTCATTTGCCCCCACCTAACTCCGCATCGTAATATACAGTACAATTATGTATTATAGTAATAATGTAGCATATGAAATGTAATGCTGGCACACAGTAAAACTACAAGACTACACACGCACACCATTGATTTTATCTTTAACTGCTTCTATGTACTTCCTAAAGAGGTCGATCTAAGCACAACACATAATGACCATGCTGTGTTCTTCCTGAACATACAGTTCAGTGGTTTCCTGCAACTCCTTTACAGGCAGAGTTTCTGCAGTCCAGGTATGGCACTCCTGCATGTATTTAAGACTGTTACTTTGTAGTATACTGTGTGTAGTAGCTTGTAGTTTGTAGTATAGGTGTGATTCTAAGGTTTTTGTTAATTTGCAAGAGCTTAGCAGCCTTTCTGGAGTGGATTCCTCATGCGTCTCTTGAGATTGAGGCTTGGCATGTATGTGTGTGTGACTTTGCACTGGCGGATTGTGTTTGTCAAAGCTTAGGTGTAGATTACATTCACACAGCCATAGAAAAAGTATTTTTTGTTTACAGATCTGAACACAGCTGCATTGTTTTCAGTGGAGACATTCAGTGGTGCATAAACATGCACTATGTTCAAATCCGTAACACAAAATCCAAAAATCTGCATTTGAGGACATGCATATGCATGTATACCATGCATTCTAGTATTAAAAAAACATAAATGTGCCATTCTCTTCAACAGTTGGTGATATCATCAGGGAGTGTAACTAAATTTAAAGAAGAGTTCCACCTGAATTAAAAAAATAAAAAAGTCAGCAGCTACAAAAGCTGTAGCTGCTAACTTTTAAAATAGAGCCACTTACCTGTCCCTCTGTCCAGTGGTGTCCTCACCACTGCTGGTTTCACCGACTGTTTTTTTTCCCTGGCGTCGGCATCTTCAGTGTGGGCACCCGGCTGTGACAGCTTGCGGCTTCACAGCCGGGTGTCCACTGCACATGTGTGAGAAGTGCTGCACTTTGTGAATGGCCCTGTGGTCTTCTGGAACCTGTCATGTGTCCCAGAAGACTAGGGGGAGGGAGGGGGGAGGACAACTCCTGCTTCCGTTTGCCTAGGTCATCGCAGCGGAAGTGGGAACCTGTCAAATTCGGGTACCTGCCCCCCCACTCCCCAAAGGTGCCAATCATTAATGGGGAGCGGGGGACAAAGGCTTAAAGCGGAACTTCCCCTTTTGGGTGGAGCTCTGCTAAAAAAACCAAAAAAACGCAATGCACAGGGATACGAAAAGTAGTAGTGACATAAACACACACAGGTAGACACGCACACACTCTCTTTCTCAGTTTGCACTGGATGCACTGGTGTTTTTAGTCATCCTTATCAACTATGTGTCAATATGTGTTGGCCTTTTTTTCCGAGCAGGAAGTACGGTAATTAGTGTGCAAAAAAGTCACCATCAGCTGTTTTCAATAAGCATTCCCAAACCTGTGTCACAATATCCCTATTTATGAGAATCTTTTTCCAGAAGTAACTCTGCAAGTCATCTTAGATTCCTGACTCCAGTCTTCTTGTGGAAAGGGATGTTTGCCGAAAGCTAACTGAAGGTTTCAGTTATTGTTACACATTGTGATTGTAAACCTGGCCATAGATGGTTTGAATCTTGACTGGTTCAGCAGGGGCTGTCCAAGATTTAAACCATGTATGGGCAGGCTGAATGTTGATCGATCAATCAGCTTGTGTACAACCAGCCTGTCAGATTTTACATGCAATTATTGCTAATGACCATTACAGCTGCTAGCAGTAATCACTGTGTTCTCCCGGAGCGGACAGTTCCCCTCACCTGGGAGAACACAACAGCCCCACAATGGCTGACTGTGTTAATAGAGGAATCGAGCAATTTTCTTTCCTGCAACCCGTACTTGCAGGAAAGAAAATTGTTCTATCTATGGTCAGCTTAATGCTGTTGGTCAACTAGCCGGGGCCGCCAATAGAAATCATGGGGCCTTTCACAGACTATCTAATATTTTTCCAACCCAAACTGTGAAACTGTACTATAAATCTGACACACACCTGGGCTGCTTCACATGAGCGGACTGGGACTCTTGGACCCACAAGAGAAGAAAGAAGAAGGATCCTTTCATGGCACACATTGTTTACCTTAGGCCCCTTTCACACTTGCATTCCAATCAGGTCCATCGGTCAGTTTTTCAGGTGGATCCAAATGGAGAGGCTATGGAGCCCTATGAACAGATGGATATTAATGGACTTGTGTCTGTTTACACCTGCCAATCTCTGGGTTCATTCAGATCTGAAAAATAGAAAAGGACTGTGTTCTTTTCCATTTTTTGGACCAGATAGGAGGTAGCCTAATGTAAATGGACTATGGAATCCATTTACTCCAGGCCACCCATAGAGCCGACATGGCCTGTGTCCACCAGGTAGAAACTAAATGGGTATTGGTTGTCAAAACACTAAAATTCATCCCATTGGGCCCCAATCAGCAAGGGATCTGCTGACAGAACCCCTGCTGATTGGAGTGTGAAGGTGGCCTTGGGTGATCTTTTGCTCATCTGTGAAGGGTTTCATTCCAGTAAACATTTCAAACACTCTTCTGTTTCTGCAAAGTTGTATCAATTCTGTAAGGCAGTTCACTAATAGTAGTTCATTCATTACAGTGTTGGTGGTGAACACAGGAATCTCAATACAATTTGCAGAGGCCTACCTCATATTGTTTCCCTTACTGGTCAAATGTTCTTGGCCTATAGTGTTAAACTATTTTCTTTATTGGTTGAATGCTATTTTTTCTTAGGAATGAATATTAGGCTATGTCACATTCATCCTGTAAAAGGCAACAGATAGAAAGTTACATTCCAACATACTACAAACATTAAAGTTGTGTAAAGCCTGAAGGTTTTTTCTATCTTCATTCTATGTATGAAGGTAAAAAAGCTTCAGTATGCATCTCCCTTGCAGCCCCACCTACTGCTTATCCAAACCTGATCCTGATCCAGCGATGTGCATGAGAGCAGCTGCTGTCCCGGCTGTCTGCCTCCTCATTGGCTCCCGCTGCTGTCAATCAGAGCCATTCAGAATGGAGCAGGGTGGGGCTGATCCCTGTTCTGTGTGTTTTATGGACGCAGAATGGGGCTCGGGAGTGAGCACGCATGAGTGCCCCCAAAGCAAGCGGCTTGCTATGGGGACACTCAGCAGGGTAGAGGAGTCAGGAGCACCAGAGTGGGACCTGAGAAGAAGAGGATCAGGGATGCTCTGTGCAAATCTCTTGCACAGAGCAGGGAAATATAACATGTTTGTTATTTGAAAAAAAAAAGCCTCTAATATCCTTTTAATTGTAGTAGTCGTAATTTGTTGCACAAATGCTGATAGATTTGGCCGTAATTTATTTTCATTTCATTGCTGGTTAAAGTGAAACAGGAATCAAAACCTCTTCAAATTAGTTGTCACCAGAACAGGTGTTCCCATTAGTGATTTCATTTTGCTTTTCTGTTACAGCAAGAAATGTTGCCACTTTGAATCTCAACCAAAGCACTACCTGCCTGGAGTTTGTATGTTCTCCCTGTGCCTGCACAGGTTTCCTCTGGGTATTCCAGTTTCCTTCCACACTCCAAAGGCTTGCTGGTTGGTTAATTGGCTCCTGTCTAAATTAACCCTAGCATGTGTACAATATGTATGAATCTGAGTTAGGGACCTTAGATTGTAAGCTACTTGAGGACAGGGACTGATGTGAATGTACAATATATATGTAAAGTGCTGCGTAAATTGATGGCGCTATATAAGTACCTGAAAAAATAAATAAAAGCTGACATGTATATTATCATTTCACTATTTTATTCTACAAAAAAGCAAAAAATAAATTGGCTTTATAAATACTTTTATACTCTTATAATTCTACAATAATTTAACCCTTTTGCTGCCAGGACCTGACAGCAAGGGGTTTTATACACAATTCAGTGACTGCAGCCACCGGGATTGTGCATAAATTGTGTATAAATGGCTGCAGTCACCAGGATTGTGAATAAATTGTGTATAAATGGCTGCAGTCACCAGGATTGTGTATAAATCTGTAAGGCAGACTTCTGCCTGTCAGGTGGAAGCAGTCCGGCGGCTCCGCTGCTACCGGTCGCTTCCACAGCCCCCCGGTTCAGGTGCCCCCTCCCCCATGGGTGTGCTCCTGCCATGTAACCGGGCTCTGCTTGCCCATCTGTGGGCCCGGGGAGGGCCATGGCAGGTACCAGTGGGTGGAGGGGAGAGAGGAGAGCAGACGAGCGTCTGCTGCCTTCCACTTCTTTATGCGACCTAAAAAGCGACGTCCCCGACGTCACTTCTGGGTCACAGCTGTCACTTTCCTGGCTAAATTGTAGATGTATGCACGGTTAGCATTGCAGTACAACTAATGGAGCCCAAAGGAGACATGTCTCAATAAAGATAACCTGTCACCAAAAAAATCATCACATAGGGGAACTTTGTGTCTCCTATGTGATGAAAAGAAGAAAAGGTAAGTTAATTTTTTTTTTGTTAAAAAAAATAAATAAAAATACACCCAAACACATAACTCCCCCCCTCCCAAATTTTGGACCCCCCACCCCCACATACACAGAGGTACGACCATAAATGCATGTGTTAGAGCACATATGTGTGAAAATGTCAATTGTGATACACATGTTACATATCATCGAGCAAGCCGGAGTGAGAGCAATAATTCTAGCAAAAGACCTCCTCATTAATGCTAAACTGATGACCTTTAGTGGCTTCTGAAAAGTCATCTATAGAAAATATAGGGTACTGACATTTGACGTAATTTCATAGTCTCACACAAAATTAAGATTTGACATGTTGGGTATCTATTTACTCGGCACAACCTCATATTTTATATTTTAGCAAAAAGTTAGGTAATTTATTGCATTTTGTTTGCTCTACAATTCACTTTAATGTGTTTTTACTGAAATTTTGCATTTCCTAGACCTTTGCAATAATATTGTGTGACATACAAAATTGGAACTACCGCTATTTTATTTTCTAGCGTGTCTGTTTTCAGAAAATATATAATGTTTTTGGGGTTTTGTGTAATCTTAAGACCTAAAATGAATTTTTAAACGTGTGCAAATAATGCAAAACTGTCTCTGGCAGCGAAAGGGTTAATAGTTGTGTAATAATTGTATATGCTAGATTGTAAGCTCCAAGGAGCAGGGCCCTCCTGTCCCTCTTGTATTGAACTGTATTGTTGCTGTATTGTCTCCCTTTATATTGTAAAGCGCTGAGCAAACTGTTGGCGCTATATAAATCCTGTATAATAATAATAATATGCCTCTCCCTATGCCCAACGTTTGTCCAAAAGATAAGTAACAACTAGACAATCTACAATTTCTGGGGAAATTGTGTAAAGTGTTCTTGCCGCAACCTTTACCAAATGATTGATGAAATGTAAGCAGTGCACATTGCAAGCCTGATAGTGAGAAATGCATTTCAGCTTGTATTTTGAAGCTCACAGTCCAGCCTCGTGAGTCATCTGCCTCTTGAGTGACCTTTGGTTGCTGCACCTGGAGAGGGCGGAGTAGGCTCACTGTGCTGAGACAGCTGGGTTGCTATGACAACTCACTCTGAGAGGAATGTCAGCATGTGTGTTCTAAACAGGCTTTTTAAACTTGCCAAGTTCAATTGCGTGCTAAAATTAGTATTAATTAAATATTAAAGAAAAGAAACATAGTGTCTTATCCGGGATATCAATTATTTATTTTTTTTTTTATTTTAATTTTTTTTTATTTTAATTTTATTTTAATTTTAATTTTTATTATTTTATTTTATTTTAAATTTTATTTTTATTTTATTTTAATTTTATATTTATTTTTATTTTAATTTTATATTTATTTTTATTTTAATTTTAATTTTATTTTTATTTTAATTTTAATTTTATTTTAATTTTATTTTTATTTTAATTTTATGTTAATTTTAATTTTATTTTTATTTTAATTTTATTTTATTTTTAATTTTATTTTTATTTTTAATTTTATTTTTATTTTTATTTTAATTTTATGTTAATTTTAATTTTATTTTTATTTTAATTTTATTTTATTTTTAATTTTATTTTTATTTTTAATTTTATTTTTATTTTTATTTTAATTTTATGTTAATTTAATTTTATTTTAATTTTTATTTTAATTTTATTTTTATTTTAATTTTATGTTAATTTTATTTTGATTTTAATTTTTTTTTAATTTTTATTTAATTTTTATTTTAATTTTTATTTTTATTTTATTTTTAATTTTATTTTAATTTTAATTTTATTTTTTTTTTATTTTAATTAAATTTTTATTTTATTTTATTTTTTTATCCAGACTGAATAATAATACCATCTCATTTATACAGAAGGAACTGTCATTCCCACTGCAAATATTTTTTATTTATTTTAATTTTTATTTAATTTTAATTTTATTTTAATTTTATTTTTATTTTAATTTTATGTTAATTTTATTTTTATTTTAATTTTAATTTTATTTTATTTTTAATTTTATTTTTATTTTTAATTTTATTTTAATTTTAATTTTTAATTTTATTTTTATTTTAATTTTATTTTAATTTTTATTTTTATCCAGACTGAATAATAACACCATCTCATTTATACAGAAGGAACTGTCATTCCCACTGCAAATATTTTTTATTTTTTATTTATATTTTTCATTCATAGTTTTTGTTTTTTCACATTGATAAATTAATTTATTTTATATATTTACACAAATCATATATTTAAGTATAATTAATTGATGTAATTATTTGATGGTGGTACACTTATGAATTCATTATATCACATAAGGTAGAATATATTGGAGCGCGGTACACTACTGGCATTCGTGAACATTTTTAGTGACAGCAGGGTTAGCTGAACGTTTTGATATAAGATATGTGTAGGTTTGCTTGAAAATGGCAGAGTGATGGCAGTTTACAAATCATGTTCTGATTTTTCTGATTTTTCCTTTGCACACTCTAGCTGTGCTGTGCTGCTCAATGCATTCCTATGGGAAAATTTCGCCGCAAAAACCGCGATATTTCTTGAACGATTCGGCGAAACGTTCTACAAAGTAATAGCAATCCGATCGGGATCAATGCGCACGTTTTGATATATTACTTGTCTTTGTAGTGTAAAAACTGTGGGAGGAGTTAGCGTGGCAAATATGGCTATAATAAGAATAAGAATTAGATTTCAAATATGGCAGAGAAGAGCGGTTAAAAACAAACTGCTTCAAATTGCTTACTTCACTGGCGTCTTCACAATTTCTGTGGAAATTGTGTGGTGTTCTGGCCTCCACACAACTGGAGTGGGCAGGTTAGCTTTTGTCTCTCTGCTTCCTGCTCACACAGCTGGGTTCCTATGGCAACTCCCTCCACACCAAGGGCAGAGTCATGGTTATAAACAAACTGCTCCAAGTTGCTGACATCACTGGCGATTGCCATCTTCAAACGCTTGTAGATTTAAAAGTATAAATGCTACCGTGAAAAGGCTTATATTGTGACAATCACAAGAAACAGACCTAAATTTTGATGTATAGTATGTCTCTGCAATATTAAAAATGAAGGCACAGTCGCAGTTTAAAAACGTCCCTTAAAATTTCTTGTGTCTAAAGTGGAGTTTCAATGAAAGTCAATGGGAGGAGTGAGGTGCAAACAAATGGTCATATTCTGAAAACTATCAGGAGTATGTCCTAGCCGTGAACATTTTTAGTGACAGCAGGGTTAGCTGAACGTTTTGATATAAGATATGTGTAGGTGGGCTTGAAAATGACATAGTTATGGCAGTTTACAAATCATGTTCTGATTTTTCCTTTCACACTGTAGATTTCTCACTCTAATGTGACTCAGCTGCCCCCTGAGTGACCTTTGCTTGCACCTGTTACCTCAGTCAGTCACAGGTGTGTGAGAAGCTCTGCTGAAAACAGGCTGTTTAAACTTGCCAAGTTCACTGGCGATTGCCATTTTCAAACACTTGTAGTTTTAAAAGTATACATGCTACCGTGAAAAGGTTTATATTGTGACAATCACAAGAAAAAGACCTAAATTTTGATATATAGTATGTCTCTGCAATTTTAAAAATGAAGGCACAGTCGCAGTTTAAAAACGTCCCTTAAAATTTCTTGTGTCTAAAGTGGAGTTTCAATGAAAGTCAATGGGAGGGGTGAGGTCCAAACAAATGGTCATATTGTGAAAACTATCAGGAGTATGTCCTAGCCGTGAACATTTTTAGTGACAGCAGGGTTAGCTGAACGTTTTGATATAAGATATGTGTAGGTGGGCTTGAAAATGACATAGTGATGGCAGTTTACAAATCATGTTCTGATTTTTCCTTTGCACACTCTAGCTGTGCTCTGCTGCCACTCTAGATGCACCATTCATTCCTATGGGAAAATTTTGCCGCAAAAACCGCGATATTTCTTGAACGATTCGGCGAAACGTTCCACAAAGTAATAGCAATCCGATCGGGAACAATCCGCACGTTTTGATATATTACTTGTCTTTGTAGTGTAAAAACTGTGGGAGGAGTTAGCGTGGCAAATTTGGCTATAATAATAAGAATAAGAATTATTTTAATTTTTTTTTATTTTAATTTTATTTTAATTTTAATTTTTATTATTTTATTTTATTTTTAATTTTATTTTTATTTTATTTTAATTTTATATTTATTTTTATTTTAATTTTATATTTATTTTTATTTTAATTTTAATTTTAATTTTATTTTTATTTTAATTTTAATTTTATTTTAATTTTATTTTTATTTTAATTTTATGTTAATTTTAATTTTATTTTTATTTTAATTTTATTTTATTTTTAATTTTATTTTTATTTTTAATTTTATTTTTATTTTTATTTTAATTTTATGTTAATTTTAATTTTATTTTTATTTTAATTTTATTTTATTTTTAATTTTATTTTTATTTTTAATTTTATTTTTATTTTTATTTTAATTTTATGTTAATTTAATTTTATTTTAATTTTTATTTTAATTTTATTTTTATTTTAATTTTATGTTAATTTTATTTTGATTTTAATTTTTTTTTAATTTTTATTTTATTTTTATTTTAATTTTTATTTTTATTTTATTTTTAATTTTATTTTAATTTTAATTTAATTTTTTTTTTATTTTAATTAAATTTTTATTTTATTTTATTTTTTTATCCAGACTGAATAATAATACCATCTCATTTATACAGAAGGAACTGTCATTCCCACTGCAAATATTTTTTATTTATTTTAATTTTTATTTAATTTTAATTTTATTTTAATTTTATTTTTATTTTAATTTTATGTTAATTTTATTTTTATTTTAATTTTAATTTTATTTTATTTTTAATTTTATTTTTATTTTTAATTTTATTTTAATTTTAATTTTTAATTTTATTTTTATTTTAATTTTATTTTAATTTTTATTTTTATCCAGACTGAATAATAACACCATCTCATTTATACAGAAGGAACTGTCATTCCCACTGCAAATATTTTTTATTTTTTATTTATATTTTTCATTCATAGTTTTTGTTTTTTCACATTGATAAATTAATTTATTTTATATATTTACACAAATCATATATTTAAGTATAATTAATTGATGTAATTATTTGATGGTGGTACACTTATGAATTCATTATATCACATAAGGTAGAATATATTGGAGCGCGGTACACTACTGGCATTCGTGAACATTTTTAGTGACAGCAGGGTTAGCTGAACGTTTTGATATAAGATATGTGTAGGTTTGCTTGAAAATGGCAGAGTGATGGCAGTTTACAAATCATGTTCTGATTTTTCTGATTTTTCCTTTGCACACTCTAGCTGTGCTGTGCTGCTCAATGCATTCCTATGGGAAAATTTTGCCGCAAAAACCGCGATATTTCTTGAACGATTCGGCGAAACGTTCTACAAAGTAATAGCAATCCGATCGGGATCAATGCGCACGTTTTGATATATTACTTGTCTTTGTAGTGTAAAAACTGTGGGAGGAGTTAGCGTGGCAAATATGGCTATAATAAGAATAAGAATTAGATTTCAAATATGGCAGAGAAGAGCGGTTAAAAACAAACTGCTTCAAATTGCTTACTTCACTGGCGTCTTCACAATTTCTGTGGAAATTGTGTGGTGTTCTGGCCTCCACACAACTGGAGTGGGCAGGTTAGCTTTTGTCTCTCTGCTTCCTGCTCACACAGCTGGGTTCCTATGGCAACTCCCTCCACACCAAGGGCAGAGTCATGGTTATAAACAAACTGCTCCAAGTTGCTGACATCACTGGCGATTGCCATCTTCAAACGCTTGTAGATTTAAAAGTATAAATGCTACCGTGAAAAGGCTTATATTGTGACAATCACAAGAAACAGACCTAAATTTTGATGTATAGTATGTCTCTGCAATATTAAAAATGAAGGCACAGTCGCAGTTTAAAAACGTCCCTTAAAATTTCTTGTGTCTAAAGTGGAGTTTCAATGAAAGTCAATGGGAGGAGTGAGGTGCAAACAAATGGTCATATTCTGAAAACTATCAGGAGTATGTCCTAGCCGTGAACATTTTTAGTGACAGCAGGGTTAGCTGAACGTTTTGATATAAGATATGTGTAGGTGGGCTTGAAAATGACATAGTTATGGCAGTTTACAAATCATGTTCTGATTTTTCCTTTCACACTGTAGATTTCTCACTCTAATGTGACTCAGCTGCCCCCTGAGTGACCTTTGCTTGCACCTGTTACCTCAGTCAGTCACAGGTGTGTGAGAAGCTCTGCTGAAAACAGGCTGTTTAAACTTGCCAAGTTCACTGGCGATTGCCATTTTCAAACACTTGTAGTTTTAAAAGTATACATGCTACCGTGAAAAGGTTTATATTGTGACAATCACAAGAAAAAGACCTAAATTTTGATATATAGTATGTCTCTGCAATTTTAAAAATGAAGGCACAGTCGCAGTTTAAAAACGTCCCTTAAAATTTCTTGTGTCTAAAGTGGAGTTTCAATGAAAGTCAATGGGAGGGGTGAGGTCCAAACAAATGGTCATATTGTGAAAACTATCAGGAGTATGTCCTAGCCGTGAACATTTTTAGTGACAGCAGGGTTAGCTGAACGTTTTGATATAAGATATGTGTAGGTGGGCTTGAAAATGACATAGTGATGGCAGTTTACAAATCATGTTCTGATTTTTCCTTTGCACACTCTAGCTGTGCTCTGCTGCCACTCTAGATGCACCATTCATTCCTATGGGAAAATTTTGCCGCAAAAACCGCGATATTTCTTGAACGATTCGGCGAAACGTTCCACAAAGTAATAGCAATCCGATCGGGAACAATCCGCACGTTTTGATATATTACTTGTCTTTGTAGTGTAAAAACTGTGGGAGGAGTTAGCGTGGCAAATTTGGCTATAATAATAAGAATAAGAATAAAAATAAGAACTAGACAATCTACAATTTCTGGGGAAATTGTGTAAAGTGTTCTTGCCGCAACCTTTACCAAATGATTGATGAAATGTAAGCAGTGCACATTGCAAGCCTGATAGTGAGAAATGCATTTCAGCTTGTATTTTGAAGCTCACAGTCCAGCCTGGTGAGTCATCTGCCTCTTGAGTGACCTTTGGTTGCTGCACCTGGAGAGGGCGGAGTAGGCTCACTGTGCTGAGACAGCTGGGTTGCTATGACAACTCACTCTGAGAGGAATGTCAGCATGTGTGTTCTAAACAGGCTTTTTAAACTTGCCAAGTTCAATTGCGTGCTAAAATTAGTATTAATTAAATATTAAAGAAAAGAAACATAGTGTCTTATCCGGGATATCAATTATTTATTTTTATTTTTATTTTAATTTTTTTTTTATTTTAATTTTATTTTAATTTTAATTTTTATTATTTTATTTTATTTTTAATTTTATTTTTATTTTTATTTTATTTTAATTTTATGTTTATTTTTATTTTAATTTTAATTTTATTTTAATTTTATTTTTATTTTAATTTTATGTTAATTTTAATTTTATTTTTATTTTAATTTTAATTTTATTTTTATTTTAATTTTATGTTAATTTTAATTTTATTTTTATTTTAATTTTAATTTTATTTTATTTTTAATTTTATTTTTATTTTAATTTTAATTTTATTTTATTTTTAATTTTATTTTTATTTTTATTTTATTTTTATTTTAATTTTAATTTTATTTTTATTTTAATTTTATGTTAATTTTATTTTAATTTTTATTTTAATTTTATTTTTATTTTAATTTTATGTTAATTTTATTTTGATTTTAATTTTTTTTTAAATTTAATTTTATTTTTATTTTAATTTTTATTTTATTTTTAATTTTATTTTAATTTTAATTTTTTTTTTTTTTATTTTAATTAAATTTTTATTTTATTTTTATTTTTATCCAGACTGAATAAGAATACCATCTCATTTATACAGAAGGAACTGTCATTCCCACTGCAAATATTTTTTATTTATTTTAATTTTTATTTAATTTTTATTTTATTTTTAATTTTTATTTTGTTTTAATTTTAATTTTTAATTTTATTTTTATTTTAATTTTATTTTATTTTTATTTTTATCCAGACTGAATAATAACACCATCTCATTTATACAGAAGGAACTGTCATTCCCACTGCAAATATTTTTTATTTTTTATTTATATTTTTCATTCATAGTTTTTGTTTTTTCACATTGATAAATTAATTTATTTTATATATTTACACAAATCATATATTTAAGTATAATTAATTGATGTAACTATTTGATTATCGGTGGTACACTTATGAATTCATTATATCACATAAGGTAGAATATATTGGAGCGCGGTACACTACTGGTATTCGTGAACATTTTTAGTGACAGCAGGGTTAGCTGAACGTTTTGATATAAGATATGTGTAGGTGGGCTTGAAAATGAAAGAGTGATGGCAGTTTACAAATCATGTTCTGATTTTTCTGATTTTTCCTTTGCACACTCTAGCTGTGCTGTGCTGCTCAATGCATTCCTATGGGAAAATTTCGCCGCAAAAACCGCGATATTTCTTGAACGATTCGGCGAAACGTTCTACAAAGTAATAGCAATCCGATCGGGATCAATGCGCACGTTTTGATATATTACTTGTCTTTGTAGTGTAAAAACTGTGGGAGGAGTTAGCGTGGCAAATATGGCTATAATAAGAAAAAGAATTAGATTTCAAATATGGCAGAGAAGAGCGGTTAAAAACAAACTGCTTCAAATTGCTTACTTCACTGGCGTCTTCACAATTTCTGTGGAAATTGTGTGGTGTTCTGGCCTCCACACAACTGGAGTGGGCAGGTTAGCTTTTGTCTCTCTGCTTCCTGCTCACACAGCTGGGTTCCTATGGCAACTCCCTCCACACCAAGGGCAGAGTCATGGTTATAAACAAACTGCTCCAAGTTGCTGACATCAGTGGCGATTGCCATCTTCAAACGGTTGTAGTTTTAAAAGTATAAATGCTACCGTGAAAAGGCTTATATTGTGACAATCACAAGAAACAGACCTAAATTTTGATATATAGTATGTCTCTGCAATATTAAAAATGAAGGCACAGTCGCAGTTTAAAAACGTCCCTTAAAATTTCTTGTGTCTAAAGTGGAGTTTCAATGAAAGTCAATGGGAGGAGTGAGGTGCAAACAAATGGTCATATTCTGAAAACTATCAGGAGTATGTCCTAGCCGTGAACATTTTTAGTGACAGCAGGGTTAGCTGAACGTTTTGATATAAGATATGTGTAGGTGGGCTTGAAAATGACATAGTTATGGCAGTTTACAAATCATGTTCTGATTTTTCCTTCCACATTGCAGCTTTCTCACTCTAATGTGACTCAGCTGCCCCCTGAGTGACCTTTGGTTGCACCTGTTACCTCAGTCAGTCACAGGTGTGTGAGGAGCTGTGCTCTAAACAGGCTATTTAAACTTGCCAAATTCACTGGCGATTGCCATCTTCAAACGCTTGTAGTTTTAAAAGTATAAATGCTACCGTGAAAAGGTTTATATTGTGACAATCACAAGAAAAAGACCTACAGTTTGATGTATAGTATGTCTCTGAAAGATAACAAATGAAGGCACAGTCGCAGTTTAAAAACGTCCCTTAAAATGTCTGGTGTCTAGAGTGGAGTTTCAATGAAAGTCAATGGGAGGGGTGATGTGCAAACAAATGGTCATATTCTGAAAACTATCAGGAGTATGTCCTAGCCGTGAACATTTTTAGTGACAGCAGGGTTAGCTGAACGTTTTGATATAAGATATGTGTAGGTGGGCTTGAAAATGGCAGAGTGATGGCAGTTTACAAATCATGTTCTGATTTTTCCTTTGCACACTCTAGCTGTGCTCTGCTGCCACTCTAGATGCACCATTCATTCCTATGGGAAAATTTCGCCGCAAAAACCGCGATATTTCTTGAACGATTCGGCGAAACGTTCCACAAAGTAATAGCAATCCGATCGGGAACAATCCGCACGTTTTGATATATTACTTGTCTTTGTAGTGTAAAAACTGTGGGAGGAGTTAGCGTGGCAAATTTGGCTATAATAATAAGAATAAGAACTAGACAATCTACAATTTCTGGGGAAATTGTGTAAAGTGTTCTTGCCGCAACCTTTACCAAATGATTGATGAAATGTAAGCAGTGCACATTGCAAGCCTGATAGTGAGAAATGCATTTCAGCTTGTATTTTGAAGCTCACAGTCCAGCCTCGTGAGTCATCTGCCTCTTGAGTGACCTTTGGTTGCTGCACCTGGAGAGGGCGGAGTAGGCTCACTGTGCTGAGACAGCTGGGTTGCTATGACAACTCACTCTGAGAGGAATGTCAGCATGCCTGTTCTAAACAGGCTTTTTAAACTTGCCAAGTTCAATTGCGTGCTAAAATTAGTATTAATTAAATATTAAAGAAAAGAAACATAGTGTCTTATCCGGGATATCAATTATTTATTTTTATTTTAATTTTATTTTTATTTTAATTTAATTTTAATTTTATGTTAATTTTAATTTTATTTTTATTTTTATTTTATTTTAATTTTAATTTTATGTTAATTTTAATTTTATTTTTATTTTATTTTATTTTATTTTATTTTTAATTTTAATTTTATTTTTATTTTATGTTATTTTAATTTTATTTTTATTTTAATTTTTTTTTATTTTAATTTTAATTTTTATTTTATTTTATTTTTAATTTTATTATTATTTTAATTTTATTTTTATTTTTATTTTATGTTATTTTAATTTTATTTTTATTTTAATTTTTTTTTATTTTAATTTTAATTTTTATTTTATTTTATTTTTATTTTATTTTTACTTTTATTTTAATTTAATTTTAATTTTATGTTAATATAATTTTTTTTTTTATTTTAATTTTATTTTTATTTTAATTTTATGTTAATTTTAATTTTATGTTAATTTTGATTTTATTTTTATTTTATTTTAATTTAATTTTATTTTTAATTTTATTTTTATTTAATTTTTTATTTTAATTTTAATTTTTTTATTTTAATTTTTATTTTTATTTTTAATTTTATTTTAATTTTAGTTTTATTTTTTTTTTATTTTAATTTAATTTTTATTTTATTTTTATTTTTATCCAGACTGAATAATAATACCATCTCATTTATACAGAAGGAACTGTCATTCCCACTGCAAATATTTTTTATTTATTTTAATTTTAATTTAATTTTTATTTTATTTTTCATTTTATTTTTATTTTAATTTTAATTTTTAATTTTATTTTTATTTTAATTTTATTTTATTTTATTTTTTTATTTTAATTTTATTTTATTTTTATCCAGACTGAATAATAACACCATCTCATTTATACAGAAGGAACTGTCATTCCCACTGCAAATATTTTTTATTTTTTATTTATATTTTGCATTCATAGTTTTTGTTTTTTCACATTGATAAATTAATTTATTTTATATATTTACACAAATCATATATTTAAGTATAATTAATTGATGTAATTATTTGATTATCGGTGGTACACTTATGAATTCATTATATCACATAAGGTAGAATATATTGGAGCGCGGTACACTACTGGCATCCGTGAACATTTTTAGTGACAGCAGGGTTAGCTGAACGTTTTGATATAAGATATGTGTAGGTGGGCTTGATAATGACATAGTTATGGCAGTTTACAAATCATGTTCTGATTTTTCCTTTCACACTGCAGCATTCTCACTCTAATGTGACTCAGCTGCCCCCTGAGTGACCTTTGCTTGCACCTGTTACCTCAGTCAGTCACAGGTGTGTGAGAAGGTCTGCTCTAAACAGGCTGTTTAAACTTGCCAAGTTCACTGGCGATTGCCATTTTCAAACGCTTGTAGTTTTAAAAGTATAAATGCTACCGTGAAAAGGTTTATATTGCGACAATCACAAGAAAAAGGCCTAAATTTTGATGTATAGTATGTCTCTGCAATATTAAAAATGAAGGCACAGTCGCAGTTTAAAAACGTCCCTTAAAATGTCTGGTGTCTAGAGTGGAGTTTCAATGAAAGTCAATGGGAGGGGTGATGTGCAAACAAATGGTCATATTCTGAAAACTATCAGGAGTATGGCTTAGCCGTGAACATTTTTAGTGACAGCAGGGTTAGCTGAACGTTTTGATATAAGATATGTGTAGGTGGGCTTGAAAATGAAAGAGTGATGGCAGTTTACAAATCATGTTCTGATTTTTCTGATTTTTCCTTTGCACACTCTAGCTGTGCTGTGCTGCTCAATGCATTCCTATGGGAAAATTTCGCCGCAAAAACCGCGATATTTCTTGAACGATTCGGCGAAACGTTCTACAAAGTAATAGCAATCCGATCGGGATCAATGCGCACATTTTGATATATTACTTGTCTTTGTAGTGTAAAAACTGTGGGAGGAGTTAGCGTGGCAAATATGGCTATAATAAGAATAAGAATAAGAATATATATGTGAGATAACAATAAGTGTTCCTTGCTATGCAAGAACACTTAATAAAAATAAGAACTAGACAATCTACAATTTCTGGGGAAATTGTGTAAAGTGTTCTTGCCGCAACCTTTACCAAATGATTGATGAAATGTAAGCAGTGCACATTGCAAGCCTGATAGTGAGAAATGCATTTCAGCTTGTATTTTGAAGCTCACAGTCCAGCCTGGTGAGTCATCTGCCTCTTGAGTGACCTTTGGTTGCTGCACCTGGAGAGGGCGGAGTAGGCTCACTGTGCTGAGACAGCTGGGTTGCTATGACAACTCACTCTGAGAGGAATGTCAGCATGTGTGTTCTAAACAGGCTTTTTAAACTTGCCAAGTTCAATTGTGTGCTAAAATTAGTATTAATTAAATATTAAAGAAAAGAAACATAGTGTCTTATCCGGGATATCAATTATTTATTTTTATTTTTATTTTAATTTTTTTTTTATTTTAATTTTATTTTAATTTTAATTTTTATTATTTTATTTTATTTTATTTTATTTTTAATTTTATTTTTATTTTTATTTTATTTTAATTTTAATTTTATGTTTATTTTAATTTTAATTTTATTTTAATTTTAATTTTATGTTTATTTTAATTTTAATTTTATTGTAATTTTAATTTTATTTTAATTTTATTTTTATTTTAATTTTATTTTTATTTTAATTTTATGTTAATTTTAATTTTATTTTTATTTTAATTTTAATTTTATTTTATTTTTAATTTTATTTTATTTTTAATTTTATTTTTATTTTTATTTTTATTTTAATTTTAATTTTATTTTTATTTTAATTTTATGTTAATTTTAATTTTATGTTAATTTTTATTTTAATTTTATTTTTATTTTAATTTTTATTTTTATTTTATTTTTAATTTTATTTTAATTTTAATTTTATTTTTTTTTATTTTAATTAAATTTTTATTTTATTTTTATTTTTATCCAGACTGAATAATAATACCATCTCATTTATACAGAAGGAACTGTCATTCCCACTGCAAATATTTTTTATTTTAATTTTTATTTAATATTAATTTTATTTTTAATTTTTATTTTTTTTTTAATTTTAATTTTTAATTTTATTTTTATTTTAATTTTATTTTATTTTTATTTTTATCCAGACTGAATAATAACACCATCTCATTTATACAGAAGGAACTGTCATTCCCACTGCAAATATTTTTTATTTTTTATTTATATTTTTCATTCATAGTTTTTGTTTTTTCACATTGATAAATTAATTTATTTTATATATTTACACAAATCATATATTTAAGTATAATTAATTGATGTAATTATTTGATTATCGGTGGTACACCTATGAATTCATTATATCACATAAGGTAGAATATATTGGAGCGCGGTACACTACTGGCATTCGTGAACATTTTTAGTGACAGCAGAGTTAGCTGAACGTTTTGATATAAGATATGTGTAGGTGGGCTTGAAAATGGCAGAGTGATGGCAGTTTACAAATCATGTTCTGATTTTTCTGATTTTTCCTTTGCACACTCTAGCTGTGCTGTGCTGCTCAATGCATTCCTATGGGAAAATTTCGCCGCAAAAACCGCGATATTTCTTGAACGATTCGGCGAAACGTTCTACAAAGTAATAGCAATCCGATCGGGATCAATGCGCACGTTTTGATATATTACTTGTCTTTGTAGTGTAAAAACTGTGGGAGGAGTTAGCGTGGCAAATATGGCTATAATAAGAATAAGAATTAGATTTCAAATATGGCAGAGAAGAGCGGTTAAAAACAAACTGCTTCAAATTGCTTACTTCACTGGTGTCTTCACAATTTCTGTGGAAATTGTGTGGTGTTCTGGCCTCCACACAACTGGAGTGGGCAGGTTAGCTTTTGTCTCTCTGCTTCCTGCTCACACAGCTGGGTTCCTATGGCAACTCCCTCCACACCAAGGGCAGAGTCATGGTTATAAACAAACTGCTCCAAGTTGCTGACATCACTGGCGATTGCCATCTTCAAACGCTTGTAGATTTAAAAGTATAAATGCTACCGTGAAAAGGCTTATATTGTGACAATCACAAGAAACAGACCTAAATTTTGATGTATAGTATGTCTCTGCAATATTAAAAATGAAGGCACAGTCGCAGTTTAAAAACGTCCCTTAAAATTTCTTGTGTCTAAAGTGGAGTTTCAATGAAAGTCAATGGGAGGAGTGAGGTGCAAACAAATGGTCATATTCTGAAAACTATCAGGAGTATGTCCTAGCCGTGAACATTTTTAGTGACAGCAGGGTTAGCTGAACGTTTTGATATAAGATATGTGTAGGTGGGCTTGAAAATGACATAGTTATGGCAGTTTACAAATCATGTTCTGATTTTTCCTTTCACACTGTAGATTTCTCACTCTAATGTGACTCAGCTGCCCCCTGAGTGACCTTTGCTTGCACCTGTTACCTCAGTCAGTCACAGGTGTGTGAGAAGCTCTGCTGAAAACAGGCTGTTTAAACTTGCCAAGTTCACTGGCGATTGCCATCTTCAAACGCTTGTAGTTTTAAAAGTATACATGCTACCATGAAAAGGTTTATATTGTGACAATCACAAGAAAAAGACCTAAATTTTGATATATAGTATGTCTCTGCAATATTAAAAATGAAGGCACAGTCGCAGTTTAAAAACGTCCCTTAAAATTTCTTGTGTCTAAAGTGGAGTTTCAATGAAAGTCAATGGGAGGGGTGAGGTCCAAACAAATGGTCATATTGTGAAAACTATCAGGAGTATGTCCTAGCCGTGAACATTTTTAGTGACAGCAGGGTTAGCTGAACGTTTTGATATAAGATATGTGTAGGTGGGCTTGAAAATGACATAGTGATGGCAGTTTACAAATCATGTTCTGATTTTTCCTTTGCACACTCTAGCTGTGCTCTGCTGCCACTCTAGATGCACCATTCATTCCTATGGGAAAATTTTGCCGCAAAAACCGCGATATTTCTTGAACGATTCGGCGAAACGTTCCACAAAGTAATAGCAATCCGATCGGGAACAATCCGCACGTTTTGATATATTACTTGTCTTTGTAGTGTAAAAACTGTGGGAGGAGTTAGCGTGGCAAATTTGGCTATAATAATAAGAATAAGAATAAAACTAGACAATCTACAATTTCTGGGGAAATTGTGTAAAGTGTTCTTGCCGCAACCTTTACCAAATGATTGATGAAATGTAAGCAGTGCACATTGCAAGCCTGATAGTGAGAAATGCATTTCAGCTTGTATTTTGAAGCTCACAGTCCAGCCTGGTGAGTCATCTGCCTCTTGAGTGACCTTTGGTTGCTGCACCTGGAGAGGGCGGAGTAGGCTCACTGTGCTGAGACAGCTGGGTTGCTATGACAACTCACTCTGAGAGGAATGTCAGCATGTGTGTTCTAAACAGGCTTTTTAAACTTGCCAAGTTCAATTGCGTGCTAAAATTAGTATTAATTAAATATTAAAGAAAAGAAACATAGTGTCTTATCCGGGATATCAATTATTTATTTTATTTTTTATTTTAATTTTTTTTTATTTTAATTTTAATTTTATTTTAATTTTAATTTTATTTTAATTTTATTTTTAATTTTATTTTATTTTTAATTTTATTTTTATTTTTATTTTATTTTTATTTTATTTTTATTTTTATTTTAATTTTAATTTTAATTTTATGTTAATTTTATTTTTATTTTAATTTTAATTTTAATTTTATGTTAATTTTATTTTTATTTTAATTTTATGTTAATTTTTATTTTAATTTTATTTTATTTTTAATTTTATTTTTAATTTTATTTTTATTTTTATTTTTATTTTTATTTTAATTTTATGTTAATTTTATGTTAATTTAATTTTTATTTTAATTTTATTTTTATTTTAATTTTATGTTAATTTTATTTTGATTTTAATTTTTATTTTTATTTTATTTTTAATTTTATTTTAATTTTAATTTTATTTTTTTTTTATTTTAATTAAATTTTTATTTTATTTTTTTTTTTTATCCAGACTGAATAATAATACCATCTCATTTATACAGAAGGAACTGTCATTCCCACTGCAAATATTTTTTATTTATTTTAATTTTTATTTAATTTTAATTTTATTTTAATTTTATTTTAATTTTATGTTAATTTTAATTTTATTTTTATTTTAATTTTAATTTTATTTTATTTTTAATTTTATTTTTAATTTTATTTTAATTTTAATTTTTAATTTTATTTTAATTTTATTTTATTTTTATTTTTATCCAGACTGAATAATAACACTATCTCATTTATACAGAAGGAACTGTCATTCCCACTGCAAATATTTTTTATTTTTTATTTATATTTTTCATTCATAGTTTTTGTTTTTTCACATTGATAAATTAATTTATTTTATATATTTACACAAATCATATATTTAAGTATAATTAATTGATGTAATTATTTGATTATCGGTGGTACACTTATGAATTCATTATATCACATAAGGTAGAATATATTGGAGCGCGGTACACTACTGGTATTCGTGAACATTTTTAGTGACAGCAGGGTTAGCTGAACGTTTTGATATAAGATATGTGTAGGTGGGCTTGAAAATGAAAGAGTGATGGCAGTTTACAAATCATGTTCTGATTTTTCTGATTTTTCCTTTGCACACTCTAGCTGTGCTGTGCTGCTCAATGCATTCCTATGGGAAAATTTCGCCGCAAAAACCGCGATATTTCTTGAACGATTCGGCGAAACGTTCCACAAAGTAATAGCAATCCGATCGGGAACAATCCGCACGTTTTGATATATTACTTGTCTTTGTAGTGTAAAAACTGTGGGAGGAGTTAGCGTGGCAAATTTGGCTATAATAATAAGAATAAGAATAAAAATAAGAACTAGACAATCTACAATTTCTGGGGAAATTGTGTAAAGTGTTCTTGCCGCAACCTTTACCAAATGATTGATGAAATGTAAGCAGTGCACATTGCAAGCCTGATAGTGAGAAATGCATTTCAGCTTGTATTTTGAAGCTCACAGTCCAGCCTCGTGAGTCATCTGCCTCTTGAGTGACCTTTGGTTGCTGCACCTGGAGAGGGCGGAGTAGGCTCACTGTGCTGAGACAGCTGGGTTGCTATGACAACTCACTCTGAGAGGAATGTCAGCATG
The DNA here is from genome assembly GCF_062004578.1 of Staurois parvus. NCBI lineage: Eukaryota > Metazoa > Chordata > Amphibia > Anura > Ranidae > Staurois > Staurois parvus. The sequence goes on along the minus strand of NW_028317898.1, from coordinate 5,475,074 downwards.
CCTGTTCTAAACAGGCTTTTTAAACTTGCCAAGTTCAATTGCGTGCTAAAATTAGTATTAATTAAATATTAAAGAAAAGAAACATAGTGTCTTATCCGGGATATCAATTATTTATTTTTATTTTTTTTTTATTTTAATTTTAATTTTATTTTATTTATAATTTTATTTTTATTTTAATTTAATTTTAATTTTATGTTAATTTTATTTTTATTTTTATTTTAATTTTATGTTAATTTTAATTTTATTTTTATTTTATTTTAATTTTATTTTATTTTTATTTTAATTTTAATTTTATTTTTATTTTTATTTTATGTTATTTTAATTTTATTTTTATTTTAATTTTATGTTAATTTTATTTTTATTTAATTTTTTTTTTAATTTTAATTTAATTTTAATTTTTATTTTTATTTTTAATTTTATTTTAATTTTAATTTTATTTTTTTTTTATTTTAATTTAATTTTTATTTTATTTTTATTTTTATCCAGACTGAATAATAATACCATCTCATTTATACAGAAGGAACTGTCATTCCCACTGCAAATATTTTTTATTTATTTTAATTTTAATTTAATTTTTATTTTATTTTTCATTTTATTTTTATTTTAATTTTTAATTTTATTTTTATTTTAATTTTATTTTTTTATTTTAATTTTAATTTTATTTTATTTTTATCCAGACTGAATAATAACACCATCTCATTTATACAGAAGGAACTGTCATTCCCACTGCAAATATTTTTTATTTTTTATTTATATTTTGCATTCATAGTTTTTGTTTTTTCACATTGATAAATTAATTTATTTTATATATTTACACAAATCATATATTTAAGTATAATTAATTGATGTAATTATTTGATTATCGGTGGCACACTTATGAATTCATTATATCACATAAGGTAGAATATATTGGAGCGCGGTACACTACTGGCATTCGTGAACATTTTTAGTGACAGCAGGGTTAGCTGAACGTTTTGATATAAGATATGTGTAGGTGGGCTTGAAAATGACATAGTGATGGCAGTTTACAAATCATGTTCTGATTTTTCCTTTCACTCTGCAGCTTTCTCACTCTAATGTGACTCAGCTGCCCCCTGAGTGACCTTTGCTTGCACCTGTTACCTCAGTCAGTCACAGGTGTGTGAGGAGCTCTGCTCTAAACAGGCTATTTAAACTTGCCAAGTTCACTGGCGATTGCCATTTTCAAACGCTTGTAGTTTTAAAAGTATAAATGCTACCGTGAAAAGGTTTATACTGTGACAATCACAAGAAACAGACCTAAATTTTGATGTATAGTATGTCTCTGAAAGATAAAAAATGAAGGCACAGTCGCAGTTTAAAAACGTCCCTTAAAATTTCTTGTGTCTAAAGTGGAGTTTCAATGAAAGTCAATGGGAGGGGTGAGGTCCAAACAAATGGTCATATTGTGAAAACTATCAGGAGTATGTCCTAGCCGTGGACATTTTTAGTGACAGCAGGGTTAGCTGAACGTTTTGATATAAGATATGTGTAGGTGGGCTTGAAAATGACATAGTTATGGCAGTTTACAAATCATGTTCTGATTTTTCCTTTCACACTGCAGCTTTCTTACTCTAATGTGACTCAGCTGCCCCCTGAGTGACCTTTGCTTGCACCTGTTACCTCAGTCAGTCACAGGTGTGTGACAAATTCTGCTCTAAACAGGCTGTTTAAACTTGCCAAGTTCACTGGCGATTGCCATTTTCAAACGCTTGTAGTTTTAAAAGTATAAATGCTACCGTGAAAAGGTTTATATTGCGACAATCACAAGAAAAAGACCTAAATTTTGATGTATAGTATGTCTCTGCAATATTAAAAATGAAGGCACAGTCGCAGTTTAAAAACGTCCCTTAAAATGTCTGGTGTCTAGAGTGGAGTTTCAATGAAAGTCAATGGGAGGGGTGATGTGCAAACAAATGGTCATATTCTGAAAACTATCAGGAGTATGTCTTAGCCGTGAACATTTTTAGTGACAGCAGGGTTAGCTGAACGTTTTGATATAAGATATGTGTAGGTGGGCTTGAAAATGGCAGAGTGATGGCAGTTTACAAATCATGTTCTGATTTTTCTGATTTTTCCTTTGCACACTCTAGCTGTGCTGTGCTGCTCAATGCATTCCTATGGGAAAATTTCGCCGCAAAAACCGCGATATTTCTTGAACGATTTGGCGAAACGTTCCACAAAGTAATAGCAATCCGATCGGGATCAATGCGCACGTTTTGATATATTACTTGTCTTTGTAGTGTAAAAACTGTGGGAGGAGTTAGCGTGGCAAATATGGCTATAATAAGAATAAGAATAAGAATATATATGTGAGATAACAATAAGTGTTCCTTGCTATGCAAGAACACTTAACTAGACAATCTACAATTTCTGGGGAAATTGTGTAAAGTGTTCTTGCCGCAACCTTTACCAAATGATTGATGAAATGTAAGCAGTGCACATTGCAAGCCTGATAGTGAGAAATGCATTTCAGCTTGTATTTTGAAGCTCACAGTCCAGCCTGGTGAGTCATCTGCCTCTTGAGTGACCTTTGGTTGCTGCACCTGGAGAGGGCGGAGTAGGCTCACTGTGCTGAGACAGCTGGGTTGCTATGACAACTCACTCTGAGAGGAATGTCAGCATGTGTGTTCTAAACAGGCTTTTTAAACTTGCCAAGTTCAATTGCGTGCTAAAATTAGTATTAATTAAATATTAAAGAAAAGAAACATAGTGTCTTATCCGGGATATCAATTATTTATTTTTATTTTTATTTTAATTTTTTTTTTATTTTAATTTTATTTTAATTTTAATTTTTATTATTTTATTTTATTTTTAATTTTATTTTTATTTTTATTTTATTTTAATTTTATGTTTATTTTTATTTTAATTTTAATTTTATTTTAATTTTATTTTTATTTTAATTTTACGTTAATTTTAATTTTATTTTTATTTTAATTTTAATTTTATTTTATTTTTAATTTTATTTTATTTTTAATTTTATTTTTATTTTTAATTTTATTTTAATTTTAATTTTAATTTTATTTTAATTTTATGTTAATTTAATTTTATTTTAATTTAATTTTATTTTAATTTTTATTTTAATTTTATTTTTATTTTAATTTTATGTTAATTTTATTTTGATTTTAATTTTTTTTTAAATTTAATTTTATTTTTATTTTAATTTTTATTTTTATTTTAATTTTATTTTAATTTTAATTTTTTTTTTTTTTATTTTAATTAAATTTTTATTTTATTTTTAATTTTATCCAGACTGAATAATAATACCATCTCATTTATACAGAAGGAACTGTCATTCCCACTGCAAATATTTTTTATTTATTTTAATTTTTATTTAATTTTTATTTTATTTTTAATTTTTATTTTGTTTTAATTTTAATTTTTAATTTTATTTTTATTTTAATTTTATTTTATTTTTATTTTTATCCAGACTGAATAATAACACCATCTCATTTATACAGAAGGAACTGTCATTCCCACTGCAAATATTTTTTATTTTTTATTTATATTTTTCATTCATAGTTTTTGTTTTTTCACATTGATAAATTAATTTATTTTATATATTTACACAAATCATATATTTAAGTATAATTAATTGATGTAATTATTTGATTATCGGTGGTACACTTATGAATTCATTATATCACATAAGGTAGAATATATTGGAGCGCGGTACACTACTGGTATTCGTGAACATTTTTAGTGACAGCAGGGTTAGCTGAACGTTTTGATATAAGATATGTGTAGGTGGGCTTGAAAATGGCAGAGTGATGGCAGTTTACAAATCATGTTCTGATTTTTCTGATTTTTCCTTTGCACACTCTAGCTGTGCTCTGCTGCTCAATGCATTCCTATGGGAAAATTTCGCCGCAAAAACCGCGATATTTCTTGAACGATTCGGCGAAACGTTCTACAAAGTAATAGCAATCCGATCGGGATCAATGCGCACGTTTTGATATATTACTTGTCTTTGTAGTGTAAAAACTGTGGGAGGAGTTAGCGTGGCAAATATGGCTATAATAAGAATAAGAATTAGATTTCAAATATGGCAGAGAAGAGCGGTTAAAAACAAACTGCTTCAAATTGCTTACTTCACTGGCGTCTTCACAATTTCTGTGGAAATTGTGTGGTGTTCTGGCCTCCACACAACTGGAGTGGGCAGGTTAGCTTTTGTCTCTCTGCTTCCTGCTCACACAGCTGGGTTCCTATGGCAACTCCCTCCACACCAAGGGCAGAGTCATGGTTATAAACAAACTGCTCCAAGTTGCTGACATCACTGGCGATTGCCATCTTCAAACGGTTGTAGTTTTAAAAGTATAAATGCTACCGTGAAAAGGCTTATATTGTGACAATCACAAGAAACAGACCTAAATTTTGATATATAGTATGTCTCTGCAATATTAAAAATGAAGGCACAGTCGCAGTTTAAAAACGTCCCTTAAAATTTCTTGTGTCTAAAGTGGAGTTTCAATGAAAGTCAATGGGAGGAGTGAGGTGCAAACAAATGGTCATATTCTGAAAACTATCAGGAGTATGTCCTAGCCGTGAACATTTTTAGTGACAGCAGGGTTAGCTGAACGTTTTGATATAAGATATGTGTAGGTGGGCTTGATAATGACATAGTGATGGCAGTTTACAAATCATGTTCTGATTTTTCCTTCCACATTGCAGCTTTCTCACTCTAATGTGACTCAGCTGCCCCCTGAGTGACCTTTGCTTGCACCTGTTACCTCAGTCAGTCACAGGTGTGTGAGGAGCTGTGCTCTAAACAGGCTATTTAAACTTGCCAAGTTCACTGGCGATTGCCATCTTCAAACGCTTGTAGTTTTAAAAGTATAAATGCTACCGTGAAAAGGTTTATATTGTGACAATCACAAGAAAAAGACCTACAGTTTGATGTATAGTATGTCTCTGAAAGATAACAAATGAAGGCACAGTCGCAGTTTAAAAACGTCCCTTAAAATGTCTGGTGTCTAGAGTGGAGTTTCAATGAAAGTCAATGGGAGGGGTGATGTGCAAACAAATGGTCATATTCTGAAAACTATCAGGAGTATGTCCTAGCCGTGAACATTTTTAGTGACAGCAGGGTTAGCTGAACGTTTTGATATAAGATATGTGTAGGTGGGCTTGAAAATGAAAGAGTGATGGCAGTTTACAAATCATGTTCTGATTTTTCTGATTTTTCCTTTGCACACTCTAGCTGTGCTGTGCTGCTCAATGCATTCCTATGGGAAAATTTCGCCACAAAAACCGCGATATTTCTTGAACGATTCGGCGAAACGTTCCACAAAGTAATAGCAATCCGATCGGGAACAATCCGCACGTTTTGATATATTACTTGTCTTTGTAGTGTAAAAACTGTGGGAGGAGTTAGCGTGGCAAATTTGGCTATAAGAATAAGAATAAGAACTAGACAATCTACAATTTCTGGGGAAATTGTGTAAAGTGTTCTTGCCGCAACCTTTACCAAATGATTGATGAAATGTAAGCAGTGCACATTGCAAGCCTGATAGTGAGAAATGCATTTCAGCTTGTATTTTGAAGCTCACAGTCCAGCCTCGTGAGTCATCTGCCTCTTGAGTGACCTTTGGTTGCTGCACCTGGAGAGGGCGGAGTAGGCTCACTGTGCTGAGACAGCTGGGTTGCTATGACAACTCACTCTGAGAGGAATGTCAGCATGCCTGTTCTAAACAGGCTTTTTAAACTTGCCAAGTTCAATTGCGTGCTAAAATTAGTATTAATTAAATATTAAAGAAAAGAAACATAGTGTCTTATCCGGGATATCAATTATTTATTTTTATTTTTTTTTTATTTTAATTTTAATTTTATTTTATTTATAATTTTATTTTTATTTTAATTTAATTTTAATTTTATGTTAATTTTATTTTTATTTTTATTTTAATTTTATGTTAATTTTAATTTTATTTTTATTTTATTTTAATTTTATTTTATTTTTATTTTAATTTTAATTTTATTTTTATTTTTATTTTATGTTATTTTAATTTTATTTTTATTTTAATTTTATGTTAATTTTATTTTTATTTAATTTTTTTTTTAATTTTAATTTAATTTTAATTTTTATTTTTATTTTTAATTTTATTTTAATTTTAATTTTATTTTTTTTTTATTTTAATTTAATTTTTATTTTATTTTTATTTTTATCCAGACTGAATAATAATACCATCTCATTTATACAGAAGGAACTGTCATTCCCACTGCAAATATTTTTTATTTATTTTAATTTTAATTTAATTTTTATTTTATTTTTCATTTTATTTTTATTTTAATTTTTAATTTTATTTTTATTTTAATTTTATTTTTTTATTTTAATTTTAATTTTATTTTATTTTTATCCAGACTGAATAATAACACCATCTCATTTATACAGAAGGAACTGTCATTCCCACTGCAAATATTTTTTATTTTTTATTTATATTTTGCATTCATAGTTTTTGTTTTTTCACATTGATAAATTAATTTATTTTATATATTTACACAAATCATATATTTAAGTATAATTAATTGATGTAATTATTTGATTATCGGTGGCACACTTATGAATTCATTATATCACATAAGGTAGAATATATTGGAGCGCGGTACACTACTGGCATTCGTGAACATTTTTAGTGACAGCAGGGTTAGCTGAACGTTTTGATATAAGATATGTGTAGGTGGGCTTGAAAATGACATAGTGATGGCAGTTTACAAATCATGTTCTGATTTTTCCTTTCACTCTGCAGCTTTCTCACTCTAATGTGACTCAGCTGCCCCCTGAGTGACCTTTGCTTGCACCTGTTACCTCAGTCAGTCACAGGTGTGTGAGGAGCTCTGCTCTAAACAGGCTATTTAAACTTGCCAAGTTCACTGGCGATTGCCATTTTCAAACGCTTGTAGTTTTAAAAGTATAAATGCTACCGTGAAAAGGTTTATACTGTGACAATCACAAGAAACAGACCTAAATTTTGATGTATAGTATGTCTCTGAAAGATAAAAAATGAAGGCACAGTCGCAGTTTAAAAACGTCCCTTAAAATTTCTTGTGTCTAAAGTGGAGTTTCAATGAAAGTCAATGGGAGGGGTGAGGTCCAAACAAATGGTCATATTGTGAAAACTATCAGGAGTATGTCCTAGCCGTGGACATTTTTAGTGACAGCAGGGTTAGCTGAACGTTTTGATATAAGATATGTGTAGGTGGGCTTGAAAATGACATAGTTATGGCAGTTTACAAATCATGTTCTGATTTTTCCTTTCACACTGCAGCTTTCTTACTCTAATGTGACTCAGCTGCCCCCTGAGTGACCTTTGCTTGCACCTGTTACCTCAGTCAGTCACAGGTGTGTGACAAATTCTGCTCTAAACAGGCTGTTTAAACTTGCCAAGTTCACTGGCGATTGCCATTTTCAAACGCTTGTAGTTTTAAAAGTATAAATGCTACCGTGAAAAGGTTTATATTGCGACAATCACAAGAAAAAGACCTAAATTTTGATGTATAGTATGTCTCTGCAATATTAAAAATGAAGGCACAGTCGCAGTTTAAAAACGTCCCTTAAAATGTCTGGTGTCTAGAGTGGAGTTTCAATGAAAGTCAATGGGAGGGGTGATGTGCAAACAAATGGTCATATTCTGAAAACTATCAGGAGTATGTCTTAGCCGTGAACATTTTTAGTGACAGCAGGGTTAGCTGAACGTTTTGATATAAGATATGTGTAGGTGGGCTTGAAAATGGCAGAGTGATGGCAGTTTACAAATCATGTTCTGATTTTTCTGATTTTTCCTTTGCACACTCTAGCTGTGCTGTGCTGCTCAATGCATTCCTATGGGAAAATTTCGCCGCAAAAACCGCGATATTTCTTGAACGATTTGGCGAAACGTTCCACAAAGTAATAGCAATCCGATCGGGATCAATGCGCACGTTTTGATATATTACTTGTCTTTGTAGTGTAAAAACTGTGGGAGGAGTTAGCGTGGCAAATATGGCTATAATAAGAATAAGAATAAGAATATATATGTGAGATAACAATAAGTGTTCCTTGCTATGCAAGAACACTTAACTAGACAATCTACAATTTCTGGGGAAATTGTGTAAAGTGTTCTTGCCGCAACCTTTACCAAATGATTGATGAAATGTAAGCAGGGCACATTGCAAGCCTGATAGTGAGAAATGCATTTCAGCTTGTATTTTGAAGCTCACAGTCCAGCCTCGTGAGTCATCTGCCTCTTGAGTGACCTTTGGTTGCTGCACCTGGAGAGGGCGGAGTAGGCTCACTGTGCTGAGACAGCTGGGTTGCTATGACAACTCACTCTGAGAGGAATGTCAGCATGACTGTTCTAAACAGGCTTTTTAAACTTGCCAAGTTCAATTGCGTGCTAAAATTAGTATTAATTAAATATTAAAGAAAAGAAACATAGTGTCTTATCCGGGATATCAATTATTTATTTTTATTTTTATTTTTTTTTATTTTAATTTTAATTTTTATTTTATTTTATTTTTAATTTTATTTTTATTTTAATTTAATTTTAATTTTATGTTAATTTTAATTTTATTTTTATTTTAATTTTATTTTTATTTTAATTTTATGTTAATTTTTATTTTATTTTTAATTTTATTTTTATTTTAATTTAATTTAAATTTTATGTTAATTTTAATTTTATTTTTATTTTAATTTTATTTTTATTTTAATTTTATGTTAATTTTAATTTTATGTTAATTTTAATTTTATTTTTATTTTATTTTAATTTTATTTTATTTTTAATTTTATTTTTATTTTATGTTATTTTTATTTTATGTTATTTTAATTTTATGTTAATTTTATTTTTATTTAATTTTTTTTTTAATTTTAATTTTATTTTATTTTTTAATTTTTATTTTTATTTTATTTTAATTTTATTTTAATTTAATTTTTATTTTATTTTTATTTTTATCCAGACTGAATAATAATACCATCTCATTTATACAGAAGGAACTGTCATTCCCACTGCAAATATTTTTTATTTATTTTAATTTTTATTTTAATTTAATTTTTATTTTATTTTTAATTTTATTTTTGTTTTAATTTTAATTTTTAATTTTATTTTTATTTTAATTTTATTTTATTTTTTTATTTTAATTTTAATTTTATTTTATTTTTATCCAGACTGAATAATAACACCATCTCATTTATACAGAAGGAACTGTCATTCCCACTGCAAATATTTTTTATTTTTATTTATATTTTTCATTCATAGTTTTTGTTTTTTCACATTGATAAATTAATTTATTTTATATATTTACACAAATCATATATTTAAGTATAATTAATTGATGTAATTATTTGATTATCGGTGGTACACTTATGAATTCATTATATCACATAAGGTAGAATATATTGGAGCGCGGTACACTACTGGTATTCGTGAACATTTTTAGTGACAGCAGGGTTAGTGGAACGTTTTGATATAAGATATGTGTAGGTGGGCTTGAAAATGGCAGAGTGATGGCAGTTTACAAATCATGTTCTGATTTTTCTGATTTTTCCTTTGCACACTCTAGCTGTGCTGTGCTGCTCAATGCATTCCTATGGGAAAATTTCGCCGCAAAAACCGCGATATTTCTTGAACGATTCGGCGAAACGTTCTACAAAGTAATAGCAATCCGATCGGGATCAATGCGCACGTTTTGATATATTACTTGTCTTTGTAGTGTAAAAACTGTGGGAGGAGTTAGCGTGGCAAATATGGCTATAATAAGAAAAAGAATTAGATTTCAAATATGGCAGAGAAGAGCGGTTAAAAACAAACTGCTTCAAATTGCTTACTTCACTGGCGTCTTCACAATTTCTGTGGAAATTGTGTGGTGTTCTGGCCTCCACACAACTGGAGTGGGCAGGTTAGCTTTTGTCTCTCTGCTTCCTGCTCACACAGCTGGGTTCCTATGGCAACTCCCTCCACACCAAGGGCAGAGTCATGGTTATAAACAAACTGCTCCAAGTTGCTGACATCACTGGCGATTGCCATCTTCAAACGGTTGTAGTTTTAAAAGTATAAATGGTACCGTGAAAAGGCTTATATTGTGACAATCACAAGAAACAGACCTAAATTTTGATATATAGTATGTCTCTGCAATATTAAAAATGAAGGCACAGTCGCAGTTTAAAAACGTCCCTTAAAATTTCTTGTGTCTAAAGTGGAGTTTCAATGAAAGTCAATGGGAGGAGTGAGGTGCAAACAAATGGTCATATTCTGAAAACTATCAGGAGTATGTCCTAGCCATGAACATTTTTAGTGACAGCAGGGTTAGCTGAACGTTTTGATATAAGATATGTGTAGGTGGGCTTGATAATGACATAGTTATGGCAGTTTACAAATCATGTTCTGATTTTTCCTTTCACATTGTAGCTTTCTCACTCTAATGTGACTCAGCTGCCCCCTGAGTGACCTTTGCTTGCACCTGTTACCTCAGTCAGTCACAGGTGTGTGAGGAGCTGTGCTCTAAACAGGCTATTTAAACTTGCCAAATTCACTGGCGATTGCCATCTTCAAACGCTTGTAGTTTTAAAAGTATAAATGCTACCGTGAAAAGCTTTATATTGTGACAATCACAAGAAAAAGACCTACAGTTTGATGTATAGTATGTCTCTGAAAGATAACAAATGAAGGCACAGTCGCAGTTTAAAAACGTCCCTTAAAATGTCTGGTGTCTAGAGTGGAGTTTCAATGAAAGTCAATGGGAGGTGTGAGGTCCAAACAAATGGTCATATTGTGAAAACTATCAGGAGTATGTCCTAGCCGTGAACATTTTTAGTGACAGCAGGGTTAGCTGAACGTTTTGATATAAGATATGTGTAGGTGGGCTTGAAAATGAAAGAGTGATGGCAGTTTACAAATCATGTTCTGATTTTTCTGATTTTTCCTTTGCACACTCTAGCTGTGCTGTGCTGCTCAATGCATTCCTATGGGAAAATTTCGCCGCAAAAACCGCGATATTTCTTGAACGATTCGGCGAAACGTTCTACAAAGTAATAGCAATCCGATCGGGATCAATGCGCACATTTTGATATATTACTTGTCTTTGTAGTGTAAAAACTGTGGGAGGAGTTAGCGTGGCAAATATGGCTATAATAAGAATAAGAATAAGAATATATATGTGAGATAACAATAAGTGTTCCTTGCTATGCAAGAACACTTAATAAGAATATACTTGTGAGATAACAATAAGTGTTCCTTGCTATGCAAGAACACTTAATAAGAATATATTTGTGAGATAACAATAAGTGTTCCTTGCTATGCAAGAACACTTAATAAGAATATATTTGTGAGATAACAATAAGTGTTCCTTGCTATGCAAGAACACTTAAATAGATAATATTTTCACCCTCTGATATTGATACGGTATATGGTTTACAGCAAGCAAGAGTCTGCACATTTATTCAATAGTATATATAAGGGAAGATTTAGTAAAACGGGTGCACACAAATCTGGTGCAGCTGTTCATGGTAGTCAATCAGCTTCTAACTTCAGCTTGTTTGGTAAAGTGGTTGTACACCTCAGACATGAAATCTGAACAAAGCATATCCCTTTATAGTGTGTACTTGTCTCAATCCAGAGCATTCAGTGTCATATCTGTCTGCTTCCTCCTTCCTCTGCTATCAGCATTAATCACTTCTGAAAACTTGTCAGAAGCGATTCATGCTGATAACAGAGGAACAAAGCAGCAGACAGAAATGACACTCAGTGCTCTGGATTGAGACAAGTACACACTATAGAGGGATATGCTTCGTTCATATTTGATGTCAGAGGTTTTCAACCACTTTAAAACAGTTTAATTTTTTAATTTAATATTTTTTTATTGAAAGATTTTAGTACAAAACAAGGTACATTAATATGGTTCACAGTTAAGTACAGCAATACATTTTGCATGAAATAAATTCCCCACCATTTGGCTGGGGACGGTATAAACGTTAGTTGCATTGACCTGAGAGGTATGTTCGGTTTGGTGTGAACCATATATGGGTGGAAATGTTGTATAAAGTGGGTAAGGAACATGGGGGGGTAAAGGGGGGGTGATGAAAAAAACAGTCTAGGGCAGAGGGTCTTAGTGTTATATATTTATATTATCATTTTATGGGATAATTTGGGTTCTGTAGCCATCAAGACCATTGGTACTTGAACTTGTGGTGGGAAGAGTTGTTGAGGGCTGATCTTCTTTCCATATCACATTGGAAGTTAAGGTCTGTTATAAGGGAAGAGAGAGAAGGAATTTTGGAAGATTTCCATAATTTAGTAAGGTTGGTTTTAGCAGCTGCTAATGTGTGGATAATGATGGTGAGAGTCTTTAGGAAATTTGCCAATTCCAATGTGGAGGAGTGCGAAAGCAGGGTTTGGTGCCATTGGGGCTCCAGTGACTGTTGAGATCAATTGGAAAACGCTGTTCCAGTAAGATCTGAGAGATTTGCATATCCAAAGTATATGTAGAGTTGATCCTGTTTCTCCGCATTGTCTTCAACAAGCGGATGAGTGTTGAGGGTAATATAAAGAGAGTTTAACAGGTATTAAATACCATTGGTGTAAAATTTTCATATATGATTCCCAATGGGAGCTACATCTAGATGCTTTGTGGGTGATGTTGAAGGTTCTTTCCCATGTGTGCGGTAGTATTGGTTGTGGGAGAAGTTTCTCCCAGTTGGATAGAGAGGTAGTTTGTAGGGTGAATTGTAAGCTGATTATGAGTATGTAGAAAGTCGAAATCCCTTTCTTTGGGTATTGTATTTTGTTAAGGAATTGATGCGCAGTGGTAGGAATTTTCAAAAGATGTGGAACGTTTATTTTTTGTAGGGAGTGAGCTATTCTCATGTAGGTGAAGTTTTCATTGTCGGGGAGGTGAAATTTTTCCTGAAGAGTCAAGAAGGAGTCTAATTTGTGGTTTGTATAGAGGTCTTGTATAAGACATATACCTCAATTTTCCCACTGTAGTAGGTTTAAAGAAGGGATAATGAAGTGTAGTGTGGTGATTGGGGTAGGTATAAGTTTGGTATTTGTCAGGTTAGAGGTTAAGAGATCATACCAGGCTTGTAGGGAGGCTTGAATGCATGGATGTTTGGGTAGAATTTTGGATTGAGGTGCTTGTGGTAAGAACAGTATGTTACGGGATGGAAACGGGAGATGTGGGAGTGTTTCCATGGTAGACCATGATTTTTTGTTAGTTTGGTGCCACCAAAAATAGAGTTGGTCTAGAAGAGTTGCATTATAGTATGATTTTAAATGTGGCAGACCGGTTCCTCCTCTAGAAGTTGGGCGTATTAAGAGATTTGTAGTACATCTGGGTTTTTTTGAGTTCCAGAGAAATTTGGCAAGTACTGCTTGTAATTTGGAGAAGAAGGTATTGGGGACAGGGATGGCGAGTGTGTGGAATATGTAAAGGATTTTGGGTAGTATGCACATTTTCAGGGTAGCTACTCTTCCCACTTTCGATAGTGTTGACGTGCAAAGATTGTTAAGTTCTTGTGGGATGGATTCGAGTAATAATTTGTGATTTGAGGCGTATAGTTGATCTGTCGTAGTGGTGAGTTTAATTCCTAGGTAAGGGATGCTGTGATATTACTAAGAGAAGGGGAAATGTTTGAAGTACTTTCTGGATCTTAGTGGGCGTATGGAGATTTAGGATAGAGGATTTGGGATCATTGAGTTTATAGTATGATACTTCCGAGTAACTTTGAAGATGTGTACGGATCGTTTGAAGTGATTTGTATGGATTGATTATCATTAGTATGATGTCATCTGCAAATAGGCTAATTTTGTGTTCTTTTTTGAGGTGGGTGATTCCTGTGAATGTTGGGTCATCTCTGAGTTTTGAAGCTAAGGGTTCGATGAGTATGATAAAGATTATGGGGGATAAGGGGCAACCTTGTCTGGTACCGTTGGAAATGTGGAAGGTATGTGAGAGTGTGCCGTTTGTTAATACTCTAGCTGAAGAGTTGGAATAGAGGGAAAGAATTGCAGACAGCATCCAGTCTGTAATTCCAAATTTTTGAAGTGTTAGTGTCATAAATTGCCAATGTATTCGGTGTAATGCTTTTTCAGCTTCTAGGGATAAGAATAAGGAGGGTTGTTTGGTGGTTTCTAATTTGTGCAGGAGCGATATGAGTCTTCTAGTTGCGTCTGGTGCTTGGTGACCATGGATAAATCCCACTTGGTCTGGGTGGATTAATGTAGGAAGGTGGGGAAGCAGTCTTTGAGCTATTATTTTGACGTAGAGTTTTATGTCTGTGTTTAGTAGTGAGATCGGTCTGTAGTTAGGGAAAAGTTGGGGGTCCTTGCCGGGTTTTGGAATAGTTGCGATTATGGATTGTAGCATTTTGTTGGGGAATTCACCCGTAGAAGCGGCATGGTTAAAGAGATCGGTTAAATGTGGTGTAAGATTTGGGGGCAAATGTTTTGTAGAATTCGTTCGTAAAGCCGTTGTTTCCTGGAGATTTATTAAGAGGTAAGGTTTTTATAGTTTTTTCTATTTCTGTGGGAGAGATTGGAATAGAGATAGAGGTGAGTTGTGATAGAGTAAGTTGGGGGAGATTAGTGGTGGTTAGGAATTTTTGTATGGATACTGTTGTTGGTTGGGTTGTGTCCGGGTCATCCTTGATATTATACAGTGTTTGGTAGTAGGTCGCGAAAGCGTTAGCTATGTCTTGCGGATTCGTAAGAGATGTGTAAGTTGTTGGGTGTTGAATTAAAGAGATTTTAGATTTAAGACGTCTTTGATTATTTTTGTTAATAGTGAATTTGCTTTGTTACCTAGGGAATTAAATTGTGTTTTCGATTTTTGTAGGTTGATGTCATATTTGTAGAGTAGTAGGGTTCGGAGTTTGTTTCTGTCTGAGGTTAGGGATACAGATGTGGAGGTGTTTGGGTTCTTTTTATTGATTTCTTTGTTTAGTTTTATGGATGTTAGAAGTTGGTCAATTTGTTGGGATCTTTGTTTAGTGATTCGGGAATTTAGTTGTATGAGGATACCTCTCGTGTATGCTTTGTAAGCGGGCCACAATGTGGTTATAGAGATATCAGGTGTAGCATTAAATTCAAAGAATAGGTTGTGAGCTTCTAGCAGGGATTTGTGGTTATCTGGGTTCTTCAATATCGCAGAATTCAGTCTCCAGATGTGAGGGATTGCAGAACGTTGATTGTCGTCTAAGGTTATGTTGATTGGAGCGTGGTCTGACCAGGTTATGGTACCAATTTTGGAGGACGTTACGTGTTTAGGGGTCCATTTGTCCGTAATAAAAATGTCGAATCTGGAGTAGGATAAGTGAGAAGGGGAGTAGTAGGTGTAGTCTCTTTCGATGCTGTGTTGGCATCTCCAAATGTCATAAAGGTCGTGATCGTGTAGGAAACGGTTGAAATTATCTTTTGTTGGAGAAAGAGTCTAGAAGTGGGTTGCCGATGATGTTGAAGTCTCCGCCAATGAGAAGCCTGTTTTTAGAAGAGATGATGGAGTGGAGTTTGTAGTAGAATTGCATCTGGTTGTTGTTGGGACCATATACATTTACTAGAGTATAAGGGATATTGTTGATTTTACAGAAATAAAATATGATAGCGACCTTGAGGGTCTGCTATTTCTGACTTGTGGTGGAACTGTGTAGAGTCTTTTATGGCTGTAATAACACCATTTTTTTTCTTGGAGTTAGTGGCCATATAGATGTGGGAGAATCGATGCAGCTGTAGTTTGGGGGTCTTGGTTGTTGCGAAGTGTGTTTCCTGTAGGAAGAGTATGTCAGCATGAAATGCCCGAGTTTCCTTTTGGAACATCCATCTCTTAAAGGGGGAGCATCGATCTCTTTAAGCCACAAACATTGAGAGATGTTATGTTAATCATAATGTAGATCTTTGGTTTGGTTAGTGGAGTAGTTGAGTTGTTGTTTGAGATGTTGAGTGAAGTTGGATGGATGTGGTCGTGAGAGGGAGTGTGGTAGTGTGGTATTGGCTCGATCGATGAGTCAGGGGGTGTTGCTGCTAGGAATTAAGGTTTGGGTATTCTGTGAGCTCGATCTATGGCGAGCTCCATATCTGAGAGAGATGGGATGAGGTGTTTCATATTTTGTTGGATATATAGTAGTAGTGCATCGTTGGTGATATTTTCAGGAATACCTCTGAATTTGATGGTATTGTATCTTCCGCGATCCTCTAAATCTGCTAGTTTCAGATTTATTTGTTCGATGTCAGATGTATAGTCAGCATGTGCGTCAATTAGGTTGTTATGCGCTATAATTATTACTCCCATTCTTGTTTCAATATGGCGTAATCTGTGTTCTTGTTGCTGAACCATGTTTGAAATCTGGGCTAGTGATGACGTTAAATCACTATGTAGTGTTTGTCTCAGCGATAAGAGCATGTTTTTCATGCATATTTCGGTGATAGGTTGGTCAAAGGCAGGGAACGATTCTATCACAGGTGGGTCAGTGCTGTGGTGAAGTGATGGAGGGATGAGGGTCTGGCAGGCAGATATATGGTCAGAATCCAGAAGGGACTAGATTTGGCTGGGCTGCTTGTAGTAGGGGATAGGGGAGGAGTTAACTCACCAGAGTCCCCAGGGTACAGCGGATATCGCAGCCTGGCATCTGCATGCTAGGATGTGTTATCCCCCTCATGGCTTCTGTGTTCTTCATTAAGGCAGCCGGCGCCATCTTGGAACCCTGCTGTGACAGCAGGGAAGAAATTAGTTAATTCCCCTGGCTGTACAGGGGTTTTGAGGCGGCGGGGCATCGTTGCTGAGGGTTGTACACCTTTTAGATGTCAGAATCTGACACTTATATCCCTCGGGGCCAGGGTGTGCCGTGCTGAGTCTGGCGGGTGGATGGAGCGGTGCTCAAAGAGCCTCCATCCAGTAGCCGGCCGCGCATGCACCCCCAGTTTCATTTTTTGAAACAGCTTTTCACACGGGCGCTCCGTATGTCTGTTTATCATCTGTCCATTTATGGATGAAAAACAGACACCCATGTATTTCTGTGTACTGGCATATTAAACAGATGATCATCCATTTACATCTGTTATTGTCTGCATCTGTTAACATCCGTTTTTTTGAACGGAAGAAAATACGGAACAGACAAAAAATGGATGTAAACAGATGTAAATGGACATATGGTCCATTTTTGCATTGGTAAAGGATGTAAAAAAACGGATGTAAACTGATGAAAAATTGATGAAAAATGGATGTAAACTGATTCAATTATGTGAACTGATACGATTTTTCTTGGAAAAAATGTGACTGAGCTGATAAAAAAAAACGGAATGCCTGTGTGAAAGGACGGATTCATGCACACACGCACATGACTATTGCACCAGAGATAGGCTCGTCCACTTTCCCATTACCACCATTACCGTTCCGCACCAACCCCCTTCCCCTTAACCAATTATACTAACAAAAGACATAACACCAATTTTGGAGTAAATGGCCAACATGGCCTTTTATTAACAACTCAAGTTACAATACACCAACCATTCCTTATAACAAAAACCCACAGAATTGTTGTTGGTCTTCGAAGGCACCCCAAAACGATCCGAAATGCACCTGCGGACAACCATATACACTAGGCCTCCAGCCGCAACCAACCAGCTCGGAGACAACCATACCGTCCGCAGTGCAGCACCACCACCTTCCAGTTAAACCTTGGTTAACTGGGAATGTCCCCGGGCATCCCATACCACGGATGGGTCCCACACCATTGTTGTTTACCTTCCAAATAAGAACCGCCTCCAAAGACCAACAACCGCCACCAACCATTCCCTACAACAGAAACCCACAGAATTGTTGTTGGTCTTCGAAGGCACCCCAAAACGATCAGAAATGCACCTGCGGACAACCATATACACTAGGCCTCCAGCCGCAACCAACCAGCTCGGAGACAACCACACCATCCGCAGTGCAGCACCACCACCTTCCAGTTAAACCTTGGTTAACTGGGAATGTCCCCGGGCATCCCATACCACGGATGGGTCCCACACCATTGTTGTTTACCTTCCAAATAAGAACCGCCTCCAAAGACCAACAACCACCCATGAACCAACATAATCCCCCCCTCTACCTGGAGGGACCCAAAACTCACGCCAAACAGGGAGGGCGGGAGGGAAGCTCACACTCTTGCCGTCCAGCTAACTGACGCCCCTTCACAGAACCTCCCACCCTAAGATGCAGCAAAACCCCACCTACACCAACTTCTACCAATCAGCTACCCCCCCACTAACAATAACAAATCCCCCTGGAGCTACCTTAACCCTTTCTGCTCTTCCTTCCCCCACTCTGGGCCTAGTCATGTATGCCCTGCGCTATTTCTTCTTTATTTCGCTACGGGCATTTCTTTAGGGGAATACAATGTAAAATTCTTGTGTTTTTTCCACAGCAGGGAAACCCAGGTGCTGCGCACAAATGCTATAGATATGCATAGCTGTGTCTGGGGCTGCATGGTATACCTGCTGAGTGGATGTATTCCCTGAATGCAGACTTTGTGCGTTTGGGCAGTATGTTCATATGGGTGGAACTCGGAGAGCACAGTTTTGGCAGCATGTGAGTAGCTTCACACAGATCTCACCCTTACGTGATGATGTCATGAGCCTCATCTACTCAATACATTTTGTCATCAGACGACTTGCTTAGGTTCGCCATATGTGAGGTCACTCTAGCAACCCTCTGTATGCAACGCACCATTTATTTCCCTCCCCCTATTTGCTTAAGGCTGAACTTTGTAATAAGTAAATATTGTCTAATTGTTACTAATCTTGGCATGCTTTGTATATTTCTTCCAGATCTGGGCAGTAATCCACTTTGTCTCTGTGCAGGAGCTTCCTGTAATAAAGACTGGTCACTGCTGTCTCTCTTTGTGCAGGGTGACTGGTCTTGTCTCCACCCCCCCCCCTCCTGCAGGTTTCTCTGTGCTGGAGCTTCCTCTAATAAAGACTGGTCACTGCTGCCCCTCTTTTTGTGCAGGGTGACTGGTCTTGTCTCCGCCCCCTCCCCTCTTGCAGGTTTCTCTGTGCAGGAGCTTCCTGTAATAAAGATTGGTCACTGATGTCTCTCTTTGTGCAGGATGACTGGTCCTGTCTCCACCCCCCCCCCCCTTGCAGGTTTCTCTGTGCAGGAGCTTTCTGTAATAAAGACTGGTCACTGCTGTCTCTCTTTGTGCAGGATGACTGGTCTTGTCTCCGCCCCCTCCCCTCTTGCAGATTTCTTTGTGCAGGAGCTTCCTGTAATAAAGATTGGTCACTGCTGTCTCTCTTTGTGCAGGGTGACTGGTCTTGTCTCCGCCCCCCCCCCCCTTGCAGGTTTCTCTGTGCAGGAGCTTCCTGTAATAAAGACTGTTCACTGCTGTCTCTCTTTGTGCAGGGTGACTGGTCTTGTCTCCGCCCTCTTCTTGCAGGTTTCTCTGTGCAGGAGCTTCCTGTAATAAAGACTGGTCACTGCTGCAACTCTTTTTGTGCAGGGTGACTAGTCTTGTCTCTGCCCCCCCCCCTTGCAGGTTTGTGCAGGCAGCCTGTAGTGGGTGGAGACTGCTGGTTCTTTCCCTTTAGCTCTGCTCTCCGCATAGACTATGTCCAGCACAGTGATGACATCCCTATTATTTTTACAAGGTAATATCTGGGTTTGCAAAAGCATTTGGTGATCACAACATGGATTTAAATCTTTTTTGGCTATTGAGGAATATATTTTTTTAAGTTTTGTGCCTGATGCTCATCTTTAAGCCATTAGTCAATTAAAGTAGATGTTCAATGTGTGCATACCTGGCTCCTGCCCCCTCCCTCTACTATAATTAAATTTTTTAAGAGCTTTTTTTGTGTGCTGTTTCCACTTTCTTGCCTAGACAAGAATGGTATTGTACGTGCATGCTCAGATGTGCCAAAGGGCTCTTCTGTGCTTTAGAACAAATAAGACATGCCAGTGCTCAAATCCCAATAGTTAGTACATTCATTTACATGTGAGGAGCTAAAGGGGTGTAACCGCATATTAACACTAGAAATTCTGAAGGACCCTCTGCACACTGGTATATACCCTTTCCAGCAAACATTGCAATAAAATACAGGGATATTTAGTTCACACATATTGCAATACATGTTTAAACTGCCCAACTGCGTCAAAGTAATCCCTCTATGGCCAGTCCTACTCTTCTCTACATAAATGCTACTGTGGCTTTAGGACCAAGTAGGGATGTCACCTCATCCCTTTAAAACTGAACACATATTAATTACACAGGTTCTGAGGCTAATGTAATGCAGGTAAGGCAATAGGTGAGTTTAACCCCTTCATGCCTAAGGGTAAAACAAATCTAAATGCCTAAGCACAATTTTGCAACGTTGATATGTAATAGTAAAACCGTACATATCATCACAACTACATTGTACATCCAGGTGAATGATACCGTGTTTTTTTCAGGACAAATTTGGCTTTCATTTGGTGGTAAATGAAATGGATATCTCCTGTTTTTTTTTATTATCCAAGGAAAACTGGGCCAAAATAGTAAAAAAAATTTTTTTTAATTTAGCTGTGTGTTTCTTGTTAGTACCATAACCTACCACCAAAGAATAACCCAAAATAAATTATTCAGCTCTTGACGATCGCAGCGATACCATACATGTGTATGTTATTTGTTGTTTGTACCCAAAGTACAGCTCAGAAACAATAGTGAACATGTTGTTTTTGTCTTTTTTTTACCTAAAACAAACTGACATTGACACCAAATTTTTTTAATCAGGACCTTTGACCCTGTCCTTTAATCCTGACCTTGACCTGAACACTAACGCTGGCACTGAACTAGATCAAACCTTGATCTAGGTATTTTTTTCTTTATTTTTAATTTTATTTTGTAATATTTATTTATTTATCTTCTTTTTTTTTTTGTTTAACAAACAATTTTTTCCCCTCTATGCCAATATATCTCTCTCCTCCATTCATAGAAAGAGAAAAAAACAAGGGGGCCAAGCTGTACAATGACTGATCACTGTAATAGCCAATTAGAAGCTATCACAGAGATCATGTGACCCAGAATCTGGGAGTCCTGGGTCCCGATCGTTAAACGGGACCCGTTGCTCTCAGTGACACCGCGGTCTTTGTGCTGGGAGCACGCTGTGTGGTGCACTCCCAGCACAAAGACAGGTACGCAAATATGTGGCCCCACGGAAAAAGCCCAGTTCTGTGAGGCCACATATTTGTGTTACATCGGCGTCAAGGGGTTAATTACTGCTTAACCACCTCCCGCCCGCCATATAGTAATATGACGGACGCAAGGTGGTCCTATCGTTCTGGGAGGCATATGACGTCCTCCCATTCTCACCACGCATGCGCGGCTCAGGGAGCGAGCAGTGCGGCGATCGGCAGTGCGCTGTGTCCCTCAGACACAGCAGATCATCGAACACGGAAAGAGCTGAAGATGTCTGCTCGATCATGTGATCAGCTGTGTCCAATCACAGCTGATCACATGTAAACAGGGAAATGCCGGTTATCGGCATTTCTCTCTTCTCGAGCTGTCACGCTGACAGCTTGAGAGGAGAGGAGAGGAGAGCCGGTAATCGGCATTCCACGGAGGGGACATGTACACTGATCATCAGGGCACTGATGATCAGTGTGTCTTGATGATCAGTGTAGCCCCAGCAGTGTCCATCAGTCAGAGCCGGTAATCGGCATTCCGCGGAGGGGACATGTACACTGATCATCAGGGCACTGATGATCAGTGTGTCTTGATGATCAGTGTAGCCCTGTCAGTGTCCATCAGTGCCTTGTGCCAGTGCCCATCAGTGCCACATCAATGCCACATATCAGTGCCTACCAGTGCACATCAATGGCACATATCAGTGCCCATCTGAGCTGCCTTTCAGTGTCACCCATCAGTGCCAATCAGTGTTGCCAATCAGTGCCAGTCAGTGCCACCTATCAGTGTGCATCAGTGCCGCCTA
The DNA here is from genome assembly GCF_062004578.1 of Staurois parvus. Classification (NCBI taxonomy): domain Eukaryota; kingdom Metazoa; phylum Chordata; class Amphibia; order Anura; family Ranidae; genus Staurois; species Staurois parvus. Next base: position 5,453,151 of record NW_028317898.1, on the reverse strand, counting down.
TCAGTGCCAGTCAGTGCCGCCTATCAGTGCCAGTCATTGCCATATATCAGTGCCATGTATCAGTGCTGCCTTTCAGTGCCCATCAGTGATGCCTGTCAGTGCCCATCAGTGCCACCTATCAGTGCCCATCACAGCAGCCTCATTAGTGCACATCAGTGAAGGAGAAAAATCACTTATTTACAAAATTTTATAACAAAAACTAAGAAAAAACTTTTTTTTTCAAAATTTTCAGTGGTTTTTGGTTTAAGAAAAAATAAAAAAAAAACAGAGTTGATTAAATACCACCAAAATAAAGCTCTATCTGTCACAAAAAATGATAAAAATGTCATATGGGTACAGTGTTGCATGACCGCGCAATTGTCATTCAAAATGCAACAGTGCTGAAAGCTGGAAAATGGCTTGGGCAGGAAGGGGGTATAAGTGCCCGGTAGGCTTGTGGTTAATCACCCACAGAACCTGTGTAATTAATATGTGTTTGGGTTTAAAGGGATGAGGTGGCAACACTAGGACTGAGACAAGACCCTTGGCACCGTGCTACTTTCTTCCTGTTTGTGGGTTATAGTTTGCTTACCCACCTGTAAGGTAGAATGCACTGCACCTTCCATACTTCCAAGTCACGTCTTTGTTCCTTTCATAGCAGGCTGTTGCTGTTTTTTTAGGTAGACTTCACCCACTACTTTTACCAGCACACTTCTCAGCTCTCCCATCTCATTCTCCTCCTCCTCCTCTTCCTCCTCCTTTTTCCTTGTGGTCTGGTTAAAAATAACTTGATGTTAATCAGTAATGTAATGTCAGGACAGTTATCTTGTGTCATGTTCAGTGAATTGTTGGACACTGCTACAAGGGGAACATCTCTAAATTTGAAGACGGCTTTATCAGTGGACTCTACCCAAGCAGCTGCAGTGAAACTTTGTGAATGTTTCCCGAGTTATGTGGATGAGGTAATGCTTCTGGTGATTGTAGCCATATTGGTGCATTTAAGTACGGTTCGCAATACATTCTTTAAATCTGTACTAACCGTTCCGTTCTCAGGACAAACGATCAGGGTGTACGCCCTTCTTCTAATGTCCTTGCAGTACACCCTGAATCCAGAAAAAGGGGGTAACTGCCAGAAGCTTGTCCTGAAAATAGATCTTCGTACAAATGAGCCTGTTGCCACCGGCTGTACGCATATATGCGGCCTCTGATGTGTGGGCTTTAATGCCAAGCAACCACATATAGGCATCTATAAGGAGCAGCTTTCTGTGCTGGGAGTGTTTACTTGTGTTCCCAGAATAGTAACTAACAGGTCACAGAATGCTCCCGATGTCTACTTGTGATTGGGAGCTTCCGATCATGTGACCGCTGTGACAGCCAATTTATTATATTTTTATCACAGCGGTCACATAATCAGAATTTAGATTCCCTCAAAGAGCCTGAGGGGAGGTGGTGGAAGGGGTTAAAAAAAGTATTACAGAAAGTACTCAACTGTTTTGTGAATGAGATAATACACCTAATAATTGATTAATAATAAAAGAGATAATACACCTAATAAATGATTTTACTGAGCTGTTTTAGTGGCACAACAAAGTTATTTTAAGATCTGCTATTGTTAGCTGTTCTATGCATATAGCCTATTACAGTTCAAAATACGTGTTATAAGCAAATTTATTATCACAGTGATATGATTACATTTTTTTTATAGATTATAAATCATCAAAATCAAAAATGTTTTTTTAAGTAAAAAAGAACCTGTTGCTGTACCTGCTTAAAGGAATTGTACATTTTGAAAAGTTTTTTTGCTGTTCTAACTAGGTATATTCCCTGTGCCGTTTGTTTTTTTTAACTTGTGATGATATTGTAGCTGCAGTCCGTAGTTTGTTACAGCTAACTTGTCCCTATTCATCAAAGGGACAAAACAACTTCCTGTTCCGAGTCATGCAGCATCCAATGCATACATTGGCAATCACTGTGTGTGTCACATCACAAATGTAATCATTATTACTATACAGTATTTATAAAGCTCCAACAGTTCGCTCAGCGCTGTACATTACAATGGGGGACAGTACATGCAACAGTTCAGTAACAATACAATGCAAAACACGAGGAGTTTGAGGGCCCTGCTCTTTCGAGCCTACAATCTAGGATGAAGAATTAACTACTTGCCGCCTGCTAACAATCCATTTACTGCTAGCAGGATGCACAGCCAGGTTCAGCAACAGATTGGTACGTCACTCAGCACATGTGCACCGGTGTGCCCCTGGGGCATACAGCAGCATGGTCCCGTGACCACTGTACACAGCAGATCACAGTGCTCAGTACCCATTTGATTGCTATGACCATATGATAATTACATAACTGTCATGAATGCCTGCCATGTTTACTATTGTGATGCTGTGATTGTCCCACAGCTATCACATGGTACCTGGCACCCTGTACCATGCGATTAGCTGTAGGCAATCACAGAATCACAACAGTAAGGAAGCTGTCATGAATAAAAGTCATTCATGGCAGTCAAAACTATTGCCTATAACAGTGATCATCACTGTTATATGTAACAAGAGTGTAAAAAAAAAAAATCCCTGGTCACTTCCCCCCCCAGAATAGTACATAGTGACACTGACCTGCTCTGATGAAAGTATGTAAAAAATATAGTACGAAAAAAGGGGGAAAAAATAAAAAAGATATTTTTGTTTTAAATTGAATGAATTATATATCTGTTTTTAAATAAACTGTCACTAGTCAGTAACTCTGATCACAGCCATATGATGAAGCTGTACTACCCTGATGACACTATAACAAAAATAGTGAGAAAAAAAATTAATTTCTTCATTTTCCCCAAAAAATTGTGACAAAAAATTATAACTTCAACAGACTCGCCATGCCGGTTACTAAATACCTTCGACTGTCTACTTTCAAAAGGGGCATATTTGTGCTGTCTTGGCATTTTAGAGCCTCAAGAAATCAGTACTTCAGAATTGATCAGTTTTCAAATATCTATACCATAGCTTGTAGATTCTATAACTTTCACACAGACTAAATAATATACACTGATTTGGGTACTTTTTGCCAAAGAAATGTAGCAGAATACATTTTGTCCTAAATTTATGAAGAAAGATTATTTGTTTACAAAATTTTATAACAGAAACCTAAGCAAAACCTGTTTTTTTTTCAACATTTTCTGTATTTTTTAGTTTTTATGGCAAAAAAATAAAAAGCCCAGTGATTAGAGATGAGCGAAGAAATGAAAAATTCGATTCGACTGATTCGGCGAATTCGTGGACAATATTCGATTCGAGTCGAATAAATTCGCTGTGAATTTAACTTAAAAAAGGGTGTTTCTAGGCTTCAGAGAGACTTAATATTAGTGCAGAACACTGTACCTTTAATTTAAATGCCCTTGGAGTCTGCTGGGGAAGAGAAATAATACTGTCTGTCAGTATGACATGCAGATGAGTGCCGTCGATCTTAGAATCACTGCACACTTCACTCCTTTGGCCAGTCACGGGGCCAAAACCAGTGTTTGGAGCCACAGTGTGGCGGTGGAGGCAGCAGCAATGGGAGGCCATACAGCAACCTATGACAAAATGGAAACCAGCAGGAGCGTGAGGAGACCTGAAAGTGGCACATGGCAGAGTGGGAGCAATGGGAGGCGGTACAGGGACCCAGGTCACACTGTGGGCCCAGCAGCAGCGTGACCAGGCGGTACGGGGGCCCATGGCCGATATGGGGCTTGGTGGCACCTATGGAAGGCCTGTAATCTGCCAGCAACCTATGACAAAATGGACAACCGCAGGAGTGTGAGGAGATTTCAAAGTGGCACATGGCAGAGTGGAAGCAATGGGAGGCCGTACAGGGACCCAGGTCACACTGTGGGCTCAGCAGCAGCGTGACCAGGAGGTACGGGGGCCCATGGTCGATATGGGGCCTGGCGGCACCTATGGAAGGCCGCTAATCTGCCAGCAACCTATGACAAAATGGACAACCGCAGGAGTGTGAGGAGATTTCAAAGAGGTACATGGCAGAGTGGAAGCAATGGGAGGCCGTACAGGGACCCAGGTCACACTGTGGGACCAGCATCAGCGTGAACAGGCGGTACGGGGGCCCATGGCCGATTTGACCTCATTCATCCCATAGTCCTGCCGACTCACGAATAGCGTGGCCTCCTCAAAGGGCCTGAGCAAGCGCAGGTGTCACACATGAGCTGACAATGGCTGACATCTAAGTTACACAGGGAGTACCTTTATCCGCTTTTAACATCAGGAAATCTGTGATGGCCTTTAGCTGTTCGTAAAGGCGGTCTAACATATGTAGGGTTGAATTACACCTTGTTGCAACGTCACAGCATGAGGAGTCGGTACGGGGGCCCATGGCAGATTACATGTCTGGCAGCAGCAATGGGAGGCCCGTAATCTGCCAGCACCCTATGTCAAAAAATTTAACACACCAGCAGTGTGAAGAGACCTGAAAGTGGCACATGGCAGCAGAGTGTGGCGATGGAGACAGCAGCAATGGGAGGCCGTACAGGGACCCATGAGAGACTCTGGACTTGGCAGCAGCATGAGGAGGCGGTATATAGGGGCCCATGGCAGATTAGGGGCCTGGCAGCAGCTATGTGAGGCCCGTAATCTGCCTGCACCCTATGTCAAAAAATTAAACACACCAGCAGTGTGAAGAGACCTGAAAGTGGCACATGGCAGCAGAGTGTGGCGATGGAGACAGCAGCAATGGGAGGCCGTACAGGGACCCATGAGAGACTCTGGACTTGGCAGCAGCATGAGGAGGTGGTATATAGGGGCCCATGGCAGATTAGGGGCCTGGCAGCAGCTATGTGAGGCCCGTAATCTGCCTGCACCCTATGTCAAAAAATTAAACACACCAGCAGTGTGAAGAGACCTGAAAGTGGCACATGGCAGCAGAGTGTGGCGATGGAGACAGCAGCAATGGGAGGCCGTACAGGGACCCATGAGAGACTCTAGACTTGGCAGCAGCATGAGGAGGCGGTATATAGGGGCCCATGGCAGATTAGGGGCCTGGCAGCAGCTATGTGAGGCCCGTTATCTTGCAGCACCCTATGTCAAAAAATTAAACACACCAGCAGTGTGAAGAGACCTGAAAGTGGCACATGGCAGCAGAGTGTGGCGATGGAGACAGCAGCAATGGGAGGCCGTACAGGGACCCATGAGAGACTCTAGACTTGGCAGCAGCATGAGGAGGCGGTTTATAGGGGCCCATGGCAGATTAGGGGCCTGGCAGCAGCTATGTGAGGCCCGTAATCTGCCTGCACCCTATGTCAAAAAATTTAACACACCAGCAGTGTGAAGAGACCTGAAAGTGGCACATGGCAGCAGAGTGTGGCGATGGAGACAGCAGCAATGGGAGGCCGTACAGGGACCCATGAGAGACTCTGGACTTGGCAGCAGCATGAGGAGGCGGTATATAGGGGCCCATGGCAGATTAGGGGCCTGGCAGCAGCTATGTGAGGCCCGTAATCTGCCTGCACCCTATGTCAAAAAATTAAACACACCAGCAGTGTGAAGAGACCTGAAAGTGGCACATGGCAGCAGAGTGTGGCGATGGAGACAGCAACAATGGGAGGCCGTACAGGGACCCATGAGAGACTCTGGACTTGGCAGCAGCATGAGGAGGCGGTATATAGGGGCCCATGGCAGATTAGGGGCCTGGCAGCAGCTATGTGAGGCCCGTAATCTGCCTGCACCCTATGTCAAAAAATTAAACACACCAGCAGTGTGAAGAGACCTGAAAGTGGCACATGGCAGCAGAGTGTGGCGATGGAGACAGCAGCAATGGGAGGCCGTACAGGGACCCATGAGAGACTCTGGACTTGGCAGCAGCATGAGGAGGCGGTATATAGGGGCCCATGGCAGATTAGGGGCCTGGCAGCAGCTATGTGAGGCCCGTAATCTGCCTGCACCCTATGTCAAAAAATTAAACACACCAGCAGTGTGAAGAGACCTGAAAGTGGCACATGGCAGCAGAGTGTGGCGATGGAGACAGCAGCAATGGGAGGCCGTACAGGGACCCATGAGAGACTCTAGACTTGGCAGCAGCATGAGGAGGCGGTATATAGGGGCCCATGGCAGATTAGGGGCCTGGCAGCAGCTATGTGAGGCCCGTAATCTGCCTGCACCCTATGTCAAAAAATTAAACACACCAGCAGTGTGAAGAGACCTGAAAGTGGCACATGGCAGCAGAGTGTGGCGATGGAGACAGCAGCAATGGGAGGCCGTACAGGGACCCATGAGAGACTCTAGACTTGGCAGCAGCATGAGGAGGCGGTATATAGGGGCCCATGGCAGATTAGGGGCCTGGCAGCAGCTATGTGAGGCCCGTAATCTGCCTGCACCCTATGTCAAAAAATTAAACACACCAGCAGTGTGAAGAGACCTGAAAGTGGCACATGGCAGCAGAGTGTGGCGATGGAGACAGCAGCAATGGGAGGCCGTACAGGGACCCATGAGAGACTCTGGACTTGGCAGCAGCATGAGGAGGCGGTATATAGGGGCCCATGGCAGATTAGGGGCCTGGCAGCAGCTATGTGAGGCCCGTAATCTGCCTGCACCCTATGTCAAAAAATTAAACACACCAGCAGTGTGAAGAGACCTGAAAGTGGCACATGGCAGAGTGTGGCGATGGAGACAGCAGCAATGGGAGGCCGTACAGGGACCCATGACAGACTCTAGACTTGGCAGCAGCATGAGGAGGCGGTATATAGGGGCCCATGGCAGATTAGGGGCCTGGCAGCAGCTATGTGAGGCCCGTAATCTGCCTGCACCCTATGTCAAAAAATTTAACACACCAGCAGTGTGAAGAGACCTGAAAGTGGCACATGGCAGCAGAGTGTGGCGATGGAGACAGCAGCAATGGGAGGCCGTACAGGGACCCATGAGAGACTCTAGACTTGGCAGCAGCATGAGGAGGCGGTTTATAGGGGCCCATGGCAGATTAGGGGCCTGGCAGCAGCTATGTGAGGCCCGTAATCTGCCTGCACCCTATGTCAAAAAATTTAACACACCAGCAGTGTGAAGAGACCTGAAAGTGGCACATGGCAGCAGAGTGTGGCGATGGAGACAGCAGCAATGGGAGGCCGTACAGGGACCCATGAGAGACTCTGGACTTGGCAGCAGCATGAGGAGGCGGTATATAGGGGCCCATGGCAGATTAGGGGCCTGGCAGCAGCTATGTGAGGCCCGTAATCTGCCTGCACCCTATGTCAAAAAATTAAACACACCAGCAGTGTGAAGAGACCTGAAAGTGGCACATGGCAGCAGAGTGTGGCGATGGAGACAGCAACAATGGGAGGCCGTACAGGGACCCATGAGAGACTCTGGACTTGGCAGCAGCATGAGGAGGCGGTATATAGGGGCCCATGGCAGATTAGGGGCCTGGCAGCAGCTATGTGAGGCCCGTAATCTGCCTGCACCCTATGTCAAAAAATTAAACACACCAGCAGTGTGAAGAGACCTGAAAGTGGCACATGGCAGAGTGTGGCGATGGAGACAGCAGCAATGGGAGGCCGTACAGGGACCCATGACAGACTCTAGACTTGGCAGCAGCATGAGGAGGCGGTTTATAGGGGCCCATGGCAGATTAGGGGCCTGGCAGCAGCTATGTGAGGCCCGTAATCTGCCTGCACCCTATGTCAAAAAATTTAACACACCAGCAGTGTGAAGAGACCTGAAAGTGGCACATGGCAGCAGAGTGTGGCGATGGAGACAGCAGCAATGGGAGGCCGTACAGGGACCCATGAGAGACTCTGGACTTGGCAGCAGCATGAGGAGGCGGTATATAGGGGCCCATGGCAGATTAGGGGCCTGGCAGCAGCTATGTGAGGCCCGTTATCTTGCAGCACCCTATGTCAAAAAATTAAACACACCAGCAGTGTGAAGAGACCTGAAAGTGGCACATGGCAGCAGAGTGTGGCGATGGAGACAGCAGCAATGGGAGGCCGTACAGGGACCCATGAGAGACTCTAGACTTGGCAGCAGCATGAGGAGGCGGTTTATAGGGGCCCATGGCAGATTAGGGGCCTGGCAGCAGCTATGTGAGGCCCGTAATCTGCCTGCACCCTATGTCAAAAAATTAAACACACCAGCAGTGTGAAGAGACCTGAAAGTGGCACATGGCAGCAGAGTGTGGCGATGGAGACAGCAACAATGGGAGGCCGTACAGGGACCCATGAGAGACTCTGGACTTGGCAGCAGCATGAGGAGGCGGTATATAGGGGCCCATGGCAGATTAGGGGCCTGGCAGCAGCTATGTGAGGCCCGTAATCTGCCTGCACCCTATGTCAAAAAATTAAACACACCAGCAGTGTGAAGAGACCTGAAAGTGGCACATGGCAGCAGAGTGTGGCGATGGAGACAGCAGCAATGGGAGGCCGTACAGGGACCCATGAGAGACTCTGGACTTGGCAGCAGCATGAGGAGGCGGTATATAGGGGCCCATGGCAGATTAGGGGCCTGGCAGCAGCTATGTGAGGCCCGTAATCTGCCTGCACCCTATGTCAAAAAATTAAACACACCAGCAGTGTGAAGAGACCTGAAAGTGGCACATGGCAGCAGAGTGTGGCGATGGAGACAGCAGCAATGGGAGGCCGTACAGGGACCCATGAGAGACTCTAGACTTGGCAGCAGCATGAGGAGGCGGTTTATAGGGGCCCATGGCAGATTAGGGGCCTGGCAGCAGCTATGTGAGGCCCGTAATCTGCCTGCACCCTATGTCAAAAAATTTAACACACCAGCAGTGTGAAGAGACCTGAAAGTGGCACATGGCAGCAGAGTGTGGCGATGGAGACAGCAGCAATGGGAGGCCGTACAGGGACCCATGAGAGACTCTGGACTTGGCAGCAGCATGAGGAGGCGGTATATAGGGGCCCATGGCAGATTAGGGGCCTGGCAGCAGCTATGTGAGGCCCGTAATCTGCCTGCACCCTATGTCAAAAAATTAAACACACCAGCAGTGTGAAGAGACCTGAAAGTGGCACATGGCAGCAGAGTGTGGCGATGGAGACAGCAGCAATGGGAGGCCGTACAGGGACCCATGAGAGACTCTGGACTTGGCAGCAGCATGAGGAGGCGGTATATAGGGGCCCATGGCAGATTAGGGGCCTGGCAGCAGCTATGTGAGGCCCGTAATCTGCCTGCACCCTATGTCAAAAAATTAAACACACCAGCAGTGTGAAGAGACCTGAAAGTGGCACATGGCAGAGTGTGGCGATGGAGACAGCAGCAATGGGAGGCCGTACAGGGACCCATGACAGACTCTAGACTTGGCAGCAGCATGAGGAGGCGGTTTATAGGGGCCCATGGCAGATTAGGGGCCTGGCAGCAGCTATGTGAGGCCCGTAATCTGCCTGCACCCTATGTCAAAAAATTTAACACACCAGCAGTGTGAAGAGACCTGAAAGTGGCACATGGCAGCAGAGTGTGGCGATGGAGACAGCAGCAATGGGAGGCCGTACAGGGACCCATGAGAGACTCTGGACTTGGCAGCAGCATGAGGAGGCGGTATATAGGGGCCCATGGCAGATTAGGGGCCTGGCAGCAGCTATGTGAGGCCCGTTATCTTGCAGCACCCTATGTCAAAAAATTAAACACACCAGCAGTGTGAAGAGACCTGAAAGTGGCACATGGCAGCAGAGTGTGGCGATGGAGACAGCAGCAATGGGAGGCCGTACAGGGACCCATGAGAGACTCTAGACTTGGCAGCAGCATGAGGAGGCGGTTTATAGGGGCCCATGGCAGATTAGGGGCCTGGCAGCAGCTATGTGAGGCCCGTAATCTGCCTGCACCCTATGTCAAAAAATTTAACACACCAGCAGTGTGAAGAGACCTGAAAGTGGCACATGGCAGCAGAGTGTGGCGATGGAGACAGCAGCAATGGGAGGCCGTACAGGGACCCATGAGAGACTCTGGACTTGGCAGCAGCATGAGGAGGCGGTATATAGGGGCCCATGGCAGATTAGGGGCCTGGCAGCAGCTATGTGAGGCCCGTAATCTGCCTGCACCCTATGTCAAAAAATTAAACACACCAGCAGTGTGAAGAGACCTGAAAGTGGCACATGGCAGCAGAGTGTGGCGATGGAGACAGCAACAATGGGAGGCCGTACAGGGACCCATGAGAGACTCTGGACTTGGCAGCAGCATGAGGAGGCGGTATATAGGGGCCCATGGCAGATTAGGGGCCTGGCAGCAGCTATGTGAGGCCCGTAATCTGCCTGCACCCTATGTCAAAAAATTAAACACACCAGCAGTGTGAAGAGACCTGAAAGTGGCACATGGCAGCAGAGTGTGGCGATGGATACAGCAGCAATGGGAGGCCGTACAGGGACCCATGAGAGACTCTGGACTTGGCAGCAGCATGAGGAGGCGGTATATAGGGGCCCATGGCAGATTAGGGGCCTGGCAGCAGCTATGTGAGGCCCGTAATCTGCCTGCACCCTATGTCAAAAAATTAAACACACCAGCAGTGTGAAGAGACCTGAAAGTGGCACATGGCAGCAGAGTGTGGCGATGGAGACAGCAGCAATGGGAGGCCGTACAGGGACCCATGAGAGACTCTAGACTTGGCAGCAGCATGAGGAGGCGGTATATAGGGGCCCATGGCAGATTAGGGGCCTGGCAGCAGCTATGTGAGGCCCGTAATCTGCCTGCACCCTATGTCAAAAAATTAAACACACCAGCAGTGTGAAGAGACCTGAAAGTGGCACATGGCAGCAGAGTGTGGCGATGGAGACAGCAGCAATGGGAGGCCGTACAGGGACCCATGAGAGACTCTAGACTTGGCAGCAGCATGAGGAGGCGGTATATAGGGGCCCATGGCAGATTAGGGGCCTGGCAGCAGCTATGTGAGGCCCGTAATCTGCCTGCACCCTATGTCAAAAAATTAAACACACCAGCAGTGTGAAGAGACCTGAAAGTGGCACATGGCAGCAGAGTGTGGCGATGGAGACAGCAGCAATGGGAGGCCGTACAGGGACCCATGAGAGACTCTGGACTTGGCAGCAGCATGAGGAGGCGGTATATAGGGGCCCATGGCAGATTAGGGGCCTGGCAGCAGCTATGTGAGGCCCGTAATCTGCCTGCACCCTATGTCAAAAAATTAAACACACCAGCAGTGTGAAGAGACCTGAAAGTGGCACATGGCAGAGTGTGGCGATGGAGACAGCAGCAATGGGAGGCCGTACAGGGACCCATGACAGACTCTAGACTTGGCAGCAGCATGAGGAGGCGGTATATAGGGGCCCATGGCAGATTAGGGGCCTGGCAGCAGCTATGTGAGGCCCGTAATCTGCCTGCACCCTATGTCAAAAAATTTAACACACCAGCAGTGTGAAGAGACCTGAAAGTGGCACATGGCAGCAGAGTGTGGCGATGGAGACAGCAGCAATGGGAGGCCGTACAGGGACCCATGAGAGACTCTAGACTTGGCAGCAGCATGAGGAGGCGGTTTATAGGGGCCCATGGCAGATTAGGGGCCTGGCAGCAGCTATGTGAGGCCCGTAATCTGCCTGCACCCTATGTCAAAAAATTTAACACACCAGCAGTGTGAAGAGACCTGAAAGTGGCACATGGCAGCAGAGTGTGGCGATGGAGACAGCAGCAATGGGAGGCCGTACAGGGACCCATGAGAGACTCTGGACTTGGCAGCAGCATGAGGAGGCGGTATATAGGGGCCCATGGCAGATTAGGGGCCTGGCAGCAGCTATGTGAGGCCCGTAATCTGCCTGCACCCTATGTCAAAAAATTAAACACACCAGCAGTGTGAAGAGACCTGAAAGTGGCACATGGCAGCAGAGTGTGGCGATGGAGACAGCAACAATGGGAGGCCGTACAGGGACCCATGAGAGACTCTGGACTTGGCAGCAGCATGAGGAGGCGGTATATAGGGGCCCATGGCAGATTAGGGGCCTGGCAGCAGCTATGTGAGGCCCGTTATCTTGCAGCACCCTATGTCAAAAAATTAAACACACCAGCAGTGTGAAGAGACCTGAAAGTGGCACATGGCAGCAGAGTGTGGCGATGGAGACAGCAGCAATGGGAGGCCGTACAGGGACCCATGAGAGACTCTAGACTTGGCAGCAGCATGAGGAGGCGGTTTATAGGGGCCCATGGCAGATTAGGGGCCTGGCAGCAGCTATGTGAGGCCCGTAATCTGCCTGCACCCTATGTCAAAAAATTTAACACACCAGCAGTGTGAAGAGACCTGAAAGTGGCACATGGCAGCAGAGTGTGGCGATGGAGACAGCAGCAATGGGAGGCCGTACAGGGACCCATGAGAGACTCTGGACTTGGCAGCAGCATGAGGAGGCGGTATATAGGGGCCCATGGCAGATTAGGGGCCTGGCAGCAGCTATGTGAGGCCCGTAATCTGCCTGCACCCTATGTCAAAAAATTAAACACACCAGCAGTGTGAAGAGACCTGAAAGTGGCACATGGCAGCAGAGTGTGGCGATGGAGACAGCAACAATGGGAGGCCGTACAGGGACCCATGAGAGACTCTGGACTTGGCAGCAGCATGAGGAGGCGGTATATAGGGGCCCATGGCAGATTAGGGGCCTGGCAGCAGCTATGTGAGGCCCGTAATCTGCCTGCACCCTATGTCAAAAAATTAAACACACCAGCAGTGTGAAGAGACCTGAAAGTGGCACATGGCAGCAGAGTGTGGCGATGGAGACAGCAGCAATGGGAGGCCGTACAGGGACCCATGAGAGACTCTAGACTTGGCAGCAGCATGAGGAGGCGGTATATAGGGGCCCATGGCAGATTAGGGGCCTGGCAGCAGCTATGTGAGGCCCGTAATCTGCCTGCACCCTATGTCAAAAAATTAAACACACCAGCAGTGTGAAGAGACCTGAAAGTGGCACATGGCAGCAGAGTGTGGCGATGGAGACAGCAGCAATGGGAGGCCGTACAGGGACCCATGAGAGACTCTGGACTTGGCAGCAGCATGAGGAGGCGGTATATAGGGGCCCATGGCA